>NC_041341.1:23298539-23606039 GCF_004354835.1 Perca flavescens | reverse complement strand
CTGGGCATGATGTCTGCGGGTCGCGTAGTAGCCCCCCTGGGTGTCCTCCACATGAGGATAATCCAGAAGTGGTCTCACCGCCAGCGCCTCGAGCCTATACGCCACAAGTGGCGAATGCTGACCATTCCTCCCTCTCTTCAGTCAGACCTGGCATATTGAGGAACCCCCAGAAACCTCTCAACCGGGGTTCCCCTGGGCAAAGTGACGTCACACGTGACGCGTCCCTTACTGGCTGTGGAGGAATATGCGAGTTGCTGGTGGTGGGAGGAGGGGGAGGATCACTGTCTGTCTCACTGGCTGTGCGAGGCTATCACCCAGACCTATAACACGGGCATCCGGGCACACTCTACGAGGGCACTGTCGGCATCGGCGACTCTGTTCAAGGACATGAAAGTAGCCAACATCTGCGCATCTCCATGCCCTTTCATCAGTTTCTATCTGCCCGATATGTCTGAGCCCTCTATGACCCACTCGGTTCTATCCTCACTCAACGTCGAATCCCAGCAAACATTTGGACGTTTAATGACCGTTGAAAAGACGTCCATCCGAGACGTCCCGTCATGGTTGAAAAATAGTTCCAAAATGAAAGTTGAACCAACGTCTTTGACGTCACTTGGCCGTGAATTCCACGTCTTTTCTGGCCGTGAATTAGTCTTCTTCTGGATGTTTATAAGGTGTGTTTCTGCATAAGGGTAGGCTATATATAAGCCTGCATATTAAACAATCATACACCCATTGTGTTAAATCGTGAACGGCAATCTTGACGTTTACACATCTAAACTCGACAAAGGTTCTAAAAAGGTCCAAAATCGGTCCAGTCATACCTGAACGTCTATAACACGTTATAATCACGTGTAGATCAAACAACACTTTACTTATACATTTAAGTTCTTAATATAATTAATTGCATCTGAATATAGGGTTAAGGTTTGTTGCATGTAATTATGCATAATTTATAGTTATTACAGTAACATTAAACATACTTTATACTATGGTATACCGTTGTATAAGTTCAAAGTAACTTTTAGCCTACTAACGTTTGCTAGCTAGCTAATTTTTTAGCCAAACTCAGTACATCAGTTGACAATGTGGGAATCATTTCTTTCGGTTCATTCATGTCAAACAAGTAAAACTCAAGCACGTTAATCTAATTATACAAAATGTACTTACCCAACAGTAGAGTTTTAATAATATTATCGATACAACTCAATTCCTCCTCTCCTCGTGGTTGTTCAACATTCAAGTTACTGGCTCCGGAGTCTATGGGGAGAACGCGTTAACATCTCGCGAGATAATCTATCCTATCGCTGGATTTTGTAACATCGCGAGATCTTTTGTTACTACATCTTGGCAGCAGTTTCCCTGTCAATGGCAATTACATTTTATATATGTCAATGATTACATCCAACTCCGACATAAATGGTGACCGGATATATTTATGTTTTACATGTATGCATACATTCATTTAAAAACAAAAAACAAAGAATACATCAGGTACAACAGGTTGAAATAATGACTAAAATGCAGTGGCTTTGCAATCACTTAACCACACTGGGCACTGTGTAATTATAATTTATTTAAACAACATAAAGTAAATGTACTTTGTATACAAATCGTGTTTCTTTTTCTGTTTTGCTTGACTAGACGTGTAAAAGACGTCAGTGGACGACTATCCACAGCCTTGGCTATAGACGTGTAAAGGGCGTCCAGTGGACGTCTTCACAACCTTTTAAAAAACTTGGCCAATTAAATTAATTATTGCAGTATTAACCATGCAAGGGTTTAGCGCAGCTTTATCACAATTGATTTCATAGAGGGGCATGATGGACTATAAATGCACGTGTAAAGGACGTCACTTAGTGGACGTCCACTTACAACTGATTCACAACATGGTATATGTTGAAGTACACGTAGCTAAAAGTAAAAATAACAATTATACATGCAACCCCACAGAACTGTTGACATGTACAAATGTATCTGAATGCATTTTTAGGAAATGTTCTGTGTAACATCTTTTTACCGATTTATGCCGTCCTACCGCGACTAGGGACACAATGTTGCCGTCGGACCAATGTTTGCTGGGATAATACTCCGTTGTATGTGTGCTCTGCCTGCCTGCTTCCCCCCGCCCCCCCCTTTTTTGCCGTGGGTGCTGGGAGGAGAGCGGTGCCTCATATATATGTTGTCACTATCTCTCACTAAACATTGCACGCCTACAATCATGATATGTACCGCTGCATGTGTAGGTCACTCGTCTGAGACCCTCACCCCCCCTACACTGGGTGGCTGAGAGGAACATGGACGTCCCATAATTGTCAATCATTTACAACTCTCACTATCATGCACGCCTACATTCATGGCTTGGGCTTTGCAGCCAGCTAAGTCAAGTCTTTACCATGGCAGGCTTTTTTACCAGAATAACGCTTCTGATGTGATCTTCTGCCAGTGCATGAGAGAGAGAGAAAAATAAATAAATTAAAAAAAAAGTCTATGTCGCAGGTGGCATTGACTACATCAGCTTCGCCCTAACCCAATAGCGTAGCCTTAGAGGGCGAAGCCTATACGAAATAGAACAATAGTTACGTTATTGTAACTCAAGATTCTATGAGTATAGGCGTAGCCCTCTAAGATTTGGGCCACCTGCTCCTATTACATTAGCTGAAGAAAAAGCTGATGTTGGGAGATGAACAACGGGTCCGCTCTGTACATATACAGTATCTGCGGACGTAGTTGAAGCCCGTACTGTACGCAAGGGCGAGAAAGAAAATCTTCACGACAAGAGTCAAAGTTGATCTTCTATCAGCTGGAATCACTCGGCCCATTCTCCTCTGACCTCTAGCATCAACAAGGCATTTTCGCCCCCCAGGACTGCAGCATAATGGATGTTTTTCCTTTTTCAGACCATTCTTTGTAAACCCTAGAAATGGTTGTGTGTGAAAATCCCAGTAACTGAGCAGATTGTGAAATACTCAGACCAGCCCGTCTGGCACCAACAACCATGCCACGCTCAAAGTTGCTTAGATCACCTTTCTTTCCCATTCTGACATTCAGTTTGGAGTTCAGGAGATTGTCTAGACCTGGACGACACCCCTAAATGCATTGAAGCAGTGATTGATTAGATAATTTCATTAAAGTTAAATTTAACAGGTGTTCCTAATATTCGTTTAGGGGTATATATATACCCCTAAACACATATATACATACATATACATACACACATATATACATACACACATACATACATATATATATATATATATACAGCTGCAGTTTTTTGTGAATTAAAGGTTTTTGGCAGGTGAGTTTGTATGGAAGCATTTCTTACCTCTAGGGCAAGTGCTATAATCGTATTTGAGCCAAATAATGGTAATGAGCCCTAAAATGCATTCAGTCCTTAAGCAGCAGTCAGGGAAAGTATGATATGCTGAGACAGTTTTGACACAGGACAAACATTTCTGACTTCACTGAATTTTATTGGCAATGAATCGATCACAAGTTTGGGCGGGTGACAGTATGTCCTTTGAACGGTGACAGGTAGTCCACAGTGAAACGGTGTCCTTGTGGCTCCAAGTCTATCTGGCTATAAACAATCACACTTGGCAGCCAGCACCAGTCACCCTCTCTTCCCTCATCAACCTCTACTGAGTTTGTCCTGTAACCTGTGCCTGCTGTCCGGAGGCAGATCAATGAGAGTTAAGACTTGGCAAGCATTCTCAATGTCTCCTCTAAGCTCAGATCAAAGGGTTTTTATTAGGTCCGAATAGAATTCTTTGCCTCATCTATGCTGAGGCAAAGAATGGGGATACGAGGTAGCCAACACCTCCTTTTGTTAGTGTCACATGGATGTTTATGGCCTCCTGCACCTTATTTTCACTCATAAACACTGCAGGATATTGAACCAAATACTGTAGACATCTGAAGCAAAAGCTTGTGAAATAATGGGAGTGACTGGCCAACCCTATTTGCCTATCTTTATGTAGCGGTTGAATGTAACTACATTTACTCAAGTACTGTACCTAAATACAAATTTGAAGTACTTGTACTTTACTACACTACATTTAAGAGGCAAATAGTGTACGTTAAACTGCACTTAATTTGTCTGACAGCTTAAGGTACTAGTTACTTTTCAGAGTAAAATGTTTCATACATTTCTTGTCCAGTAAAAAACATGCATTTTATTTTATGGGTTACGAAAATTCCCCTACTGTACTTCTTAAGCTAAATAAACTATAAAAGATAACTTTGGATTAGCTGGAAAATGCATTGTCCCATTGTCTGAGCTCAAGTTTCCACATGCTACAAACAGATGATTGCTGTAGATTAAAACTACCCAATAGTATTATATAGTATAATGTATAATAGTACATATTAATGCAGCAGTTTAATCCAAAAACATCATATATATAATCATATATAAATTAGTAAAACACTGAGAGGGATCAATTTACTGCAGTGTGAGTACTTTTAATTTTGATTTGATTGAAGTACATTTTGCTGATATTACTTACATTCTTTTACCTTAATTAAAGAATCTGAATGATTCTTCCTCCACTATCTTTAGGCTACAAAAAAAACTTTGTTTTTTTTCAAAGCTGGCCAGCGAGGTTGTTAAGCCTGCAAGCGCTTGTGGAGTTTAACTCCGAAAATGCAGCTAACCACAGGTTACTCTTAAAATGGACATGTGTTGTGATACTTAAACAAATAATCCATCAACGGTGAAATAAAAGCCTCTTATTTACGAGAGCGGTCTGAGAGCGGGTCTAGCGCCCCGGCAGGCGCTAGCTGGCTGTCGCGTCACTTTATGGAGCTACTCAATTCCGAAAACTTAGAAACAAATTGACAATCGGCAACGACTTTCGCAAGACTGCCTATATTCGAAATCTAAAGAGTTCATTTCTCGCCTAAAATGTATTCAGAAGTGAATTTAGTGATGAATAAAATGGCAAAAATTGTTAAAATTGTACTGTTGTTGGTCTGTCTATGTACCGGAAAGCCAATGGTTGAGGCACTTGTGCATCACTTAAAAGTGTCCCCTGGAAACACTTCCGTTGTGGTGTGGGCTATTTGCATGTGTTGACTTATTAGTGCGTGCTGTGGTTTATTTGCACATGTTGTCTTATTAGTGCGTGTTGTCTTATTTGCACATGTTGTCTTATTAGTGCGTGCTCTGGTTTATTTGCACGTGTTGTCTTATTGTTGCGTGCTGTGGTTTATTTGCACGTGTTGTCTTATTAGTGCGTGCTGTGGTTTATTTGCACGTGTTGTCTTATTTGCACGTTGTCTTATTTGCATGTGTTGTCTTGTTTGCACGTGTTGTCTTATTAGTGCGTGTTGTCTTATTTGCACGTGTTGTCTTATTAGTGCGTGTTGTCTTATTTGCACGTGTTGTCTTATTGTTGCATGCTGTGGTTTATTTGCACGTGTTGTCATATTAGTGCGTGCTGTGGTTTATTTGCACGTGTTGTCTTATTGTTGCGTGCTGTGGCCTCTCAGGGCCACCGTAAGATTTGCATGCAGCTGGCCCGTGTCCCAAAATGTACCCTGTGTAACTAGGCTCTTCAGGTCAACTAACTATACAGTTTCACATTTACATCGCTGGTGTTAAGTTTGTCTGTACTAAATCACATTCACTGGAACACTAAGATGTCCATGAAAGTAAGCTATGTCTTCAAGGGTTATGAGACATATGAGTTTTTATGACTACTCGTAGAGTCTTGAATCAAGCAGGTTTTTACAGAGCTGAATACTGAGAGCAAACCAAAGTCACCGTCACACCAATTGAGCTGCTGATTGCTTCATCTAAATGATTAAAACCGGGAAGAATTCCTGGCACCTTTTGGTTCTGCTGTCTCAAGAAGTAAAGGAAGGAATACACCCCTCGGCACCCCCACCGAGGCAGGGAGAAACAATGTAGATATAATTATTTCATACGGTATTTACCAATAATGAATTCCCAGGTAACAGCGTTTCGGCTTCTTCGAGTACAGATCCTAAAATTCTCTCTCTCTCTCTCTCTCATGAAGTGTTCCAGTGGTGTACAATCAAACACTTTTTGGAATTTAAAGAAATATTTTCCACACAGGTAAATCCCACAGTGTTTTAAGGATAAATCAGATGTCAAAATTAATCTGAGTTCTTTATTGTTGGTCTGTAAGTCAGTTTGTAAGGAATTGCGAAGGAGTTCTGTGGTCTTTTTCATACAGACTGAAGTGATTAACACCATCCTCCCTACTGCCTCTCAAAGCAGCTTTCTCTCTCTCTTCCTCTGTCTCTCTCTGTACTCCAGCCTCTCTGTACTGCCAAGCCAGCGCCTGGCAGGCTTCTCTGCTCGCAGCGCATTAGGATGCAAAGCGCTCCATGTCGAGGGAGAAGGGGAGACTAACAAAAGCGCTTTAGTGTTGCAAAAACAAGCCCATCGGTGCATGCCCGTGAAAAGATCTGTACGTCTGCTCTGACTCCTCTAACTCCCTGCAGCTCTCTGCATCACTCGCCGTCCCTCCAAAAAGAGAAGCCCTCAGGAGAGCCACATCCATTTCTTGTCGTTCTTATTCCTTCTTTCCTGTCTTTCTCCCCCTTCCCATGCGGCAGGTCCAAATTGCTTTGCTGGAACAACGATCATCCCAGCCGGAATTGAAGTAAAGGTGGACGACTGCACCATCTGTCGCTGCCACAACGGAGACTGGTGGAAGCCGGCGCAGTGCTTGCGGCGGGAGTGCCTCAACGGCCAGACATTGTCATAGAGAGACTCCACCGGGGATGGTGGAAAAGCTCAGGCAAGGCCCTGCCTACTGCACCATTTTGTATGATTGACAGGGCAGGAGCACAATTCCTAAGCAACCTGAAACAGCATAGCATCGCAGAGATGCTCTCACAAGCGTCACACAAACACAAATTTAGCCATTGAGAAGAAGACTGAACTTGTCTCAAGGCTGTTTCCATCATCCAGTTTTAATTGTCCTATATATTTTCAGAAGTTGACTTGCTTGACCCGCTGCTCTCACACAAAAAGGTTTCTAAGCTCCGTGAACTATTTCCTAACCACTGGCAACGTTGAATTGCTCAAGCTGATTTCTGTATGTATGCCATTTGCTTGTTGTACTTGTCTGTCACAATCACGCAGGTGTTGTAATATTCCAACAGCAGGAAAAAAAACAAACCGTAAGCACACTTAACGTCGCTTTTTATTTTTTTTTTTTGTCATACGAGGATTGACACTGGTGAAAGCACTGCAAAAGTGTGCTTGAGTTTCACGACTTCACTCTAAGAGCTTGTTTACAAGATGCACATCACACATAAATGTTTGTGTCTTCGTAAGACTTTTTATCGCTATGGCAGGAACTCACCTCTAACACTTAGATGATGCTACTGTCAATTTTATAAACTGCTATAAAACCCCAAACGCTGATTTTATTGATCAACATACCATTGGTTTTAAATCAGGTCTCTGTATAATAGCAGCACAGGCAGGGGAAGTTGGTACTGTAGAATTAGGAAAGGTGGTAGCGAGCAACTATGAGAAGGGGTAGATGTAAAATTCTGCAACTCTGCATCAAAACAACAACTTTGGGCAGCCTCTCACGGGCTTAATTGTCATTATTGTTTTCTCTCAGAGGTCCATATCCTCCAAAATATTCCCACTAACCGCTTCAACTTGTTATCAAAGCAATTAGCAAGCCAAGAGCAGCCTGCTTTAATTTCCTTTAATCAAGGAGTATTCTGTGATAAATCATGCAGCTGGGTGCTTGGTGCTGCCGCAGCCTGCATGCTGGGCGCACTCCACAAGAACGAGCAGACAAAAGGAGGGAATCTGTATACGTCTAAATGCTTTTAAGCGGCATTCATGTGCACATTGTCCATGTGAAAATACACAAGCACGCCATTCATCCACAATCTCATAGCCACAATATTGTTAATCTCGACCCAGTGAAGCACTTAAACCTATAAGGCTTGTTAAGATACAAAGCTGTTACATTATCCCACTGCTATAGATTGTGTAATAGATTTCCAGCTTTTCCCCTTCCCAATGTTAGAATAGCTCTTCCCTTCAAATGTGGTGTGGCTATATGGCCAGGCCTGTAACATCGAGAGAAGCTAACGTATTGCCTTGATATTTTCCCAGACCTGAGCGGTCCTCATGGGGTCCAGTCTGAAAGAAAAAGCACCCAACCAGGGCCCAAAAGACGGTATTTTCGAGATGATAAATACTAGTCATTAATTCAAAAGGTGAATTCCAGTAAGCTCATGCCATTTATCACAAGATGTTTTTTTTCCCCATTTCCAGAAAATCCGTTCCCCTTAACCTTTTAGACCCTATTCCTGGGTGGTGATGGATGGGCTGCTTAATAGCAGCTCCCAGCACTCTGTAATGAGACAGAAATGAACATAGGTAAAAAGACCAATAACTAAAGATGTATATTACTTTAAAAAGCACTAAAACTCATTTTTGGAAAAAGTTCAGTTTGTTGCATATTGTAAAGCTGCAGCACACGGTTGCTGAAAGAGTGGAGGTGGAGTTCAATCCTAGGTGCAACAATGGAGCTTGGGTCATTTTTATAATTGAGCTACAGTGATTTAGTGTCTCTCAATGTGAAAAGACAGTCCTCTTCTATCTGGCTTGAGGTCTGTACGCTCATAAAACAAAACTGACATCTACGGTTTATCAATCACAGCCTCAGTGCTACAGATATTTTTGGATTAATAAAAGAGCTTAATTAATCTTAATTACTTTAGATTCCAAATAAAAGATTCAGCCTGCACATGTATCCAAAAATATATTGGAATTACTTTACTGGGTAGCAAAGACTGAAGTGAGCGTGCCAGGGCTCAGAGGCATTGCTGCCACCACCAATGCCTTATTGCTACTGTTCCAGATAAGATTCACAAAGCACGGCCTTTGGCTTCATACAGTGAATGAACAGCCCAGACTGCTTTAAGTGCTACTTTGTTTGCACTCCTCGGTGCAATGGTTTAATGTTATGTATTACCCAAAGCTCGTTATTGTTTTAACCTTCGACATTCCGAGGATTACAAGGGCAAGGGCACAGGCAGCTCAATTACAGCTAAAAAAAAAAAAATACTGAATTTAATTCACAGATAGTACAAATACACATAGTTTTGATAGAAGTAAATGTAGAAAATTATGGCAGATAGAAGTATACAGGCAACGTGATCCAAATGACAATGCAACAAATTTTAGAGTTAGATTTTTCTGATTCAGCTTCCTTCCATGCTTCTGGAGGTGCAATGCATTTTAACAAAATTAAATAAATAAAATATCTAAACTGGGGTACCATGGCTGCTCATCTCCTTGATTTGCAAGCTGCTGCCAACAACTAGCTGTGAAAATAGGAGTGCAGAGGACGAAGTGGTTGTCAAAATAAAGTCAAACCATCCAGACCAAGATCATGCTAAATTGTCACTCTAGACATAGAGAGCCGAGTTGTGATCCAGACTGCTGGTGGGAAACAAAAAAATGGAGATATGAAATCAAATAAGCAAATCATATAATCCGAGCAGGTAGTACAGTCAAAGAAAAGTGTGGAAGAATTTATATTTTCAGCAAAAGAGCTCAAAAGGAGCAAAAAGAGATCGAGGCATACATACGTTCCTCTGCACTGTGAGTAGGTTGGCTCTGAAAATTACGTTTATAGCTCTCATTGACAACTAAAATCGGATGAGTTAGGATTGACATAGTCGATTCCTATGTGTGTTGTTTGAAAGAATGGGCTGCATTTAAAAACACAATAAATAAAAAAAGCATTTCAGAGAGAGCCTCTGTCTGGGCAAACCAGGGGGAATTACATTTCTCCTTGCAAATTGCGCGAAGCTGCACAGTTTCAAGGACAGGCCAGCAGCATAGTCGGTCTTTGTTAATTTTTTGCCAAGAAACTTGAGTCTTAATGTCTGTCTGTAAAGGTCTATTCAAATTACCACCATCTGTCCTCCGATCATTCAAACCGCAGGCTTGTACATGGCATTTTGTAAAGGTATGCCATTCGCTCTTTCCATGAGACACCGAAAGATTTGTTTTTTGTCCTTTATCTTTGTTTCAGCAACAAAACTGTTACATAAAAGTGTGCCTGAAAACCAACACTGAGTATTATCTGGAGAGAAACACTGTTATTATACAATCAATTGTATTAGTTTTTAGGGCACCAAGGGTCTGTTCATGAGGGACTCATAGTATCATTTCTAACAAACTATAACAAATTTGAAATTTATGTTTAGAATTAAGAGCATCTTTGATTGTATATGACCACATGCTCGCACAGGTTCACCCTACACTGTAAAAGAAATAAAAAGGTCCAATTTTTTTAAAAGTTAAAACAACCCTTGGTGTTCCCCATGTTGTTCATATGTAAATATCTTCAAACGTATAATGTGTATTCTGAAATCTAAGGTGGAGTAAAAAAAAACAAAAAAACACATGAAATGAGAAAATGTGTATTATTCATGGAGACAAAAACGATTTTGTTAAATAGACTTGAAAAGAAGTGTTATTCGGCAAAAGTGAGTGTGAATTTCTTTTTTGTATTGTTCCTCTTTGTTCACTGCTTTCTGACACAAGATCACTTAAGGGGTCATGAAAACACACCATTAACAACCAATGAAAAATTAATTACTGCGAAAAGCACAGCTTTTCTTTGCACCTGAATGAATGCACTGTATGGTGGAATCTCCTTGAATTTAGTGTACTAGCGTAACTCCAGGTAATCTTTCTATAAGCAGAACATGTCAGAATAAATAAAAGTATAGTATTTTCCTGGGATGCCCTCCAGAGAGAAAATAAGAAGATACTAGTGCTTAATGGTTTTGTAATGCTCAGTGAGTTCAAGGGCATTACTCACAGGTTCATTCCTCCATTCCATTTCATTACAAGTCAGTCTGGGCTTCTAGCTCGTCCGTACTACTAATTGCCTTCTCCCACCTCCTGCCGAGGACAGGAAAATGGAAGCAATTGTATGCAGCACATAGCAATCAATAGCAATTAGGTGCATCCCTGACTATTGGAAATGGCATCTTGGGAGATGGCCAGTAGAAGACCTCTTAAAGCACACATACCTTCAGCCCAGCGTTGGGTTGGGGAACGTACAAACACACAACTTGTGTACACAAAAGGTGGACACCGCAAGAGCCAGCGCTGTGACTGAAGAATTAATTGCTTTGTTTTTTCTACTCTACACTTTCACCTGTAGCCAATAGCTTTAGGTAATGACCAAAAGAAATCAGATCAAGGATACAAGTGGCTGAAATGAGTTTCCTTCAGAGTGTGGCTGGGCACACCTTTAGAAATAGAGTAAGGAGCCTCGGATATCTGAATGGAGCTCGGAGTAAAGTTGCTGCACTTCACGTTCAGAGGAGTCAGTTAATGTGGTTCGGGGCATTTTCCTCCTGGACGCTTCCCTGTGGAGGTGTTCCAGGCATGTCCAACTGGGAGAAGAACGGACCCAGAACGCAGAGTATAAACACTTTATACTGTGCACTTTATGTGGGAGACATTTTCACACTCTAAGCTCCATAAATAAAGAAACAGCAACTTCAATTTTAGATTTTAAGAGCCACATAATTGGTTTATTATTGTTAATGTGATTTGTGTTGCGAAATCACCAGATATTTAAAAAAAAACAAAACACACATGATGACCATACTCAATGGACAAGTGATATCTCCGTGCAAAATTATTATTGAATATACAAAAAATTGTTTAGACCGACGCTTTGACTGACACGGGGAGGAGGCGGAATGCTGTGACGCAGTCGATGAGCCAGGTGGAGGGAGCTGACCACACCTTACCTCGCCTCACAACTGCCGGCTTGTGGGGGTCCTGGGGGTCAAAGATGATGTACTGGGTGCAGAGGGCCTGGTCGGAGCCTGGCAGTGCGTGGTAAGCGGCGGCACTCAGGGTTTGTGTCACATCGCTGTCGGGCTTGGGCTGCCGGCTCAGGAGTTGACCACCTCCTTCCTGGAGCAGCTTGGTGAGTTCGCCTTTGGAAGGAGCCTTAAAGGAGCCAAGGAGGAAGAAGAAGCAGCCATCGAAGAGTGGCGGGAGCTGCAAAAGTTGAATGATTAGAAAACAAACAAATTTGAGCATTGGTGAGTCTAATAAAATCAAAACACTATATTATCTTCTTTCATTAGTCCGTCACTCCAACCAGCACCAGAACAGTGAGAACAGTGGTAAAAGGATTAAAGTCTCCCCTTTTGTTCATTATGAAGTTAAACGCTGGATCATTTCCTCACCAATAAATCTAGGCTCTCATATTACCAAGTGTCTGCGTGGATGCTTTGTATTTACTTCTTTGCGGCAGAGCCAGGAGACATTTTATCAGCACCATTCTCCAGGCAAAATCTGAACCACTAAGCATTGCCGTTTAAAGCAGCAGTGAATTAGGCCGCTGGAGACTGTTCTATTCACAGCATCAATGAACTCAACTGTTTTGGGGTGTTAACTGGCTCCCTCAAGAGTTTCTAGTAAGAACATTCTTTGTCTCAGCTTTGGTTGGATTTCACTTGTCTTAATACAAACGATGCCTATAAGAAGTATTCACTACCCGCTGACGTTTTTATATTTCATTGTTTTACTAGTTGAATTTTTGACAATACTCAACAGAAAAAAAGACGAGGTCAAACTGTAATCAAATTTCTACGAATCTTGCTAAACTAGGTTCACTAGGTATAAAAACACAATTATAGGTATTCACCACCCCCAATATTTAGTTGAGGCGCCTTTAGCAGCAAGTACAGCCCTGAATGTGTCTAACTAACTATCAGCCTCGCCATCTAGACAATGCAGTGTGTCCCCACTCTTCTTTGTAAGAACGGCAAACGCTCTGTCAAGTTTCATGGGGACTGTTAAGGGAGCTGCTGATGTTCAAGTTCCACACAAATTCTTGTTTGGATTTCGGTCTTGCAGGACATTAATGCTGTTGATGTTTTGGATTTGTTTGGAGTAGTTGTCTTTCTGGAAAATAATTTTTTTTGCTGTATTCATTTTACTCTCCACCCTCACAAGACCTTACAGGGCTTGTTGCAAAAAAGCATCCCCACAACATCATCCTCATAACACCAGGCTCTGAGGTAGGGATGGTGGGTTTCTGCTGGTGGATGCTGTTGGAGAATACCTAGTCTCGCTTTGCCAGACCCTCCTCAAAGCACGCTGAAGGAGAGCCTGGCTACTCCACGAAGCATTAGGGGATGGGAGAAAAACGTGCTCTGGTTTATTCGGCATTTCTTTAAACCAAAAATAATCGTCGGATTACGGAGACGCTGCAAAATAGTTCTGCGAGAGAAAACTCAGATTGGACAGATAGTCTAGCTAGCTGTCTCAATTTACCATGCAGAGATCTATGGAGCAGTTAACCATAGTCCTTATAAATCCACCAAATTTATAATTCTAACACAAAGAAAGCGGAAGGAAACGGAAAATACACACATCCGGCGGAATTTCCTGCAGCACTGGAACAATCCAGGAAGTGGAACGCAAAGGATATATACTGGATAATACCAAACATAGCCGCAGATACTGTCTAAAATCATGCCTTCCATAAATGTTTTTTTTTTCTGTTAGTCTTTCAGCACGCGTTTGTGTCCATCTATCTAAAAACAGTTGGCTGAATGAATGAATGAATGAATGAATATCTATCTATCTATCTATCTATCTATCTATCTATCTATCTATCTATACATACAGTACAGGCCAAAAGTTTGGACACACCTTCTCATTCAATGTGTTTCTTTATTTTCATGACTATTTACATTGTAGAGTCTCACTGAAAGCATCAAAACTATGAATGAACACATATGGAATTATGTACTTAACAAAAAAGTGTGAAATAACTGAAAACATGTCTTATATTTTAGATTCCTCAAAGTAGCCACCCTTTGCTTTTTTGATAACTCTGCAAACCCTTGGTGTTCTCTTAATGAGCTTCATGAGGTAGTCACCTGAAATGGTTTTCACTTCACAGGTGTGCTTTGTCAGGGTTAATTAGGGGAATTTTTTCCCTTATTAATAAAAAAGCAAAGGGTGGCTACCCTTTGCTTTTTTATTAATAAGGGAAATTTTTATCTATCTATCTATCTATCTATCTATCTATCTATCTATCTATAAAGTACGTGTGTGTGGCATGGCAAAGGGGGTGAATACTCATGTTAACAATTATGTTGCAATTTATATTTCTACAATTTAAGTATTTAGTTTTTTCCCCAATTAGTGTAAAAAAAAAGCCAAACAAAAAACATGAAAAAGTCCCAGGGATTTTTATGGCACTCTATGCTGCTGAACAATAACCATGAGTCACTGTCGGAAAAAGCTCATTTTCCCCAAGGACAGAGGGTCTAGACAATCTATACTTCTCTATTTCATGTGTGTTTGTATGCTTCACACTTACCAAGCTACATCTGTTGACGCGGCTGCGCTGGGGGCCTTCTCCCGCTTCGTGCTCAGTTTCGGGCATCCTCTTGCCTGCCTGCAGACATGCCTCCACCCCTGGCATCAAAGAGAGAAAAAAAATTAAAGCTACAGCTAATTATGTTGACTTGAAAGAGTGTGACAAGGGATTTGAGAATGTAGGATGACAAAGCTCATGTCTGTTTTATCAAAAGTTGGAAGATTTCAAGTATTGGCAAAGCTACAGTTGTTGACAGAAAGATGCCCACAGCATGATAGAGTTAATGATGCAACCCTTGTTTAAAGTATCTCAAGCTTAAGCAGAATTCAAGCATCATATTTTCTCTCTTGTCTCTTAAGGTTTTAGGGAGTCAATATATAACTGTGTGACAGCCAGCATCCCAGCATTTTTTTGAGGTAGAAAAGAATCTTTTGTTCTTTATCCTTACAAAAATCATCTTGAAAGACGGATATGTTTTATTAAAAAAAAAAACAGTATAGGCAGATACGGAGGAAAAACAGTCACACATTTTAATGACCCCTCACTGTCACGGATAAAACACACTTCTGTACATGGCACAGATCACAATGCTGCTTTTCCCCATAAGTGTTTTATTACTGAATATCATTTATTTGGGGAATACAAAAAAAACACAATTTGCACATCTAAGCACATAGAATCTAGATTTGACTGAAAATACTGCAGTTTGCTTTAAAAAAGGATGTGAAATAGATCTGAGTGTAAGGCTTGGCCTAAATAACTATTTTGATTATAAACGTGCGGAGACGTCTCGCAACACTTCCAACTTTGAGAGATGCAAACGGTCCCACAGACCTAATACACATATGCAAAGTAGCAACATTTTACCAAACCCATGTAATTCATTTCACCTTTAGTTGCAGTTTAGTGTAACACACACACATTTACCCTAATCTGTTCATCTTTCCATATCTTGCAGCTGAAAGCAACTGTATGTCTGTGTAGACCTTGTCACAATACAGCACCTTGTAATGAAACAGCAAATTACACCCTTACAGTTCAGTTCATACACACAAAATATCCAGAACATGAGGTTGAGTGTAATTATATTCCGTCATCCCCCTTAATTACAGCTTTCATTCAGGGAGAACCTGCCAGAGGTTTGGGAAGAGAAGAGGGGAGATACTGGGGTTAATCACTCCGGACCATGACGCTTAACGCTGAAGAGCCATTAGCAAGTTTGCTAATTACGTTCACAAAGAACATCTCAAGCCCTTCCTTCCTGAGTCAGTGAAAGCAAATTAACCCACTTCCTTGACTAACCAAGAGACTAACTGGAGAAGTGGGTATCCTCTCATTATGAGGACAACCACTGGAGAGACTAGGCTTTGACTGATGTTAAATTCTGAAGGCCCATACTCCCATTTCAGGGTCGAGATGGGGTACAATAGCTCATTCTTTATCGATAGTCAGTATCCTAAAAAACAGTCACTGTATTCAGGTGTGCACAGATGGCATAGCAGCAAAACAACGGCCCACAGTTGAGTCCACGTTCAATCCCTTGTAGCAATGCATATGGCAGGGCTACTGTACGTGTCTAATGGGACAGGCGTTCAGGTGAAGCCTTTCCCTGGAATCCGAAAAGAAGCAGCTAAAACTTGTGTGTATCGGGAGGAAGCACATGGGTGCACGCATCCTCCCTGGGCCCAACAGTGGGAGTAGCAGTAACAAAAACCAAAGTGCAGGGAAATAAGCCATCACAAATTGGAAAATAAATGGGAGCAAAGAAGGGTAAAATATATTAAAAAGGAACATTGCACTTTTTTGCATTCTTTCCAAGAGTGATATGAGAAGAATAATCGCACACTTCATGTCTGTGCATTAAGTGCGGAGCTGCAGTCAGGACTTGGTTGGTCTATCTTAGCATAAAGACTGGAATCAGAGAGATACAATTTGCCCGGCTCTGTCCAAAGTGAAAAAAATATGCCTAACAACACCTTTACACAACGTATATGGTTTGTTTAACCCATACAAGAACAGAAATGAAAAAAATCTGTGCGTAACTTCTCTGCAGTATCTCCTGCTATAGCGCAGGGTTGCTTATGTACAGGTTACACAAATATGATACATGTTTATGAGTGAGCTTGAGATGTCTTGGTTTTTTTTTTTCTCCTGCCTTCAGTCTTTAAGCTAAGATAGGCGTGACATGACACATCCTGACTCCAGTTTGGACAGTGGGATTAATATCCATCTCCATGGCGAGTTTCAAATACAAAACGGAAGCTGCTTTTCGAAGAACAATGTGTTGCAATGAAACGTAAGACCAATAAAGAGGTAAGCTTGGGCTTGGCCTAGTTGACAAGGATGGCATATAAAGCAGATGACCGGGAGAACTCCGCTGCACACACAAAAAACAAGGACAGAGACAAGATGCCACGATAACTGTCATGAGGGAGACAAGCTGTGTCAAGTGCTCAGCCTGCATGGAGAAAAGAGAAGGGAAGGGGCTGAATATGGTGCAAGCACACAAAATATTATACAGAGTGACACAACCATGCACCTAAACACACACGTTCAAACTTGAAATGGGTTACTGGCTGAGTTATGCCGTTTCGACAGACAGACAGGCGCTACTGACGGTTACACCATTCAAGGGCACACCAAGGTGCCAGAAAATTCTTTTACAGCAAGTCTTTTTTTTTACTTCCCCTAAAGCGGACTTCTTCTGAATATTTGCTTGTTGACTTGGTTCAAGGATGCCAGGGAGACTGGCTGGAAATAGCAATTGTTTAGGTAAGTATTCATCTTGGTATAAACTAAAAGAGTTAGACATCTTTTCATCGCTAGTAATATTGAAGCCTTCAGGTGCATTGATTTGGAGATCTTTTCCCCCAGTCACCCACAAGCTCTATTTAGCTGTCCGACATGTAAGAAGGTATGTGTGCAGGTTTGCACGCAGCAGAGGGCACACACAATTTACCTGAAAATGGACATTCCATGTGTTTCCAAAAATAAAAAATAAAGTATTACATTTAGTTCTTATTCTAAACACAGAGCCTGATTTCACCTGAAAGGTTGCAGAGAGGAAACACAAGATCAAATGTCTCAGACTAGTTTGGTACTGAAGAGGAATTAACACTGGAGCCACAGTAGGACTTCCAATTATTTGTATCTGATATGTACAATAACCCAAATAATAAAGAAATATCCTCATGTTTCCAGTAATGTTTTCATGCCAAGTCACCAACTGCACATTATCCAACACAACTCCATTGTAGGCGTTTCCTGAGACAGAGGTGGCATGTAAAATGTTCTTTGGGATTGAGAGAAGAGCACAAAACCCGTAAAATTACTCCAAATGGCTTGTGCAGCACAATCCATTTGCTCTGCACTGCAGTTCCAAGAGTCCAATATTTACCTTGCAGATTTTTCACTTGTCCTACTGTCTAATTTGCCAAGAGTCACTACTGCAGCAGACAAAACCTCAAATGCAGATGGAAGTACTCTTTCTATGGTCAGAGCCCCCTTGAATGACTTAGTCAACTGAATATGAATGGGATCTTGTTGGTAGCATAAAAAACACAACAGATTTACCATTAAAATACATAATCAAATCTAGCCATTTCCCCGTTTCCAGTCTTATTGCTAAGCTATGCTAACCAGCTGTCGGCAGTAGCTTCATATTTGACAGGCAGGCATGAGAGTGGCATCGATCTTCTTAACTAACTCTTAAGAAGAAGAAAAATAACACTGCAGAAAATCTATCCCCGCAAAGCTGCAAGCCCCGATGGGGTCCCGGGCTGGGTCCTGAAAGACTGGGCGTACCAGCTGTCAGAACGGACATTTTTAACATCTCACTCTCCCAGGCCACCGTACCAACGTGCTTCAAGACATCCACCATCGTCCCTATGCCAAAGGCCGCCACAGTGTCCTGTCTAAATGACTACCGCCCGATCGCTCTCACACCAATAGCAATGAAGTGCTCCGAGAGGCTGGTTATGTCGCATATAAGAAAGTCCATCGCCATAACAGCTGACCATCACCAGTATGCCTACAGGCGGAGCCTGTCCACAGCTGATGCCATCGCTGCTGTGGTCCACAAGTCCCTCATACACCTGGAGAACAAGGACCCCTACGTGAGGCTGCTCTTCTTGGATTTTAGTTCTGCATTTAACACAATCATCCCACAGACGCTGATGAACTAAACTGGCAGCACTAGGTCTAGCTCCATCACTCTGCAACAGGATCTTGGACTTCCAGACCAAAAGACCCCAGTCTGTAAGGGTTAACAACACCACATCATCCTCAACACTGGTTTCACCCAGGGCTGCGTCCTCAGCCCGCTGCTCTACACACTGCTTACACATGACTACAGAGCTCACTATGACAGCAACCTCATAGTGAAGTTGGCAGATGACACTGCAGTGGTTTGGCTTATTACCAAAGGGAACTAGTTAGCATACAGGCAGGAGGTGGGTGGACTGGAGCTGTGGTGCAAGGAGAACAACCACATCCTGAACACCACCAAGACCAAAGAGATGATTGAGGATTTCTGCAAGACGGGCACTGCCCCCCTCCGCTCCGCATCGACAGTGCAGCTGTGGAGAGGGTACCCAGCATCAGATACCTCGGAGTACACATCTCCAACACCCTCACCTGGCGCCACAACACCTCGACCACCTTAAAAAAAAATATTGTATTTGCTTATAAAGGAATGTTTTTAATTATTTATTAATCACTATAGTAGTTCGTCAGCATCCAGACCTGAGTTCTTATTTCAATATCCTCATCAGTGTTGTGAGAATAACAAATAAAGTATCTATCTATCTATCTATCTATCTATCGTATTTTCTGAAATGTTAAAGCCATCTGCACTGAAGTCTAGTCTAGGAGTTAATAAGGTAAATATTTTTATATTTTAATAATTTTTTTTGTTGTTTTGGATCTATAGTCAAATTATTTGGCTGAACAATACTTGGATTCATACTAAATTAAGTGTATTGACCGTCTTTCCTTTGTGGAAAAAATATGGCATTTTATTCCAGCCACAGCTTCTGCTTTAAGGAAAGCTGTCACGGGCTACGGTTACCCGTTTTGACTATGTGGTTACATACACTTCAATTGTGTTTTGACTAATATGAATGTTAGTAGTGGTAGGTCAGGGTGAACTCATTACCATTGTAGTTTAAAACAGTAAGCTGGGCCAAGCTTAGGCTATATTTAACATTTAGGATACCTTGATAAAATTTGCTACAGTGTGACTGCAGTAGGATATTACCCAGGTTCCAACAGCAATACGGTTTAACATGACATCAAATAATAGCCTCCACAGAAAAATACTCCAGCTGATGGCTCACTCCATACTCACAGCTGAATTTGACAACCCAGCAGCCAGCAAGAAGACCCAGGAGGGTGGAGTTGGTGATGGGCATGTGTCCTTCTGGCACCACGACATGGCTCACTGGGGGAAGAAACAAATAGTACCCAAATTGAACTCGCACACACACAAACATTGTGTTTTATTTGATTTGTATTAATCAAATACATCTTCTGATGAACTTGAACACTTAAATGTTTGGATGAGAGACACCATGGCTGAGGCCCAGCTCATGCAGAGAAATAGAGTTCTTGCAGTAGCCTATGTAGTGTCACCATCTTAGCATGCTAACATTTGTCCAGCTGACCTTGATGAGAATGTAGTTTTCAAGATATTTAATCATAAAACAAAGTGCAACATTTTTACTTGATGATTGAAAAGATGGCAAAGACATTACAATTAATCCTGGGGGGACACACATGAATGTCTGTTTTGTAACAGGATAACACAACACAATTCCACTTGAACCAACTCAACTGCAGAAGGACTAATATTTAGGGTTTTGATTCTTGGTTTATCCCCCAAATATTGTGCACTTTTCACTAATTTGCTTACTTTGCCTGAGTGAACAGGTAAACTTACTGAAAACCTGTCAAACTGTTCATGGCAACAAAACAAAAGGCCATGTGACAGCTTATTTAAAAAATTGCTTTAGACAATAATTATAGGTTAATTAAAAACGGAAATAGAAGCTTATTGCCTCTTCATTCAACAAGTGAGCGTGGTTGCCAAGTACAAAATGAGCATAATTATATCGCATGGGCAAAACCTCATACATTGTTTATTGAACGTGAATTTGTAGCCTCAAGTTCAACATGTAAAAATCATTCTCTGAAAGCACCCACTTTCACCCCTCTGGTCAGAAGAGGGTGGGTTGTAAGAAACAGTCTTTTTCATTAGTGCTTATTCATCACCCTGACAGTACCTCCAAACATATTATGAGGAATGATTTAAATTACTTTTGCTCTCTGGTGCTCTCCCATCCATTACTATGCAACAGTGAAGGGGCTGCTGTATCACAATGGTGTATACAGCTCTAAAAGCACTTGTTAGTTACGGTTTAACCTTCATGAGTGATAATGCTCAAGCACCTACTCTTGGCTTTTACAATACACGTTTTACACAGACTCCTTTCCTAAAGGAAGTAAAGCCCTCTGTGAAGAAAACTCAGAAATCCCATCTCTATGGTGGTGAAAGTACTGTATATAATCTTCATAACAAACACAATCACCAAGGCAAGACTCTACCTCATGGTCACATACCCTTTGGGTTCTTGAACCTGCAATTCACCCATCTAATACATTTCTTAACAAACTTACCAGCCATGGTCCCAATGTAACAGAAATTGGCTGGTAGCTGCTGTTAAGTTGTAGTGTTGCTCAGAGCCTGTGTGTCTCAAACAACATTAAAAAGCAATCATATGCGACCGGTATTCTAAGAGGCTTCGCCTGAAACATTTAGGAAGTTTAAGCCCCAGAAAGGAGGTATTTCTGCACCGCACAAACACTACCTGAGCCAGAAAAGGTGTCGGCCATCCTCCCTCCGAGTAGCTCTCCCAGTTTTGACACTTGAAGCCGTTCTGGCTGTGACAGCTTGCTGGCCAGAAACACCACCATTTCATCCCTCCTCACACAGTCGCTCACCTAAGGAAGGATATAAGAACATGGTTTAGAAATATCTAGCCTAGAACGTAAGCATATTAGTACTCTAGGGGTAAACAATTTCAAGGGAAATAAGAAATAGAAAAATCACATCTTCATGTAGACGTACCATAGAGAGACTGGCTGAGGGGCTCAGAGATGTATTAGCATATTGGGTTCCTTCTGAGGCTTCTTTGAAAATCGCCAGTATCTCCAAACTCACTGCGTAATCAGCAGGCCGCTTTCCATACAGATTACTGTGAAGAAGAAAATTCAAAAGATAGTGTGTCAGTTTCAGTTTTTATGCCTTTGCAGCAATGCAGACCATCTGGTGACCAAAGGGACAGTCGGACATGTTAAAACAAACTACAACAGGCATACTGCCAAAAAACTAAAATATTTACTTATTTTATTTACTTAGATTTGCTCACCAAAAACTACATCAACACATGATAAAAGAAGGTCAAAATGTGCAGCAAGGTGTTGTTGTGTAGTTGTATGTTAATTATTCAAGTCACGTCTGAAAATAGCCAAAATAATTTTTCTCTTCAAGTGGCCAGTGTTTTTTAAATGTATGGGTACTTCATTTTATTTGAAACATATTATTTAAAGTAGGGTTTATATTAGATAGAGCTTGTGACTCTGTATGACACATAAGCCCTTTTCACATTGCACTTTGCCCCAGGGTAAGGGAGCGGTTAGTGTGGGGCTAAGAAAGCGTTCACACTGGCACGATCTTGGCACATTCCAAGTTCTAGAATGATAACTAGAGCCCGACCGATAAAGGATTATTAAGGCCGATACCGATACAAATATTTGGCGATTTAAAAATTCTGATATTCCGATAAATCGGCCGATTAAATTTTTTTTTTTTAAATCCAGAAATGCGTAACAAAAAATAAACACCTAAGTTGTATATGTTCTGTCCACCAGAGGGCAGTGTATCAGTCAATGTCAATAGGCAGACGATGTTTTCAGAAGAAAAACACAATTATTAAAATTGTTAATATTATTAAAAGTCAGACCCTGGATTAAACACCAACAGCATACTTTTTTGTTGTTCGGAGCTTTCACCGTAGCCTGTGTGCCTGTGTGTGCCTGTGTGTGCGTGTGTTAGAGTGACAGTGATTACCGGTAGCTTCAGAGTGAGTAGAGACTCTAGAGTCATAGTGAGAGGAACAAAGTGTCTCCCCTGTTCTTTCTGACCACGGTGACACATCTGTAGCAGGAAAAGTTAACCCTCTCTTTGATTTCATGTTGTTTATGGAGAAGGAGAACCAGGAAATGAGTCGGGGGAAATGCAATGCTACCAAGCCACGGCCAAGTGACGTGCGTCGATGCAACGTGTAGTTACATTTTGAAATGCGTGAAAAAGCCTCAGAATCGGAATTGAAAACGTTTACAAGCAAAGCTATTTCCAAAAAATAATGCCCATAACAGGTTCGAATATTAAGAGCTGCCTAATATTCGTTCGAATATCATTATTTTTTTTTATATTCAAATTATATTCGAATAACGAAATATGGAGTCAAAGCCCTATAATATGGCAAAGCTTTTACAGATACTAAAGCAGCATTGATGCTACTATGCTGTATATGCTACTATAGGTCCAAAGCAAAGTCTTCTCCAACAAGATCATTCCGTCATTTAATTTCATCACTTCAACAATTGGTGCAAATTTGGTTTTTAAGCAATGGCCAAACAGGACACAAAGAAAATTAATATTTGCCAGTCCAAAGCTCTGAGAAAAACAATTTGGAAATGTCACACCCTGCTCATTCTGTGAAACTGTGCACCCATGTGTGTCATTCACTTGTTGGAGCATAATTGTGTCATCTGAGGGCGAGCTGAAATCGGTGTTCTACTACATTCCTGGTCCATGTTCCTAAACAACACATTAGACTCGCTGCATACAAAAGGAAAATCTCATGACTGCATACCATTACTGAAAAGTGCTGACTTTTTAGCACATACGCTTTCTCAATTACAAGGATTTATCAGGTTAGAGTATTACCTTTACATATTTAGTATAGCTAAATAACTGCGATACCCTCAGTACAAAGTAGGTGTTCTGGAGAGTTAGCATCATTACAAAAGCACCACTTTGAGACTCAAAGAGATGAAACTGCGAACACCCCTGGTTACAATAGGTATATTGAAGAAACACCTTTAAAGTAAGTATCCTTAAGTTTGAGAGAGCTGCATGAAACTAAACTGGTCACCTTGAGGAAAGAGGGAGAGGAGAAACGAATGAAGAAAAGCACACAGAAGAGGAGAGGAGAGGAGACAGAGAGAAGAACCAAGCCCAGCAGGTCGTCTCTAAAAGATTAGGCGTCAGCAAAGATAACACCTGGGGGACAATTAATAGGTCCACTGGTCCATAAAATATTTCATTTGGATTCATAGCCCCAACCCCACAAATACAAACAAACATAAAATGTCCCTGATACTTAGACATATGCACACACAAGTTGGTTTGCACAGCTGCACGTGAGAAGAATATCTGAAGAAAAATAATAAAGCGTGAAAAAATGTGCTAGAGGTAAAGTCACAAACACTCTCCCACAAGCCTCTGCATTAAGTACACAAGTGGGAGGAAGGTGGTGGTGGTTCTAGAGGATACCCACTGTAACCATGACTATTTTTCTAACCGGAAAGAGGAGATTCAAATATTCATTTTGAGCTGAACACAAATACAGAATTTAGTTCAACATAACATCAACACTAATAATATTAACAGCCTTTTATTCATGCCTAATTACGTACCCTCAGGAACTGCTACTGTGCCTGGTCTGTATGCTTTAAACACACTTCTTTAACTGTACCTAAATGGATTTAATTATGAAAACATCTACAATTCTACGCAAATGCACTTGTCCTCAAAGAATACCATGTGAAAAGATTGTATAAGGTCAGTTAAAAATTCAAGCCAAGCTTATGCACACCCAACAGCTGACAGAGCTTTTGAACTATGTCAGCTCAGCAGTATGTCTTGAAAGGAGTCATAAGTCTAATGATGGAAACACGTGGTGAGCAACTGATGAGGCAGAGGGCGAGGCCTGACTGCATTTTTAAACAAAAGGTTCATTAGTTACATTTCCTTCTTTAACAATTCACTCTTAACTTGTCCTAATGTTTGGATCAACTGAGTGTTACAGTTTATAGTTGATGATGCAGTGCATGACTCACCCAACGCCTACATTTAACCCTGTAAAGTCATGTGAGTACAGAACTGTGATTATTATGCAGATGCCCATTCTTCAAAGCCAAACTGCGTACAATCACAAAGAGCCGAGAGTAAGGCTTGTAGACAATGTTTTAAACGTTGTCATTTCAGTGGTAAAATGGCATCATCCAGTGGAAGGTGAAAACATGGTCTCATCTTATTGCAGAAAAGCAATGCTAATCAAATTAAACTGACTGACTATCTAATGTAATGTGTTTTTATGCATATTTGTACTGTATTCAGTAATATAACATAATATAATAATAATAATAATAACAACAACAACAACTATTTGTATAGCACCTTTCATACAAGAAATGAAGCACAAAGTATTGCTGAAGTAATACTAATGCATGGCTTATACTAGGGTATAAAAGTGATAAATGTAGTTACCATTCATTACCAACATTTGGAGACTGTCATTGCTTGTTTACCGTTTGACTCGTGTATTGGATTGACGTGCCAGTGCGAGGAACACAGGTGATGTTAATTAATGTCTGTATGGATTTGGTGCTTCGGGCTTTGCATGGTCATTAGGACTGAGCCAATTCAAATGTTTGTTTTTCCCATCAACACAAGTAGATTTTAATACTGTGCTGCATTTACATGAACTTAATAGTAACAATCTAAAAAACTATAGTACGATAAGGAAAATAGTCATCAGTAAAGTACACAATATGTGTAGTAAATGTATAATATATACAAAATACCAGCATGGTCCTTTAAGTTAGGAAACATAACATACTGTATGCTACCAGCTAGCACCTTGCAGACCTCATTTAATGTGCTGCACCGCTAGATCTTTATGCTTACAGGACTGAGACTTAAAGTCAGAAGCCCTGCTGTGCAGCTTCTGAGAAAATGCTTAAACCCTGTTGTTTTTGGAGATAACAGGTAATCACTGACTGTATGACACACATTAGTATACACTTAATTATTCAATTTGTCAACTATTGTGCCTGTTTTAAGACTCGTCAGAATTTCTAATAACCTGCACAGCAAGTCAAATACTTGCACTTGATCGAAAGTGGACTCACAGTCACCGATTTAAAGTTCAGGGTCCAAACAATAAATAAATGCAGTCCAATCAATCAAACCTAATGTGCATACACACAGAGTAACAATGAAAATCTGCAAAACCTGTATTTCCAAACCACGAGCTGTGTGCCAACCATTCCATTAGGGATTGCATTGGCATTGCCTTGGTTTGCCTCTTGTGCAAATGTGTGTGTGTGTGTGTGTGTGTGTGTGTGAGAGAGGCTTGGATGCATGCATTCATCTTGCAATGTCCTGACAGACAAGTAAGTAAATGTAAGACCTGGCAATCAGGGCCCATCAAAGCAACTAGACCAGCACAGTGAAAGGAGGAAAGGCGAAGACAGAGGATGATTGGTTTAAAGAGAGTTTTTACCAACCAACATACCGATCCTAATCAACTACTCTATTGATCACACTTATTAACCAGCATCCGGTCCTCATTATGAATATTGTGCTACCCATCTACTCTGCCTACACAGGCCAAAAACGCTGACACGGCATCAACTGATTGACCAGGAACTAATCAGCATCAGTCGATTTTCTTACATCTATCCACCTACATGCTGCACTAGTGCACGCCAGTCCTTAAAAATAAAGGGCTGAATGTACACTGATTGGGAAACTTGACGATTTATTGTAGAAGTGGAAAATAAGCACTGGTCCAGTATAACAAAAGAGCCTTTATGATGTAATGCCATGAAATACTTCAGCAGTGCAATAAATATTACCTTAGCTTAAATGTTTCTGTTGGGATTTCTACTAGTAAAAAGGTGTTTGTAATATTTTGTCCAGCTCATTTATTTACAGATATATCACAAATTACTGTAATCCAATACAACGTCACAAACTACCTCAATGACACAGTCCCAACAACAATTTAAATTTTCACAAATTGTCTCAAAAGATAGGTTTTAATAGACTCATAATAAACCCAGCTCGATCCGCCGAAAATTTAGAGGGGGCCAATCACAAACTGGATTATCCACCTGGCACACTATTGACTGGTTTAACACGATGACGATAGAGTAGCGACCAAGCAGCTTCTTGTTTACATTCAACATATCGGCCTCCATGCGGCCACCGAAGCGCAGAAACCCTTTGATGCCGCCGTTGCTGCTACGTAACCCCGATCGTTGGTCTGATTGGTCGAAGGACTATCCAATTGCGTACAGAGTCATTTGAACTATGCCCGTTGATCACGCCGCTTGTGCAGTAGAAAATACAGAGCAGACTTCCCAGACTAATGCTCAATCTTAAAAGATTGAGCATTAGTCTAGTGATAACCAGACTAAGGTTTAAATACAATATTATTTTATTAGATTCATAGTGTTTTTGTTTATCTGTCACTCATGGTAGTACACACACATTGTGGAGCCTTCATACACAACAATAGCCTCTTAAACTATAACAAATATCAAATTTGATCATCATATTATTCATAATAATATTAAATTTGATTCAAAAAACACAAATAGTAAAGATTTTAACATTTAAGAGAAACAGTCAGCATTCTTAAAAACTAGAGATGGCCTGATACCATTTTTTGCTTCCCGATACCGATTCTGATACCTGAACTCGCGTATCGGCCGATACCAGTGTGTCATATATTGTATTATGTTTTAACAACTGTATACTACTATCCATGTATGGATGTGATATTATTTCTATTTCTTTTTTGTCGGTCTGGCTCAGGTTAAACTCTTTGTGAAACATGAACAAACACAAACAATGAATGCCACAGAACTTTCTTTTGTTATCCAGTTTGACAGTCACTTATAAACGGAAAAATAACATAAATAAACTACTTTAACGTAGATTTTCTTTTTAGGGCTTTATTACGTGGTATCAGATCGGTGCATTAACTCCAGTACTTCCCGATACCAGCGTTTTACGCAGTATCTCTATTAGGGCTGGGCGATATATCGATATAAAAAATATATCGATATATTTTTAAATGAGATATGGAATTAGACCATATCGCATATATTGATATAGTTCAAATGTGATCCTTGCTCCCATAGATATATACACAGATGTCGCCTTGAGGTTCTAAACATACGTCAAAACCGCCGCCATCTTGGAACAGGGGTCCGAAGCATTCAGATCAACGCTAAAGATGCCGGACTTTTGTACTGCTTAATTATGTTCGATAGAGGAAATGAAAAGAACAAACCGCAATGAATAACATTTAACAGGTGACAATGTGTTTTATGATTATGTATGCCGCCTTGACCAGCAACCTGAGCTCCGGGCGGCAGCGGGAGGCTGAGAGCTCCGTGGCCGGCCGCAGCGTCTCTTCCCCGGAAAAACACAGCTTTGCCTCGCTGCTGCGCCGTCCCCGCTGATCCAAATCGGACCAGCCAAAGACAGAGTGGTGATCGGTAGGATCTTACACGTAGTCCAGGACGACCTGTATGTCGATATCGGGCGGAAAGTTCCACTAAGTTTGCCGCGGCAGGCGGACGGAGAGAAGCTACAGCGGGGCAGCAGAGACCGCCTGCGGCTGCAGGATCTGGAGCTCAGTGCCCGTTAAAATGACATGTAACGATAAATACATACAGAAATAAATAGTGGAGGAATGAGCCTGGACATTTCAGTCTGTTTTAAACTTCACCTTGAAGCAGAAACTCTTAGTTCAGAAGGGTGAAGTTTCCGTTTGAACTCAGATCTGTGAACCGGTCATAATAAATATTCTTTGTATTAACACATTAATTAGTTTCTTTGTTTTGTAGTCGATAGTTCATCTTTTAGTTTACTTAAGTGGAAGCAGTATCAAGTGGAAGAATGGGACTATAAACCTAGGCTTACAGGCATGAGGCATTACATTTTGAACAAAGTAGATTATATTAATATCAAAAGCTTAATTGACCTTTGGAACGAATCACAAATATGGAGCTTTGATTTCAAAAAAGGTACTCCTGTTATACAGTATTTAGGTTTACATTTTATTGTTATTTGAACAGCTGAGCATTTAATCATGAACCAGGTGAAGAAACCGGTTTATTATTTATTTGATTTTGCAACTGTTTCTATGAAACTACATGTGACATGTCATATTTGATTTTGGCTTTGACTGAACATTTGCTCTCACTTTGCGGAAAAAATATCGGGATATATATCGTATATCGATATTCAGCCAAAATATATCGGGATATGACTTTTGGTCCATATCGCCCAGCCCTAATCTCTATTAAAAACATTGTCTTTTGTCCAGCAGCCATGCACAGCTGTGTTTCATATGTGTGGAAGCTGCTGCATTCTCCCCAGTGGTGATCAAAACTCTAGCTTAGGTTATGTTCTATATGAAGTTTTCATGTGGCTGGGACCAGATGCCAAGTACCAGTTATAGGTTCTCTTTTCAAACAAAAATCTTCTTTTCATGTCAGACTCTCTGGTCACCACTTGAAGATTTTCACAAAGACCAGTGCCAAGCAAAACACACCATTTGATATCAAGCTACCAGTTTTTTGAGAGCCACTCTGTCTGCAGTACTGTATGCAGGATATAAGTGTTATGAGCATCTCACCTGTAAAACCAATAAACTCAAGGTAAGACACTTAAAGCGACTTACAGTACGTTCTGCGAGGCTCCAAGCTGCAGCAGCAGCTTGACAATGGCTGTGTGTCCGTTCCTCGCAGCATCGTGGAGCGGAGAGTCGTTTTCATAGCCAGGCGTATTCAACAGGGCTCCCCTTGAGACCAACACATCCACCAACGCCAGGTGACCCAGGTTACACGCTTCATGCTGGAACAAAGAGTAGTAATGCTCAGAAGTGACCCTGCTCTGTTTTGATCTGGTTTCTCTTTCTTATCCTCAAAACACAGCCTTATTCTTCGTAAGCATTCTATATTCTCATCTATTTTCAATCACTGTAATTTTTTTTTTTCAGTTGATACTATTTTAGATGAGGTTGGTGCTTCAAAGAGTTACAATGAATATGAACCTTTGTAGGGGAATGTTTTTAGATGGAATGTATAGTTCTTCCTTGTCGTGTTTTGATTATATACCCATCAGATATTACATTGTGATCACACTTCATTAGTTTTGTAGAATGTAACTCATGCAGAGAGATCTGATAAAATAAAATAAAAATTGACAAGTTAAATAGTGAAAATGAATTGGGCAGTTTTGGAAAACATAACATAAGCTAAGCAGTAAACCACATCAGGTACAGTAAAATGGGGCTGCAAGTGCAGGACAGGAGGGAGGTCTAGATGATTGTAGCATGTCATGTTCCCAGCCTTCTCAGATAAATACAAAGAAAGACATTGATCAGGCAGAACTGAAGGAGTTTGTCATGCAGGCAACTTTAGGCTTAACTGTTGAAAGAGCATACGCCTACATATTTTGGGGGAAGCCAGCATGCATAAAAAAATGGCGGTATTTACAGTAAATTGCCCATTCTGGAGGCCTCAATTTCTGGCATTCAATACACTTTACTAGCTAACTTCAAGTCAAACATAGACTTTGTGGCTATGTTTTCCAACACTACAGATTATTTGAATGCTGTTGGTTGCCATTCAAGATAGGTTTAATGCAAAGAGAAACGGCACAAACATCCTCACACGGAAGAAGAAGGTGTTAGGATGCTGAAATCTTTTTATAAATAGAGCTATTCAGACAGGAACTGAGCATGTTGGTTTACTAGAGAAGACAATACGATAAATAGTAAATGGCAAGATGTTGGCCAGAGAAGAAAAGCTACAGTGAAAAGATTTGTTTTGAAAAATGTTTTGCCATCAGAGTCTGACAAACCACAAAATAACAGTGTGTAAAAAATGACAATGTTATTGACAAGAAACCCACCAGTGTAGATAAACTATGTTAACAATTGCCGTTTTGATGATTGTTGTTTTTGTCACTGACTTTTTCCACACAATAAATAAAGCTTTTAGATAAATCACTTGGTGTATTAGTCTTACCAGAGGTGTCCACCCAGCATTATCCTTCAGGTTAGGGTCAGCCCCCTGGTCCAGCAGTTCCTTGACAGCCTCTACATCTCCCTGCAGGACCCGGAGAGAACAACAAACTGGAGGTCAGAATTGCAGACCTGTAAACGCAACCCTTCAAACACAGCAGCTGATCCCAGTGTACCAAAGCGCCGCTGTTTATCAATCACACTCCACTGTGGGCCATTGATTATCTTGTCTGGGATCCAGAAGGGGATTATGGCTATGTTTACAAGGATTACTGCAAGACGGTTTATTCTCCACAGACAGGAACATGGCTGTCCGATCATCTGAAGACTATGTTTAACTGAGGGGGAGAATCCCACAGAAAGAAAAGACAATTAAACTAGCAGATTTATCTTTGATGCGTTTTGAAAGAAATTAAAAAGAGAATGAAAAAATTAAAGAGCCAAGAATGCACCCCATAATATATGCATTTTAGCTTTAAATGCTGTCACTTTACTGCAGAAATGTTTTAAATTTGCATTTGTAAAATGCAACAGAAAATGGAGTGAAGGAAATAAGGAGAATTATTCCAAAACCGCTTGACCTTTATTGCAGCTAGGTGCAGCAGGGTCTCTCCCTTGTGGTTCCTCTTCATAACCGCAGGGCTCCCTGAGGTGGGGCGTCCAACAGATGCACCAGGAGATTTTCTACCAACAGTGGCTAGGACAGAGGGGCTGTCTCCTTGCTTATGTCCTGAGTTTTTAATGCTCTTATCACACCGGGGGCTTGCTGAAGAAAGAGCTGGTGACATCTGTGATATTCTCCGCCGGCCTGGAGAAGCCCTGGGCCTTTTTGGTGTGGTCTCCAATGTGGCAGCCTTCTCCTCTACTCTGGATCTTTTTGATGAATGCTTTGGGGGAGATACGTTGTCCTGTTTTTCAGGACAGTCTGTTTTGTCATGCTGACGGACACTGTCCGACATTCTCTGACCAGACTGGGTTTGGTCATTAAGTACAGTGATGTTGCGTCCTGAGAGACTCTCCGTTATGGTGCTTCTGCTAGAGCAGAGTTCATTAGTACTCCCCTCTGGCACTTCAGACTGAGGCTCGTCAGACGTAATAGCAGGGCTTTGGAAGGAAACTCTCTTGCTGGACCTCCTGGCCCCTTCAGCACAGGGCTGCTCCTTTTCCTTTAAAGCATCTACTTCCTTGGTGATCCCCCATTGCTGGTTTATAGCCTCCAGCCTGTTCTTCTTCATCTTCTGCTTGGTCTGTTTTCGTGTGGTGCTAGTGGCTCCTTGCACTGACACCTTCCTGCTGGCAGCATTTTTCTTAGTTGACCTCTTCTTCCTGTTCTTATTTTTAAATCTTTGAGAACAAGAAGAGCCAGAGTCTTGGGAGGACGAGGTGAAATTGAAAACCGACAGGTCCTGACATTGAGCAGGAAGGGTGTCTGGCTGCGCAGCGGCTGTTTCTCCAGAAGACGTGCTCGCCGGTATGGTGACCTCTGAAGGCTTCTCCACCATGCAGCGTACCTTGCGGCTACGGGGGCTGAACCAGATCTTAAAGTTTTTCTTGTGTTTAAAGACAGGGCTCTGAGGTTGCGTTTGAATCTCGGCTAGAGGGGAGTCTGCAATGAGGTGTGAGAAGAAGAAAAGAAAAAAAACAGTTTCAACAAAACTAAAAGTTCTATATTTTTAAATTGTGAATTGCTGTCAAAAAGGCTCTTTGTATTTGTAATCACCTTGCATCTGCAAAAATAATAACACCAGACCTTAAAATTATGCACTCTCGACTAATAATACTGACATTTCACAGAAGTAGAGACGTGCCCAATCAACTCATTAAACCTTTAGCTATGTATGTGTAAATTTGGACAGCCTGCAGATGTGTTCACATTTTAACTACAGGGCTTAGAAAGTTGCCCTGTAGTTCTTTGTCAAAGATGAGATCTGTCCGCAAAACTAAACACTACCATAGTTAATTGCATTGCATAATTACTGTCATTACCGAGACGCTGGATGGGCGATAAAGATAATAAAGTACAGGAACAAGCCACTAATACTGTCATTCAGAGATTAGATTGGCGGATGAAAATGTTAAATGTTGTCAACAATTAAAGGGGGTGTGGGCAGAGCGTGGGGAGAAAGATAATGAATAAGACACATGGATTTGGGAAGATAAATTATTAATTATGCTTTCAAGCTGCTAAATAAGGGCTACCATCTACCTGGATGTTCTATGGGATTGAGCAGGGACTCCAAACCACAGAAGAGCTGTATGATGCTGTTGAGCTGCCTGTTGATTTGGATGTCCTTCACCCATGCAGGACTCTGACACACGACGCAGCCATCTCCTACCCGGGGGCCAGCACAGGACCTGAGCAATACACATATCTTGGATTAGGAGTTTACTTCCCAGTGTGCAGTAAGAAAAAACACAATGAGCTTATTGATTAACCTTTTAAGGCCATTTAGTCACAAAGAGAAGGAATAAATTAAGGCTATAGATTATGCCTGTAGGGACATTCATTGCATTCAAGACTTTCAACACTGTTAAGCATGCATTTCCAAGAAACCATGTCACTGCCTAAATATTCATCAGTATTTAATCTGCAAAAGCAATAAGCCCCTAACTAACGATCATAAAAAAGTTAATTTTATTTTTCATATCCCTCATATGTATGAAATGCCTGTAACAATGCTGTTAAGGTTGTCACTTGGCTTAAATACTTACATTAATGATTATTATTACTGATAAATTGACCAACACAATTTTAATCTGCTATTCACATATACCTATAATTATATGATTATGATTAGATTTTCTTTAATATATAGGGAATAAAATTCTACTGAACTAAGCTACTGCTCAAGTCTGAGAGGGGGAAGCAAAAGACCTTCGCTGTGGACATTTTGATTTGTAATAGCAGGAAAAGCATACGGTTGGTGTTGAATTCAAAAAAGTTATAATGGCTTTATTCCCTTTAAGTGTGCCAGTGAAACAGCATGCACAATCCTGGCAGTAGCACACCTAGTCTATATTGAATAGAGCTACAACTAACGTTATTAGTTCCACCTTTGTTTGACAAATAAAAATGACCACCACGAGACAGGTCGATTGTAAGTGAACATTTCAGAGTAAAATACATTTAGCTGAGGTTACATTACCTGCACAGCATATGCTCGCACATTCCTAGACACACAGGTTCAGTCATTAAATTTGAGCTGGAAAAAGACAAAACATTTAACAGTGGTCAGTACAGTTAGAGGCAAGACCACCTCCATCACACTGAGCATTGGTGGTGCCCCCCAGGACTGTGTGCTTAGTCCACCGTTGTTCACCCTCCAGACCCACAAATGGAGGGACAGTGAGACTGAAAAGTAGGCATACTATACATAGGCGACTTTTGAGCAAATATAAAGTAATAATTTCTAATTGGTATTTGTCGGTGGAACACGCATGATTTGCCATTCATAATTGGCATACCATTTATAACGAAGTTTTAGCTCACCTAATATAAGGACCTTGGGTGTTGAGTAAAAGCCCAGCAGCAGAAAGCCTCAATGGGATTTCAGACCCTACATAGAGAGTACATTTACCATAACCTCTGCATCTGAATAGCTGCCAGCACTGTCTCACAGATGAGTCTTTACCCTCCTGCCATTAGCCTGCAGTTACTGAACTATCCTAGCCATAGAACCTTGCATCCAAACTGTGTAGCCTATTCCTCCACAATGCCATGTATTACTGCATGTCCCAACACTCACCTGAGCCAAATCAACTCACAATCCCCAAATCACACAAACACACACTTTGTATAGGGCAGTATTTACACCTTTTCTATCTAAGAAATGTTTACATCCACAATCAGATTTAAAGTGCAGTTTTTATTTAAAGTTAGCTTTTTCACATGCCAGCTTGTACATCCTCAAGCTACTTCAGCTGCTATGTGTAGTGTGTGCTGTGTATTGTTTTATTAATCTATGATATACTATCGTGTTTACCCTGTGTCTTTTATAATGCTGCATTGCCATGCACTTAACTGTGTCTCTGTGCTCCTGTGTCATTGTTGCACAATAGTTTTTCGAAATGTCATCCCACTATGGCACAAAAATGTTATTGGTTTCTTTAACAATCCAGAGTTAGCTCAATAACAACATTTTATCAGCAGTGGCCGGGCAGACAAAAGCCCAAAGGAGATATATATGGCATCAAATGTTATAATCCAGACAGGAGGTAAGGTTACAGAGAATAAACATGATTATGTATTTAGCTAAAAATCTGGCATTTTCTAGTTTCTATGCTTTTCTGCAAAACGGCTTAAGCGTTAGCTAGCTAAGTTCCCACATAACGTTAAAGTAACTAACATTACAAAGCTAACGTTATTTTGAATGATAACTTTAACGGTTAATGTCAAGCCACTTTTTAAGTGAGCGAAGATGATTTAACTAGTAAGTTAAATTAACGTTAAGCGAACACCAAACTCCAAAATAATTGATTAACGTTAGCCTATCGTTCGTGCCGATTTAACGTTAACGTTAGTTAACGTAAACTATATTGCAAAAACGTGTTGCTGACAACTTCAACATTTGTTGTGCTTGTGCATTCTTGAGGCATCTTCATCTATCATGCCAACGAACCCAGTTTAGTTTGTCAAACAAATGTGTAACGTTAACGTTAGCTAGCCAGGTTAAATGGTACTGGTTGTCACGTTTATTTTATGTTTAACGTTATCGCTACGCAAAAAGGACGTAACGGTAACATTAACGTTAATGTTAACTTGTGCTAACTTTACCTCCCGAACATGGCTCACTACAGTAACGTTAACTTACCATTTGGAGCAAAGTAGCAGTCGTCGAAAGTTCGCAACAGCCTCCTTAGTATTCCTCCAATCATTTGTCTGCACGAGGGTATCATTTTCCATTATTTAAAGAAATCCTATGTGTCTCCTGCATGGATGTATTAAAAGAACGGTCTCCTAGTTGTTCGGTTATGACTTATGAATCGCTATTGCAAAACAAGCTGAGCTTGCTTCCGGGCTACTTGCATCTCCCGCCAAAGCTTTACGGAAGCGATGGTTGCCAAAACCACGGCAATGACGTAGTTTGGGTCCTCCACCAATGTCATCCACCCATAGATATACATAATAAAGGCTATGCCTCCTCCACCCCACCCACCATAGATATTTAAACTACCCATACTGTGTTTCTCAAATGGGGGTACTTTGGAGGACTGCAGCGGGTACGTGAATTATTTAACAAAATGTTTAATAGTTACAAGGCTGTTGTACAGAACAGTGTTCCTCTTTATGAAGATTTTTTTTTCCTACCAAAAATGTGACATTTGTGTCGCCTTCTTTGGACCTAATCTTGCCTTCCTTACTGTCCTTCTACTTTTTACAAGTTTCTCGCTTTTTTCTTCTTATGTCACTGTTTTTGAAGTTTTTGATGATATTTTGACCTGTTCTTGCCTTACTTCCTTCCTTCTTTCTACCATCTTTTTCCAAGTTTTTGTCTTTTTACAGTTTTTGTCTCTTTTTCTCATTAGCATTTAAATGTTTGTTTTTTTTAATTACAAGGCTGTTATTTAGTAAATCTCGCTGACATCGCTGTACTGTTCCTGTTTGTATACACTTTTTTTCTACCAAAAATGACTAGCGCTGGTCAGGGGGTACTTGTCTTAAAGAAACAATTCAAAAGGGGTACATTATTGAAAAAAGTTTGAGAACCACTGCATGACACTACCACAAGCACGACGAGATGGAAGGAATTTTATTTCTGCTAAAAAAAAAAAAGTAAAATCCGTAGTCGAAAATGTCTGAACACAAATACGCAATTTGACCGCAAAACAGAAGCTCAGATTTGCAATATAGTCATAAGAAATTAGCTGGAATGTTAGTGGTTTAGGTCTAGGCCTACCATATAGCAGCAAAATCTAAATCTTGAATGTGATCTGGTGCTCAAACCATAGACCTTATAACATAAGAAACCATGTAGGCCTACAATAGGCAAATAAACAGAAGTTGTTTTGAAAATACCTTTATTAAAATAATACAAATGGAAGAGGATTAGGGCCATGTAAAAAGGGATTCTGACTTTAAACTCAGAACTCAATTCATTTTCAGATGTGGCCCTAATTCTCTTCCGTATAGTCATAATTACACGTAGTTTAGATTCAAAAAATAACATATTTAGTTTAGTGTATGTGTGCTTTAAGATTATGTAAAATCATGTTTTGCAATGTTTGGTCAACATGAAAATTATTCTAAATAGAGAATACAGTGTTTTCTTTTCATTTACTATGTTATAATAATCTATAAGTAAGCAGTGACCCACCCAAAGAGAACAATTAAAAGTCTATATGATTCATCCTATTCTTCATAAATATTAAGATCCAGAGAATTAAAGGTTAACAGGTGTGTGACGTGTAAGATAACTTCAATGTATAGCAACATGTTTCACGTGCATGTATGTGGGCATATCCCCTTCTACTTTTAATTAATAGCTGCCCTTTATGTGATTAGTCAAGACACTTTCAAAACAGAATCAGTATTTTGAAAACATTAATGGCTTAAACTCTTATTTTTCACACATATAGTAAGGGCAGACTTACTATAAACATATATTGTGCTTCATTTTATAGTGGACACAGACAAAATGGTTAAGGAAAGATGGCAGTCAGCTCTATGTTTCAACTGCCTTAATGGAGTCTAGGTCATCAAATTCGTCTTCGCTGTCAAGTGATATGGATTCCATCCCGATCTTATCCATGGCAAAGTTGATGAAGACCTGTGAAGGTTCAGTAATAATTTAAGCATCATGTCAATATTAAAAACTCTGAAATCCATAATTTTAGATAATCTGCTGGTCAATTTTCCTCCCAGACCCCCCTCTCTTCATTCTGCCAATGGTCTCTTCCAATCCCAGAGCCCCAGAAGGGCAGAGTAGTTGAAGAATATCAGCACTGGCTGCATATGAAGCTCATGGATTCTCTCCCCAACTCATATTCCATTTATTTTCCCTCAGGCATACCCTCTGTCAGTTTCCCTCTGCCTCTTTTAAACTTTTTCAACTCAGTCTTTCACTCCAACTCAGCTTTCTTCTGTCTCTGCATCCCCTCGCACCCTCTCTCTTTTTTTCTCATCTCCTGTCCCTTTTTTATGTCCCTCGCTGCCATCCAACCACCCCTACAAAGCCTCACACTAGTTCTCCTTCTTTCTCTGTTTATGTCCTGTCTCTTTTTCTCACCTCATCCAGTGTGGTCTGGCTCACAGAAAAGTGTTTGATCTGCAGAGCGTTTTTGTTGGACTCCAGCTGGTCAAAGATGTCAGCCACCCCTCCAGGAGCAACTGGTACATGGTACTCCACCATAGAGGAGTGCTGGTCCTGTGTATTGAGAATGATCGACAAGAAAAGGGTTAAATATTCTGAAATATGATCTCTGTGTAACCAAAATTCTGTAAAACACAGTGAACAGCTGTTTTACCAGTTTCAGCTGACTAAACATCAAACACATATCACCAAAATACAATTCCCAGCTTGCTAAATCTTATAACAACAATACTGTTATAGCTGGTATGCTTCTTAACATGCTCATCATCATGCATACAACTTCAATGTATTGCTATGCAATGTATTCTTTTCTCTCCTCTCTACCAAGTACTCTTAACTTCGTGGATAGCTGGCAAAGCTGACCTTGAGATAAGTGGTGGGGAATTGGCGCCGCATGAAGCCAGTGATTGCCTCTGTGTCACAGGAGGCCTCGGCCAAGTACATCTTCACAGTGAACCCGCTGCCGAACCTGCACAAAAGAGATTTTATGAACAAAGCACTGTGGTATTACATGTCTGAGGGGTGGGGGTGAGGTGGTGTGTGTGTGTGTGTGTGTGTGTGTGTGTGTGTGTGTGTGTGTGTGTGTGTGTTCTACCTACGTATGTACCTACGGCGTAAATTCAACACAAAACCATAAATCAAGCTTTACAAGTAAAATTGAGCATTCAGTTGCACACAGTTACATTCAGTAACCCAAGGACCACAGAGGGGGAAGAATAGGAGGTTGTAGGTGCAGGGTGGGGAGAGCAGTAATGGCTAAATTGGCGGACGAGCAGAGGTCACTAACCTGTTCTTAATGTGCTGCAGGGAGCCCAGGCAACGGAACTGACCTTTCACCATGATGGCAAGTCGGTTGCACAGTGCCTCACACTCCTCCATGCTGAGAGACGGAGACAAGGAGAGAAAGATAAAAGGTCACACTAGGACCCTTTTGAGCATACAGTAATAAATACATTTAGTACTTATCCTAGTATCCTACAGTATATTGTAGGGGGAACACCCACCTTACTTTCTTCACCTGTAGTTGTAGCCCTAATCCTTAACAATTTGTGTATTCAAAATACTAGAATTTTATCAGTGATGACAGACAGTAGCAAGTGTATGTAGCAGGTGTATGTATTTCACTTCATTAACCTGTGAGAGGTGAGGACCACAGCACATTTTCCTTTCACTTCTTCAGAGATGATTTTCCACAGGTGACGCTTGGTGCGAGGGTCCATGCCAGAGCTTGGCTCATCCTGCGGAGAGAGGAGGAATGAGGAAGGTTGAAATCAAGATGGAGAGATCAAGGGAAAACAATTGGGTGTCATAAATGAAATGGCGTCGGTATAACAAAAACAATGAAGGTAAGTGAAGAAATGGATAGAGTTGAGGATACAAGGAAGGAGAGAGAGGAAGAGAAGGGAGGATTTGTTAGATACATAAGGTAGAAGTAAAGCTGAAAGCTAACGCGTGGGTGAGTCCGAGTAAACAGACTAATTAACTATGTGAGATCTGTCAAGTCTAGGGAATCGATATCTACTTTACTTCAAAGACCCTTTCAGGAGGAACAGTAGTGTATAGTTAGTTTAATATTTGCTACCTCTTTATGTATTGAACATTTTCTACATTTTCTTAGGCAACTAAATGGGCAGCTACAGCGGCGCAGACAGGTGTGTACTCACCAGGAGCAGGATTTGCGGATGCCCAACTAGAGCCAGTGCAGTGGAGAGCTTCCTGCGGGTGCCGCAACTGTATCCATCAGTAATGATGTCTTTATGGTAGCTCAGCTGCAGCCTCTTCAGTAGGTAGGCCACCACCTTTAAAGGAAACATGCACAGTGGATGAACAAGATAAACACCATATTTACAGTTGGAAATGATAGAAAAGTATAGTCATTTAAGTTAATAGTAATTTGCATTGTCTTCTTCCATATAGGTTTATAGCTGAAGGAAGGTGATGGAAACCTCCAACCTGTGTCTTCTGCAAACGGCTAATCAGTGTAGGAGATATGTAATGGTCTTACAGTCATATACTGGGAGTCAGTAGGTTTAATGACTGCTCTGCATGGCTCTATGACCATAAAGGAATATGAGACTAATTCCATAGACCAGTATGCTGCTCCCTAGTTTCATGCACAAGAGGAGAACGTCAACACCCTCTACTTTGGCTCCGGCAGATTTAAACAACATCAGACCTTTACAGGAAGTTGATTTTCCATCACTTTAATCAATCAACTGGAGGACCTCTCTCTTGAGAAAAAGTCCAATATTCCACTACACACAATTGAGGAAAAGATCACGGAAGGAAAAGGTGGATTTACAGAAAGCTTTTCTGAGGGAAAAGGGTAGCCCTACAACTCATTGGCTACTTAATAATTATTTTCATGCTATTGCCTCCTCCTGTTCTGTCCAGCTGCACTGCAAATAACTGAAGTATCTATCTGTCCCACTCCCATGCATATTTAATTTTGTTTGTACAACAATGATGACTTAGCAACTTTATTCTATCTAAGCTCCATGCTGTCTTGAGGGCTTTAGAGAACAGGAACAAACACAGCATAATATATTTGGTGCATATCAATTCATCATGTGTGTTAAACCACATTGAAAGCAGGAATGAAAAAAAAAAAAGCTCATAACCATGTCAGTCGTTTAAAAATCTCTATGCTTGCCTATTTATCACATTAAATAATGTGCTGTAAATTCCAGTTTATTTTCAAATAGCTTGAGGTGATTTTACATTTGTTGGCAAGTTGGGGAACCAGATCAATAAGGCAAGCCAATGCAGTAGATGGCTCTGTTCACTAAAGATGATCTGCTTTTTCTCTGTAAGAGGATTTGCTTTTAGTGTTGATTTTTAAGTTCAATGATCCCAGTGTAGGACATTACATACTTTAGACAAATACACAGTATCCGCAGCTACATTTCAAAGATTAGCACTGGCAGCACTGTAGACCTGACTGGTTTACATAAAAATATGTTGATTTTTAACGTTCTCTCATAAAAGCCGCTTTCTATTACCTTTGATGTAACAGCTCATTAAGCCTGACAAAATCATGTCAATGCGAAATGACCCCATTAAGGCTTGTCTCATTATCCACAGCTAGGGGACTCTCAGCGGGAGACAACATAAGAGGAACTCTATATATAACCTCATCTTTGTGAATTAGCCCAACACCGAAGCTGTGGCCATTATAACCATTGTTATCACTATCCTGACCAGAGAAGAGGAGCTGTAACAACAGCAGCGATGCCGATTAGAGCCAGACAGATCAATTTTTTGTGCTTCACTGTCTGTGTAAGTAAGTGTGTGTCTGTGTGTCTACTAGCATCCTTGCTATTGTGTGTTGCGTGATTCTGTTTATTATATGACTGAAATTGTCAGAAAAAATCAATGTTGTACTTCAGCATCCAAAGTTGTAAAGTGGCGTAAAGCGAGAGACAAACATAGATAGATGTTTTTTATGTATACAATTTAGATTTGTCATGTGCTCACAATTTCGCACACCTCTGAGCTGTTTCTTTTCTGTTTCTTTTTTGGGGAAAAAAAAAAATCAAGATGGAAAATCACATCATCTGTTGATTGGCTGTTCTGCCGATTCCTCTCATGTCAGCAGCACCAGTGAAAGGCAGGCACACTCAGTAATCACCACAGAGGCAAGATTGATTAGTTCTCAGAAAGATAAATGGGAAGAATGGGGCTAAAGTGACATGTCAAATGAGATCCTCTCATCATCAAAGTACTGTTTAAATGTAAATTTGCCTGCAGTGAAGCATACAGCATCAGCTTAATTCTGTATTTTGGATTGCACAAGCTGACAACAAAAGCTTTCCCATTTTGCTACAGATAGTACAGCTTTCAGCACACATCACTCAACACTTCACACCCTCTGAGTAAGTATGCATGGAGGCATCAACAGTGACTAGTCCTGCAGTGGCAGTGCACCTTTGAATTCATATCAGATCCCATGTCATTTTGTGGATGGTGTTGTCACTAGCTTTGGAAAGCAAGAGAGTCTGAAGCTCTTCCTTACCCCGTCTATCTTCCTCTTTGAGATGCCTCGAATGCGAGCGTAGAAGTACAAGTGCTCTTTTCCAGTGAGCAAATTGTCCAGCGCATCCACCTGGGGACAGTAGCCGATGTTAATTCCCTTGTTACGGCACTCCATGATGTCGACCAAGCGCCTGGTGAAAAGAAGATAAAGAAAGACATTTTTTTTGAAGTGGCATCCACCACATGGTGTAGGGCAGATGGAAATGTAGGGTGTTCCGGCAGCCCTGCTGCCTGCTGGGAATACCCACCAAACAGCTTAACAACAGAGCTGTTATGGGGGAGCCTGACTCATGAGTACAATGGTTTATAACTGCATAGGATAGCTTGAGATTTGGGTATAAGAAACAGCTGCTACTTGCTAAAGCCCAAACCATTTATGTAGACATTTTGGCTGGTGGGAGGCAATAACATCCCCCATTTGTGGATATATGTGTTATGCAAATTAAATCTAGCTCAGATTCATTAGACAGTGCAGCTTGGGCACATGAAATCAGAGCTTTGTCCTGTGATGGCTCCTGTTGTGTCCTCTACGGTGATTCTCATAAATCATCTTTAGTTTGCAGGAATATATTTTAAGTTATCAAATATTAACCTGATGTATTTAGGAATGTGCATGCAGTGCCACAAGTATAAATGGAAGGAAAAGCAAGAGGGCAAATATAGCCAGCAGCCAGTGTCTATAAAGCTTTAACCAATAAAATACTTTTTCTAATTTAAAAAATATACTCTATTGCAGAAACAGAGAAAAGGTATAGCAAAAACATATCGATATTCTTACTCAAAAGGCAAAAAACACAAGTTTTCATGATATCGATTTTTGTTCTCATGTTGGCATTGTATGTGCATGAGGATGAACAAATCATCATGATCAACTTACCCATCCCAGTCCCTGATCTGTGCTGTGCCATCAGTGGGGCTAACATCTCCGGTCAACATCTTGAAGGTGGTTGTTTTTCCTGCTCCGTTCACTCCCAGGAGACCAAAGCACTGTAAGCGACCAACCATTGCTTAGAAATCATGAAGCATTTGTTCACTTTATAGGACTATAATGCTATGCTAGGCTTTTTCCCAGATTACAAAGATATAATGGCCAATAATCAGATCTACGGACTGAAAAACACAGAACACTTGGTGAGCCAGCCATCACGCAGAGGGATATGATTTTCAGTAATATTGGACAACTTTGGTCACAAACGATAAATATGTATTACTGGCATGACAGTTGTATTTCCTACAGACTAATCCAGCTGGTGATTTATGTGATGTGCTCTCTAGAGGCGCCTCCAGTACTGCAGGGGCATAGTCGAACTAAATGCAATTTTATTGACAGTAAGAGCATGGATTGCAGACTATCTGAAGAATGAAGGTAGCCTGTGAGAATGTAAGTACTGTCCATTTTAAAGACTATTATGAAATTGGTTAAACAAAAAATAGGCTTTGAGATCAAATTTGTATGAAACATTAAATCTATCACCTTTGACTGACCTCCACTGGATGAATGTGAAAGTGCTGAACCACCACTGATTCTTTTAGTTTATATCTAAATACACCTGAATTTGTTTTAGTAGCCAAAAGTGCCTCCAAATCCTTAAATGTGTTTCCTGGTATTTGAAACTCAACTGTGAATTGTGTTGAGTTTCAAAGCACCAACAGTGAGCTGTAATGTAAGTTAAGTTTTGGATGTTTAGAGTCATGCTTTTGTCACAAGAGGTTGATAACAGTAATTAATTACGCAATGCCACTTTCATTATCCTACTGACTTGGATTGATTGCATTTGTATTCCTACTATGGGCAAAGGCTAAGGCTCACCTCTCCTGCAGGGATGCCCAAAGAGAGCCTCTTGACAGCATGGACCTTCTTCCTGAGGTTCTGATAGACCTTAGTCAGCTGGTTGACCTGCAGTATGTCTGTGCTGGCTTCTCCACTGGACACCCGTTGGTGCTCAGCTGCCACATCCACATCCTGTTCCTCACAAGCCACCAGTGGCACTGTGTTTCTGCCACAAATCAGATTCCTGCAAAGGGAAAAGTACTTTTTTTATTGTAACTACTAGGTGTTGAAGTTAATGTAAGCAACTGACAGAGACACAAAAAATGCAGCATTAAATATGTGATTGACTGAAACTTTTTAACTAAATTGGTTCAGGCGTTTCTTCGGGACCCAATGCTTTTGGCTATTTTTTTTCTCCCTTTTTTAAAACTCTTTGTTCATTTTTAATAAAAAAAAAATAATGTAACTTTTTTTTTGTTTTTTTTAATTACTTTAAGAAACTTGTATGCACATTCAACCATTTGCATATTCTCTATAAACAGAGTATCCTCTATTCAATTACAAAGCTAGATGTGTAACACAGGATTTCAAGGCCATTCACGTTATCAACATACCATCTCAGACTTCTGTTTTCCTCACCTGACTTTGCGTATAAGAAACCTGTTGAGCAGGAGGCGCAAGGTGAAAAAGACCACGCCTTGGATGAAGGAGGAGATGAACATCCAGCCCAGGGCATCTGTGGAGAATGGGTTCCGATAGGCGTCAATGCCGTAGCCACTGAGCAGCTGGACCTCTATGTTCATCCTGGCCAGCTTCACCAGCCCGTTCCCAAAGTTGAACTGGGGGAAGATGAGGAAGGCGTTGCACAGCCTGCTGAAGATCTCCTTGACAAACTGCAGCAGGAAAGGACAGAACAAAAGACATTGAGAAGGGGGTGGGGGGTGCTCATCCTAAAGTGTAATGTTCAGTTCCCTGTCACTGGATATGTGATACTCCTCTGCAACTCTATATCACTGCAGCTACGGGGACCGGACATTCACACATTTAAGTGTGCATTTAACTACTTCAGATATTCAGCTGCTAACAAAAGGCATGTTGACTCAGATAGTTTATGCTGACCTCAGAATTGCGCTTTGAAATTTCACCCAGAAAGTATAGGATGGAGGTGGACATGATGGTGTTGATACTGATGAAGAGGTTGATGCACACATAGGAGATGAAGGCCATCTCTGCATCCTTGAAGATGCCTGATAACAGATACATCCAGGGGAAGGTAGCAAACCTGAGGAATTGACAATGACAGGATACTTTAAACACAGCATTAAATAAAAATAAGTCCACACACACACACACACACAAAAAACACACACACCATGAAATAGTTGCTTCCATATACAGAAATCCCACAAAAACAAACACACAAAGTGGATATGGAAAATGCATACAGTCCTCACAAGAAAAAAAAAAAAAAAAATCTAAAATAAAATGACATGACCTTGCATTTTTAACTGAAGTGCCTCAGGTCTTTCACCGACTAAACAGAGCAGCTGTGAGCCTGATGAAAATAGACACCAAAGAATACTGAAAAGGGGAAGGAGGAAAACTACCACACCATGAGGAGGGTAAACATTCACTCATGACGCCAAAAGAGAGGAAGATAAATTACTTCTCCCTTTTATTCCCCTGGTGGCAGAACATCTTTTTCCTTTTTTTGTTCTCTCTTTTCTCTCACACAATCTGCTTGTTCATTTGATTGGGGTGTCTGGGTCAGCAAGACGGAGGAGGAGGGAGAAGGAAAGAAATGATGAAGGAGAAAGTAGGGTGTGGAAAAAAAGAGACGGACAGATAGAGCCAGACAGAGACAAAGCATCTGCGTGCCATGCCCAAAAAAAGTGCCTGGTAGGCAGACCGCTGGTGCCAAGCCATGACAAGGAACAGAAGCAAGAAGGCTGCAGACCAGACCAGGTGGGTGCCGCCTGACAGACTGATTATTCATTGCTTGGGAGGGAGACATCTGTCTGATAATTGAGAAGCAGAGTGCTGACTTGGCCTCCTAAGATCTAGGGTTTAGGATAAGTCCTGCGACAGCAACAGGAAACATATGAGACTAAGTTTTAGCTACATTTAGGGAATGATGTAAACCATCTCAGTAACCCAGATTTGAGGAAACATGGCGTTTCATTGGTTTGGCACCTTTCCAAAAACTTAAATCTCATTGTCAGATTAATTGTAAAACCTTTTTATTGTGAGATTACGCCATTGTTATTGCCATTAGCCATGTTGCTTCCTGATCCCTCCTCCCTCCCTTTCTCCCTACCGTCTTTGGCTTGAATAGGATAAACATGTTGGTAGTGATTTTTCTATCAGCCTTTCAGTCCTACCACCATCTGTCTTTGCAAGAAAGTCTGAAAAATGGAGCTGTGTTTGCGTTTGAAGAGCAGCAGCCGCCAGCCTCCAGCTCAGTGCAGTAAATCCAACTTAGTGGCACACAAAGTAACATGCAGTGGATGCTAGAAAATGCAGTGTGCATGTGAGGACATGCTTTTTCTAGAAACCTTTTAGTTGATCAAATTATTGTTATTATTATTATTATTCATGAACAAACAAGTCAAAAGACCAACAATGCCATAAACTGACGGTCATTATTTTGGTAGGCCTTGTAAATCAACCCCCTAAAGTCCCTTTGAATATGTTCTTAGACTGCACAGCTGAGACAGCTGAGAGACCAAATTACTCACCCAAAGAGTACCAGAAGCAAGGTGACAGCGCCCAAATTTTGCCGTTCTGTGAATGCTGGAATCTGGAAGGCTGCGATCACGCCAACAGTCAAGGTCACAGGGATTAAATACATGACCTACGGAAAAAGACGGGACACGATGAAGTAGCATGAAGGCACAATTAGAAGGAGTTCCAAATCAATAATGAATCACTATATTCATAATGATGTAATAATATGTGTTATAATTTGATAAGAGGATGTTACCATGTCATAAAAGAAGTTCACAGCCCAATAGAAAGGCTCGCTGATGCCAGAGATGTGCTGGAGCCTCTTGGCGCCGCTGTGGTGTTCGTTGACTTCATAGATGGCGAAGCTGGCTGTCGTGATTGAAAAACCCGTCAGCACACACACGGCCACGAGAATATGAAGAATTCCCTGGACACTGTGAGGAAAATAATAGGATCATTCAGATGTCAGTGACGACACTGGCATCATTAATTATCAGCCATGTTGGTAATAAGTGAATTATCATTCGACTACATCAACTCTATTATTGCCCATTATACCCCTGCATGTTAAGTTGACACTAGCTACAGGTTTAGATGCACGGATGACAAAGTGCACAAACAAATCAATATACTTTGAGGTGCTGAGTCACTTTGAATGAGGCAACCTGGTTTAATTCCGTTCCAAAAACAATGGCCCATATTAAAGCCCTCCTACAAACTATCATATTGTTCCCTGCTGGGATCTGACTCATTTGAACTATTGAAGTGGCTCACAATAAATAGAATTTCATTAATAACTAACAGCTTTGTTAAAAGAGATGCTTGTGCCTCGCCTCTGACAAGATAATAACTGCAACAGAAACAGCTTGCTTCATGTAGAGAACTTCTCACTGCTATTGCTGTATAATCAGTCCAGTGCTGCCGCTGTATGACTGCAGAGCCTATTGTCCAGACAAGACCCCAGACAACCAGCCGAGGCTTTGATCCCTCAAAGCCCCCTTACTTTTCAATCCAGTGCGCTCATTCAAACTGTCTTAATGCCGCTACCTGTTCATCTCCCATGCTCTCTTTTTTAGCCCTCGCCTCTGGCTGGGGCACAACACCACCAACCAAACAGAATAAGCTGCATGAGGCTGAAAAAGAGGATGAGGATGAAGCTTGCAGTGTGACCGAGTGGGAAGGAGAGACAAAAACAGGGAAGGACATGCGGTGGGCGTTTGAGAGGGCAGCACTAACTACAGAGGATAGCCAGCAGCATCAGCAACTACTGAACAGGTTTGTTAGCAGTATGGTCAATATAGCCTTAAATATTTCCCATGGGAGCTACCACACTGTGAGAATCAAGACATTTGGAGTAATAAGACTGTTGTGTCTTTAACACGGCAAAGGCCAAATCAATATATAACGCGAGGAAGCAGAATTTCACAGAGGGGTAACTGTGCACTTGCAGCTGCTGCAGTACTTAAGCAGGCAAACAGCTATGTAGATACTACACACAAAGAAATGTGGAGTATATAAAGAAATTAAAGGGCAGTAAACACAGTAAATAGCCGGTGAAAGGCTTAAAGGTGCAGTAAGCGATGCTGCGCAAAGATTGTTGATATTGGAACTCAACTGCCAAACAAATATAAACATTTATAAGCTCTGCCTCCCAGATTCACAGACAGATAACTCTTTGTCTATATCGTTGATGGTTCATTTTCAGGATTGTTCAGGTGCCATGGGAAATTCCGCCGGACATCCCTCCTTTTAGGCCGGATGTCCCTCACCTTCCGCTTTTTTTGTGTTGGCATTCTAAACTTTCGATTTATGAGGACTATGGTTAATTGATCCTTACATCGGAAATCGAGACAGCTAGCTAGACTATCTGTTGAATCTGAGTTTTCTGTTGTACAACTAAAACAACTTTTAAACGTACACATGTTCCACCAAAATAAGTTCTGTCATTTAGTCCGGCGCTTAGCACTGATTGTGATTGGTTCAAAGAAATGCCAATAAACCAGAGCACATTTTTCTCCCATCCCGGAATGCTGTGTAGACTAGCCAGACCTTCCTTTGCAGCGCTGTGGAGATAGGTCTGACAATGCGAGACTAGATAACTCCTGGCCGGCCAGCACATTCACATGCTGCCTCCCTACTCTCAACTGATCACATCACATACACGCAAGCACTACTTTCGCAGTCTGGGTCTCTAAAGCAGAATGTGGAGTATTTTAAATACACTCATTTTGGGGAGTGGGGTAGAATCAATCCACCTTTGTGCCACCTTCAGGGTAAACACTCATTATGTTGGGGCTCTGATCAATAGTGCAAGCTCAGGGAAATCCATTTACAAAATCAAATATGGGTAAATACTGCTGTCATGCACCTCCTTGCCCTGAGTCCACCTGACTTTGATGTCCTGAATTGAAAAGTAGGATGCTTCAATAATTTAACTTGGGCTCTGCCAAACAGCCAAGAATATTCATCATGATTTGACTCATGTTGGGATATTTTCACCATTTAGAATGCTGATAAGATTTTTTTTGGAAGTACAGCCATTTAATTTTATTTAAAACGGTGTGTCAGTTCAGCAAAAAGGAAGAATTTTGAGTGCAGTCCTTACACTGCATCTTCATCATCCGCCCGACCGAAATAGGGGTGACTGGAAACTGAAATGGCTGTAATAGAAAGAAACAGAGTATTGTGTTAGCAATAGAAAAACAAAAGCATAAAGGCTATTTTTCAGCAAAGGAACCAAATGAGCAATAATATTCTCTTAGCCTGGGACACAGTCAATTGAAAAGTATAGTGAAAGATGATTTAATTTGCCAGTGCATACAAAGGAAATTGAATTTTCTTCATCATTTTTTCAGGGTGTTCTAGATGCTCACAGACATAAACTTCTTCCCTACATGTCTCTGCTTTTACATTTCCTGAGATAGGAGAGTGTGATTAAACCCAAAGCACAGCAGCCATTGAGCAGGTTGGGGACCCAGTGGCTTGCTCAAGGGCACATTCATTATCAACTCATCTGCCGATTTCTTGATTGTTCAATAAATTGGTTGGTCTAAAAATGTAGAAAAATATGGGAAAAACCCCATCAGTTTCTCAGAGCCCAAAATGACACATTCAAATTACTCATTTTGTTTGACGTACAGTCTAAAAACCCAAAGATATTAAATATGCTATCATATATTTACATTTGAAGACTGGAACCAGTGAGTGTAATGGCACATCTGTGTCAGGGGGCAGTTCTGTGAGAGTCCTGCGAGAGTGGCACGATGGCAACCTCACCCCTGCCACCGACGTGAGTTTGCAGGTAACACTCTACCCTCAAGCACTATTAACATCCAGTGTGGAAGAAATGTGTGTGTGTGTGTGTGTGTGTGTGTGTGTGTGTGTGTGTGTGTGTGTGTATTCCTGCCCGCAAGCACATGGTCAGGGTGATTTAAAGCTAAAACAGCTATTTAGCATAGCTCACCAGTGAGCGGCACACATCAGTGTTCACCATGCATACTGTATACTGAAGTCTAATGACACACAGCACCCCCTGGCTTTAATCCAGTGAAATAAACTATAAGTAAAGACAGTTCACAGCTCTCTTTAGATTTAGTATACAAAATGCACTGGGTGTTCAATCAGTAGCACCTTGCTGGATATATAGAATTTTCTAATACTGACGTGTGCATCCCTTTTGCACAATCCCAGTCATGTCTCATTTCAAGCCTATCTTTTACAATAACTTAAGAGTGTTGTGTGTCTGTGTTAATAAAGGACAATAACACCATAAATACATTTTACTTGTACCATTTATTTATTTCAGCACCATCTCCAGCTTACCATATTTAGGTGGATCCTTGTCTGCTGGAAGATTGGAACGTAGGATAAGGTTGCTGAGGCTGTTTAAGTATGCTGGCATTGTGTGTAGGCCCTCTGGGTTGAACCAGACCTAAACCAATGCAAACAAACACAGACATGCATAGAAACCATCACTCACACTGCTACATATCAGTATATGTAAGACTACTACCTCGCTACAATATGCTTTCTATTGTTTTGAAACCAAGGCTTTAAAGACACAATAAATGCAGTCATTATCTGAGAAAATGTCACACTAAAACAGTGGCACAATTGCTTCAGTAAATCATATTTATGATGACACTAATGGTGTTACAAGGTAGCTCCATCTGCAAGCCTTGTAGACAAACAATTTCAGGATAGGATGTCATGTATTAACTTTCAACTACTCACCAGTACAGCGATTAAAGTGATAACGAGACAGGCAGCAGGGAAGTAGGAGACAAAGTTACCTTAGACAGAGTACGGTTTCCGGGAACTGCTGTGACGTCCATTTTTAAGTCAGAAGGGAGTCGCATGCCAAAATCAAAGCCACCATACCTGAAATAAAAAATACATTGATCAACACAAAGTGCTCTCAATGCTACTGAGAAGGACACTGGAACATTGCTTTGTATAGTATAGTATGCAATCAGAGTGTTAATTAGCAATCAGACTACAGCAAACTATCAATGAAGCATAGGTTAAATTGTCAATGTGGCCATATTAACCACATGTAAACACTGGCTGCATTCACCTGTTCCTGATAAAGTCATTTGCTGTGGCCACCAGGTAGTTTTCCACATTGATGCCACTCAGGTTATACACAACCTGAGATGAAGGGATCATCTTATGTGGCGGCTGGTAGCTGTCCACATCACAGATCTGTAGTGTAGGGAAGAGACAAACGCATTACACTCGCCGTTTTTCATCCAGTCACGCACAGATAGATACTCACACGCACGCGCACACACACACACATACACACACACATCCACACACACACACACACACACTGTTCTCAGTGACCCAGTCTCACCTGTTCCTTACTGGTGCATTTACAGACGCTAAATGCTTTGGAGCTGTTCCCACTGGAACTCCAGTTGTTTGTGCTTCTTGTGCAAACCCTTAAAAGGAAACATTCACAAAGTGAAATGGTGGCTCAGTGTCTGCAGTGTGTGGTCATGTCACAAGACTATCCCTAGACCCAACACATCATGAAACTGAGCTGATATGATGGCCTGCATCAATACTAAAAAGGTTTGTACATATGGTGGCAAAATCTGCGACCATTCATACAGCAGCTGTGAGCAGCTTGCATGGACTTTTGTGAGACCAGGACCTAAATAGTTTCTCTGATATCAGTTGAAAACTGTTTTGAAAGCTGTTAAATATGTGCTGTAATATCATATTGTGTGAAATTTGCTTGTGTGGGTTGATGTTCAACTCCCCCACATTGTGTTTCCTGCCAAATGCTTTCAGGGACATTTGTTTGGACAAAATTTGTAGCAATAGACTTGTCTTTGTACATCACATGCACACCTGTTACTTTGGTCAACAACAATAACCATAGTCAAGGGACCATACAGTATATTTACTATACATGTAAATGCAGCACTCAGCACCCTTTCAGTCATTGTCATGTTGACATTATAGGACATCATGAGCAAAACATGCAATCTCTTTTGCACCATAGGAACTTTACTTCCCTCTATTTCTTTTTTTTTTGGCAGAGGATTTTTAAATTCCTCTGAGGTTTGGTTCATGAGTGGCATCATCGATTTGAGTGCCTGTAAGGGGAACATCTCTTCTATAAACACAGGGTGTTTATGGAATACAAATGCTCTAGCATCGAAGAGTCCTGCTGCAGGCTTTAAGCCACATACGTTAAGCTTAGCGGCAGGAAAGTAGAGAGGAGGGACATGAGAGAGACCGGAGAGAGAGAGGGCGGCAGGAATTTAAAAGAAGGCAGACTGGTAAAATGAAACAAGGTTTAGGAGGAGGCATGAAAACAATGACAATGACTAAAATATAAATATACTGTATATGTGGAAAAAGGTAGAATTCATAGAAAAACTGAGCACCTAGTTCACCCAGAGTATCACCGACACATTTATCATTTGCAGCTGACATTTGAGGTGTGATTACGTACGGGTTATCGGGCTTGTTGAGGCAGGCGTTATCCATCCCGGGGAATGACAACATGGTGTCCATCAGCTGGGCGGAGTTGGGATTTTGGTTACTATGGAGTCAGAAAAACGGACAGTCAGCCTAAACTCAAAGGTTACACAGACATTTTAGTAATTATAACAATAATGAAATAAAACAATTCAGACAAAAGGTTGTTTCATAAGGCTTTAACATAGCGGAAAGGTTTGGTTTTAGTCATATTGATTTATTCAAATCAATCTTGGTGGCAGGGGTTTCAAAGTTGGCATTTATCAAGGATTCCTAGTAGAGAAGCAGGTGTAAGTGAAATTTACTAAATCACAATATTGTGAATAACGTGACCATGGGGATAAAATCAGTGATTCTAATATCCTTGCTGTGGGGAGCTGGAAATATAAAAAGACAGTGAGGACATTTGAATTGCCACTTTACATTTAAGTGGATTTCTCTCATTTGAGCCTTCCCCTGCCTTTTAATAGACACAGAAGTATACAAATAAACATTCAGATAATTACATTTGTATTGTTCATAGACGGAAGTCTAAAAAACATAGTGCTCTGAGAAAGTTCATAAAATGTGAAGAACCCATAAACCTATCATTGATTGCATTAAAAATATACATATTAACTTTCAATCTCTTTTGTATATCAAGCTGAAGAGGACTGGGGAGAGCGTCCATACCGTCTTTTATATGGATTGGCACCTCAGCATTTTCTCTCTTGCTACACATCCCCTTTATCAAACAACAGCACTGTTGAGAATGAAGACATCTCGCAACCTACTGACACTCTTAATTTCTCTAACTTTGATCTCGCATCTCATCTGTCTTCATCACAATCATCTCTTTCCCTCTCGTTCTCTCTCACTCCCTCTCTTTGAGGTGAGTTTGCCCTTCAACAAACTGCAGGTTCAAAATCATTTTATAACAAGTGAGACATGCCATCCCCGCAAATGATGAAGGAACCCACGAGATGCATCAGCCCTTTATCAAAGTTGCAGGAGTGTTGCAGTTAGCGGCTCTGTGTTTCAAAATGTTATCCTTTACTATGGTGTGTCCTTCAGGCCAAGCAGTATAATTTTTGTAAACACCAAAACATGGCACCACAGTACAACATCCTCCAAGCTTTGCCACAGACCAAGCAACTTACAGAATAACAGAGAGAACACTTGAGATACACACAGTTGTTTATACATTAAAATGTTTGGAGTAGTTTCCTGGAATTGCTCAGACATTTTACGTCAAAAATGTTGCTTTTTCGGGTGCCTTGGTGTGATTATTTGTTGCCACCGGAGTCTCAGTAGCATTGGTCTGACCATGCCAAATTAATTGAAATAAAAGAGCAAAGCTTCAGAGTTCGATTGAACTGCTCCAACCATTCTTGGTGTAAAATCACCCTGATTAGCCTTGTTTTCTAATGTGGCCTCCCCTCCCAGTGTTTTGCCAAGGGGACTGACCTGAAGAAAGAGTAGCTCGGTCCCAAGTTGTAAAGCGCAGGACTGAGCTCCAGCTCAGGGTAGTGTCTCAGGTCGTTCCTGATGGAGCCCAGGCCCATAGCAAACACCATGAACAGAACAGGGAGTAGGATCTGGGAGATCAGGCCCTTCCAGTCTCTGCGGCTGTGGTGGAACCTCTTGATCAGTATGGCGGTCATCTGCTGCCAAGCCAGGGCCAAGCCGCTCACCACGGATGAACCGGTAAGCTCTGGAACATGGAGACAGGATCTAATCATTTCTTTTTACTAACCCACTTACTATCTTACAGCCTTAATGATGCCTGCTTTTTCTCTCGAGGGCACACTAAGCTAAAGGTTAACAGGTAGATTGTATCACAAAAGATGGCAGTGCAATCCATCAAAATGTAGAAGTTCCTGAACTAGGTCATCTGAGTAAGAACCAAGTGAATGTTTCAGCATACTGGTGACTACAATGAACACTACAGTTGATGTCACTGCAAAAATAGCAGTTATTATATAAATGCTACAGTAGGAATTATATAAACATGATGCCAAGTTTTCCTTTTACTCACTGATCTTGTCATCGAAGCTTGGGATGCTTCCACTGGAGTCTGAATGGAAGCTGTCAATGGAATCAGTGTCGGAAACTGTCTCTGAGATAGAAAGGTGGCCGTCCTCAGCCCCATCTTCTCTGTCAGTCAGCTGGAGGAACACCTACACACATAAAAACAAAAAACATTAGCATCTGTGTATGTCAAAAAGCCTATCAGTAAAATGCACAGATTAAGATTATGCATACATGTTATTATGATCAAGGTTATGAGCGCCAGCATGTTTTAACACAGGGATAATTCAAATCTACATTACCTGTTTAGCCTGTCGTTTTCTCCACTGTGTCTTCACTGTAAACCTGTGTTTTTGTGTGTGGGTGTGTATGAGATGAGTTTACCTCCTCTAGGGTGGTGTCAGAGATGCCATAGCCCCCCAGCTGCAGGGCGTCCAGGTTGGAGTCCAGCGCGGTCAGGAGGGAGCGGTATGAGGAGGCATTGGATGAGGTAAAGGGGGGCAGTGAGTAGACTAGGTCACCTCCCTGGGCATGCTTTAGTCGCGCTTCCGGTACATGAGCTTGGATGAAGGCCTTCAGTTCAGCATTGTCCGTCTTCTCAGATTCTAGCTGGGGCATCTGCAAATAGAAAATTAGGAGTAGATTATGACATGCTTTATTTTCAAGATTACACAGATTTACTACACACAACTACAAATCAGATGCTTGGAATATATATATATATATATATTCTTTCTGTTTTTTGGGACGTCTATTCTCTACCGTTCTCTGCCTGCAAACATCATCCATTTCTGACTTTCGCTACATAAAGAAGGCGTTTAATAAAGCCTGAAACAGATGTAAGAAACAGCCGAAATACTGAATACTGAAGGAAACTTTAGGTTTGGCCTAAATATAGAACTGGCATATTAGGACACTACATGGGATAGATGGATACTAATCGATTCGGCAAGACGTCAAAAAAGAGCTTTCAATTGCTACATTAGGGAAGCAGTGGAATAAATAGTATGCTTAAAAAGTATGAGCCAGTTTGCAGCAGTCAGCAGAGCATTATTTGTGTTGGATTTAGCCTATTTAGCAGTTTTTCCGATATATCTGATACAAATCACACTATTGCAATATGTATTGTGTGCAACTCTAGTGTCCATGTGGCAGAAGTAAAACCAAAAATGTATTCACACATGAACAGGCCAGCTCCTGTATAATGATGTATTGGGGAAATGTAACTATTTAAGCTGGCTATGCATTATCCAAGATCGGTTATTATTAAAAGAAAGTTAAATGCATCAGAGATCTGATGTCACTTTCTCACTTTGAAGACAAAGGTTGTGGTCTACAATCACTCAACATCCACTTATGCTAAAATGGTAACATGGAGCACCAGGGAAACATGGATTATTTGAACCAAAAAAAGTTTTTAAAAAAAAGTCCCTAACATGGTGACTGGATGCCTGTGAGGATGAATACCTTCTTGGTGATAGTGAGTTTGTAGCCCTGGCCCAGCTTGTCTTTCAGGTAGAAAGGGGATCCACAGCATTTTAATCCTCCTCTCTCCAGGAAGGCGATGCGGTCGCTCAGTACTTCGGCCTCATCCAGGTGGTGGGTGGACATGATGACGGTGCGCTCTGACAAGATGCACAATAAAACAATATGCATTATTTGTACATGCATTATTATACCATTTCCTAACCTATAACTATAACATAACTTAAATGGAAGCTAAAGGGAATTGTGTGAATATTAAGAAATGTATTTTATGAAAATCCAGTCACTCAATGTCAGTGAAATGCACATAGTGAGATTATTGTAGGAGTTTCAAGGTTTTGAGAAGGGTGAAAAAACAAAACGAAAGCCATATTTAGATGTCTTTTGGCAAAATTATACTCCCTAATGTCCTATTGTTGTGAGTACATGTTGGCTATTTAAGTGGAGCTGCAAACACACACATTTGCAACAAAACACATCCAAATAAACAACTAAAAAACAGAAATCACAAAGACAAAGTCACACACAAGATGTGTCGTGCACATATAATCATCAGAGAAACAGACGCACAAACAGCAAGCGATGCAGAAAGTTTAATTTGAAATAGAATCCCCTGACACCAAAATCTCACTAACATCTGAGACAGGGCCAATTACAGAGGATATTTTTCCACAGCTACAATTATATCACATTTAGCAGTTTATTTGCCATAGCTGCTGCTGGTGCCCTAAAACAGCCTAAAGAAAATAATACTGGATCTCTTTTAGGTTATTACATGCTAAATTTAAAGGCAAAAGCCTGAGCAGGGAAAAGTCCTCCAGGGTCGGCTCCAGGTTCCTACTCTTCTACTCCATTCCCTTTTAAAAAATTGCAAAGGGGAGGCGTCTTCAGTGGAAAACACTAGAGCTTGGATTGTCTGTGCCATGTGAGTGTGTGCACTACAGAATGTGAATTTGAGTATGTTTGTACAAGGATTAGACATATAATAAAACCGTGTTGGTCTTCTTAATAGTTGTCCTCATCTGATAGGATGAACATGATTAATTACACATTTATTGTGTACTTATTAAATACCATTTCATGGTTCATGGAACCCCCTTACACTGAATAGCCTCTAATGTTAATCCAGAGTTACAAGGTGCTTTACAGGTGCACATAAAATACAAAGATGTTTGGCAAAAATAGAACAAAACGTAAAAGGAAAACATAAAACCACTGGAGTCATAAGTTATAAAAATCCCAGCCAATACAGGCAGGTTTTTAAAAGCTTTTTAAAATGTGACACAGACTCAGCTGATTTGACCTGATGCTGAGGGGGCTTTTGTTCCACAAAAGCATGAGCCTCACATTTGGTTTGGGGTCTTGGAGCAGAATAAGGAGTTACAAAATCATAAATAAGTAGCAGAGACAAACCATGGGGGGCTTAAAACATAATCAAGAAAATCTGAAAGTTGAATTCTAAAACAAATAGGGAATCAATTCATCCAATGGCTGGTGTGATAGGCTGTCTGCATCTAGTGTTTGTCAGAAACGTTGCTGTTACATTATGCACAAACTGTAGATGGTAATTGCTGCATGATTGAGGCAAGTACATAATAAACTGCAGTAGTTAAGGTGAGAAGAAATGAAGGCATTAAAAAGTTGCACAGACAGACAGACAGACAGAGCAAATTCAGCCCAAGAATCGAGCCTTGTGGGACCCCACATGACATATAAGGAGAGAATACTTTGCTTGTTTTGTTCTGTTCTTTTTTTTTTTCTTCTGCTATTTGGTTCTGTTCCTCTTATCATTATCATAATTTGTATTAGTGGTAACAGTAATAACAGTGATAATAGTAATAATAGCCATAGTAGTAGTAGATTTAGCTTGGAGTTCAATGGAGTGTTTGTGAAAATAAATAAACCGGAATGCTTTTTTAGTGTTCACTGTGTGTGTGTTTGTGTGTGTCTCAGAGGCTCACGTTTCTTGTACTGGATAACAATGTCCCAGATGTTGCGCCTGGAGCAGGGATCGACTCCTGTGGTGGGTTCATCCAGAACCACCAAGCGAGAGCCCCCTATAAAGGCGATGGAGATTGACAGCTTTCGCTTCATGCCTCCTGACAGGGTGCCCACCCGCTTGTGTCTGTGAGAGTACATGCCTGTCTCCTCTAGGATCCTGGTAGGGGAGTCAATGAAAAGCATTTAACATGGAACATACAGTATGTTAACATACTTTTCCTGTGCATTACAACCCAGTTTCTGAGTTATACTTCAATCAGTTACCCAGCAGGGGTTTCTGAACTACAGAAACCAATGGGGAGGTACACTTTCTTGCCTTTAAGTTCAGGCTTATTACTGCTCCTCTTGCCATGCAGAAACCCTCCAGAAATAGTCCAATGATGCAATTGGGGGTTCAACCCATAGCTTACTGATGCCACAGAATGAAAACATGTTTTCCAATGCTTGGTCCTGTAAGCTTATCCATGAGGATGCAAAGGAACAAAAGGAGATAAAATAAAATATGATAAAATCCTTGTGGAAAATGTGAACTTTTGTCCTAGCATGCTCAGAGAACAATATTGTTCTCAACCTGCTTTCAATGGCTGTAAAAGTGTCTGATACATTTCACAGCTCTTGAGCGCGTAATAATTACTTTGTCCTTACCACAGGTTATAATTCTTCCATCAAGGGTTAGATACACCTGTATTCTTTTAAAAGGTCCCCTGTGTAACCAGTTACTGGTGTTAAGCACTGGATACTATTCACTGTAAAACTGGCATATTAACTTTTTATTGGAGGAATATGTAATTGGCTAAACTACAGATACCTTTTCATGATGTCTTTTAACAAAACAGATTAGAAAATATATCCAATGGCACTGCTACATCACTCATAACCCCTGACATCATTTTTAAACATTAGCAAAGCATTATGACTGAGTGCATTATGATATTGAGCATGCTCCGTGTAATGGATAATTGATCACTCACGTGCGGACTTGTTCACGTAGTTCCCTGCATGACCAGTGTGGGGCCTTGATCTGGCCGTACAGCAGCAGGTGCTCCTTGGTGGTCATGTGGTCAAAGAGGACGTCATATTGCATGCACACTCCTAGCTCTCTGCGAACAGCCTCGATGTTGGTTTGCATGTCTCTGCCGTACACCTCGATGGTGCCCGAAGATGGGGCGAAAAGGCCAGTCAGGAGAGACCTAAGCCCAAAGAGTGAACATTTGTTAATTCTGTTTTTTTGTTATTTCATGTGTAAAAAGCATATGATTCAGATATATAGTCAGACAGTTTTTTAATTACTTTTGCTCATATTTGCTACCTGGGATGTTAAATATTGAAAATGCCTTTTATTTTTGCCCCCTTAGCTATCTTTTGTACTCTCTCCCCAGTACTTTCTAGTTAAATTATGATTGGTTGGTGAAATGGACATTGTAGAACATGAAAGCCCTTCTTGGTTTAGGTTGTTTTAAACATTGTTGAATCTTATTCTGCTGATGCACTCATTGTGTTGCTTTGGATAAGAGCATCAGCAAAATTAGTCACATTTAAAATGTAAATGTAAGTGCTCCAGTTGATGAAGACCTGTCAGGCTAATCTCTACCACGGTGCATTTGCTGTGCCAGATTTGGACAAAACAATCTCCCTGTCAGCAGCAGACCCTTTTAAAGGGTCTGTTGATTAAAGGGATGCACAAATCAAATTGTAAAGACACCTCATACAGTATATAAATGGTCAAAATGCATTTGTATTCATCTTACGATATGCTGATACAGTGAAAACGGAGAAAGATTGTGCCACACATACATGGTGGTGGTCTTGCCGGCTCCATTGTGACCAAGCAGTGAGGTGATTTGGCCCTCGTAGAAGGAAAGATTAAGGTTTTGAATAGCTGCTCGGTCGCCGTAGCTCTTGCTGAGACCATGGAGGGCAACGCCCACTGGGAGATTTGAGAAATCCTCCCCGGCCTGAGAGGAAAGAGTGCTCTGACCTGAGAGAAACATGGAGACAGAGGCAACCTGTAAATCAAACTTACGGGGGACAGGAATTAAATGAACAGTGAAGGAGCAATATAAATGTAGTGAGGTGCCGAGGTTAGAAAAAAATGACATGAAAGGAACGACATCATGTTCTTGCTTCAAAGCACAACACCTGAGGAGACAGCATTGCTTATTGTTATCTGCGGCAAGATAGTACAATGTCATTTTTCCCCTTGTACCTTTTCCCTTGTCATTGGAGAAGACAGGCTGGTTTTTCTGCATGATGTTGGTGAAGAGGAGTCCTCTGCCTATCTTAATGTTTGACTTCACACAACAGCACAGGTCAGCCCAGAAGGAGGCTTTGAAAGGGAAGTACCAAGGGGCAGAAATGCCGTAGTTTCCTGAAGGGTAAAAAAGAACCCAAGATATCTCATTATTACATGAAACACTATTTAAAGACGATGTCCTAAAATATATAAAGACCAACTAAAAGATCAGATTTAACCCTTCTAGATAGACGAGAAGAGCTATTTTGCTCTTCACACATTCATTATCACAGCAAATTAAAAATAAATGTCTCAGATCAGACTTCCCTTAGAATTAACCGTATGGATGGCAAGACAACAAAAACGCTGATATATTCTTAGTATCAGGACTCCTCAAATTTAAATCATTCTGCTTGAGTTGAGACTTGATTTTACATGTTTACCTGGAAAGACCATGCGGATGTAACCCCCGATGAGGAAGTAGAGGATGGAGTCGATGAGCATTAGCCAGCACAGCCAACCGAACGAAGCCGTGTCTCCAGCAATGGGCGAGGTGTATGAGTTGCTCCAATGAATGCCTAAAGAAGCCAACAGAAGATTTAATTTGCTTCCCACTGACTAAAGTATCTTATATGGCAAAGAGATCTTGTTTGATACAAGTCAGATGTCTACATGCATATACAGTACCTTCTCCTTGGGACTCGTACCGAGAGATATATTGACTGGCATAGCTGAAACAGGTCGGGGAAAACAAACCCTGTTGGAAAAACAAGAGAAAAATTAGACAGGATACAGAAACAGGAAAAAAGAAAACATCAAAAAATGTATCTTCTGTATTTTGACAAAAGGTTTCTATAATTCCTCTCTTCTGTGCTCTTGACAACTTTGTGTAGTATGAAGTTGATATACTTCAAAAGCCTTTCTCGGTTTTTCTTTTCTTTCTCAGCATAATAAAAACTTTTGTTCAAGGCAAACAAGGCTTTAAATGTATGCAGTGATGTTATGTCTGACCTCCGATGAATGATCATATTAGACAGCAAGCGCAAAAAACAAACAAACAAATAAAGCATGTATTAGGTACATGTGCACAATTTATGTCAGCATAAGAAGGCAGGAAAAGTGTGCACTGCAAACAGAAAAAGTTGTTAACTGTCAGTTTGCCCTCCACTAACATTGCTACTTGTATGTCAAATTGAAAAATAAAAATAAAACCTCAACCTCAATAGAAAACTGTTTACTCAGACTATTTCATAAAGTAACTGCCTTTTTGAGGCTGCACTAATATCTTTTAAAATCATAATGTTGGTAAAATTGATTTCTACAACGGATAGAGTAAATAACATTTCGGAATAAAATGAAATGACATTATAACTTCCTCTATGTTCCTTATATCTGCATTAAATTCTCGGTATCTTCCAGAGCAAATACATTTTTTTGCTTTTTAGGTTATTACACATATCACAGTACTAATACTAGTTTAAGTCACAACAAAGGAGGTTCAGAGGTTCCTTACCAGGGCGCTCTTCTGGGCAAAGGTGAGATCTGTCTCTACAGCCACGACCACAATGAAGGGGAAGAAGCAGAGGATGTAAAGGAGGCTGCCACTCAGGCCGGCAATGTAGGTCTTGTCGAAGAAGGAGCTGACCAGGTAACTGAAGGAGAGGATGCTCAAACCATAGTCACAGAGGTACAAGAAAAGGATAAAGCCGTCACTGTTGGGCAGAATGCGCCCGTACTTCAGCACCAGTGTGAGGATGAAGATGGTCACCACCAAGTAGGAGGCGCATTCCAGGAACCAGGCAAAGAAGTGGCTGAGCGGGTTGACTCCCATCATTTTCATGTACTGTGGGAGAAGCAAGAATAGCAACGAATGGGAATACACGGAAATGTCCGACAGAAATGTCGTGTTCAAAGAAATGCTTTACTTATCACTATTGTTAGAAATTATTTGTATTTGACAATGAATTTGAGTGTTCTTTAAAAAAAAGAAAAACAAAAAGAAATTGACAGTATCATTACAGGGCATCTTAGAAACCAAGAAATCTGAAAAATACAGAGGCAGATTTGATAATTTTCCAAGTAGAAAAAAACACTACCTCATGCAGCCTCAGCTCCCTCTCATGTACCAGTTTCTTCACAAAATCAGCAACGAACAGCACCCAGGCTATCATCATCATGATAGGGAAGACAAAAGAGATGGCCTCCAGGTACCTGGGGAATACAGAGATGCCAACTGTCAGTCAAATTTCTAGAAAACCTAACATCCAATCACTGTCAACAAAAGCAGATAAAAATGGCCTATCATTCAGTCACTGGCTTGACAGAGAGACAGAGATGCAGAGTGGAAGAGCAATATCAATGGAGGGTTTGGGGATTTTTTGACAGCCGTGTTATGATCCTTTTATTATTTACGCAAAATAAATGCCTCTCTATTTTATATTTTGCTTTTTTTGATCTAATCATATCTGGAGCCTGACACACAGGAATTCAGTGCTTGCTGTTTTTCATACTACTCTGCCTTATTTCACAGCTCATGTCAGAAATTGTGTCGCTAACTTATAAATCAGAACGACAGAGATGCAAGGTTTATCATATCTTATAGTTGGCCAGAGCGCAGCCAGAGACAGTGGCCCACGGGTGCTTCTTAGATGAGGTATCAGCACTCGAGGGCAAGAATAGGCATTATGGTCAAGCATGATTTATTGAAAGCAATGCAGTGTATCGATGCACAAGTTAATGCCAAGCCACTGTTTTGAAGTGGATATATACTACAGAGATGAGTGGTGTTCCTCAAGAGCCTTAAGGGTCTTTGAGTATATGGCCTTCAACAATAAATGTACAATAAAGTATAATAATAGTGAATATTCATGCACGTGGTGCGGAGCTAATTATAATGCGAAAAGTTCCTATGACTGACTACCTACGGTCAGTCCCAAGTGGCAACTAAATAATGAGAGAGGATGCATTATTCCACATCAATGCCTGTACTTCCCCTCAGAGACATTGTGGGTCCTTTCATAATGCATGCATCCATACGGGAGCATGTTCATGTTCAGTATGTGAGTGTGCATCCATGTATTTAGGGAACTCACTCATCCCGGGGGTGGCAGGGATAGGGGAAGGGCTGCATCTGGACGGCTGGCTCCATGACTCTCTGTCCAGTCTGGGTCTCAATGATAGCCCGATCGATGTTCTCCTGCAGGTAGATGAAGCCACGGTTGTAGCGCATTCTCTGACCGCCCGAGATGTGGTTTTCTTTTACAAAATAGGAGTCCCGAACTTTGTCAGTTCGCATGACGTTGTCCATGTGCATGCGGATAGTGTAGCTGACTTTGGGAGGTAGGGAGGATGTGGAGGAGGAAGACCTGGCCTGACGCTTCTTGGATGAGTCCTCGTCTTTGGGAAGCTTGAAGATGACACCTTAAAGACAGATTGCACCATCTCACTGCACACACTTTAAACTTATGGACAGCATTACAAGACCAGACTAGCACGTATGTTCCTTGCCCTAGATGAACTGTTGCAGAATCAGATCTCCTGTAAGTCTTCTCACCTCAACTCATTATCAACAGAGAAGAACCCTTTAGAGGAAGCATCGTAGATTACAATACTGTAAATGAGTATTTGTTTGATGAGGTGGATGTACCTTTGAAGCTGCCAGCCTCTGTCACAGGCTGGGCTTACACACGTGAAACCTTGGTGTTATCTTACCCACACACTTTACCACAGACACAAGTCCCGAAAAAGTACAGTATTTTATGGGAAGATGAATCAATATCCAAAATCACTGCACTGTCACAAATGAACCCTGGAGGACAGAATGAGTCAGCTCTTGTCACATGAAAAGCTTTTGCATTATACCCAATTTTTACTCACTTGCGTAGAGATCACGGTTTTTGGCAAGGTCCTGAGCTGCAGTGTTGAGCTCATCGGTAGAGTTGTAGCCACGGTAACGGTCAAACTTGATACAGGAGGAGAGGTTTACCATCAGGGTGGACAAGATGGTGATCTGACTCAGTATGGGTTTGTTGTTCTCCAGCATGACGGTCATGTTAGCTTTGGAAAATAAAAAGACATTTAGAAATTTACCAACAGGGTTAAAAGAAACTCTGAGTGCAGTTTTAGATTTGACTGCTGTAAATCCAAATTAAAATCATGACATTTGTTGTGTCTGTTTAGTGTCATGCCCTGTTGTGTTATATGTTAACTAAGATAGAAATGTGGTCTGACAATATAATGCAATCTAATTAAATACCTGTACGTCAAAGTCATCCCTTGAGGAAAAAAAAATGACTGACATACAAAATCACATCAAGGAGAGAAGCCCCAAAAAATACATGTTGAAAGGAGTGCAATGCTTCCTATAAACCTAAGGAGCAGTCCTATTTTCTAATGGCATGTATATTGTACAGGCAATAAGTGAAGTAGAAATATAAAGGTAAGCCCGGTGTCTGCAGCTTACAAAATAAGACCTTCAAATGCTCACTTACAGAAGTTGCTGAGCGTCTCCTTCAGTGTGCCGACATTGATGTCTGTCAGCATCTCAATGAAACTCACAACAAAGGAATTGCCGAGGGAATTCTGACAGGAGGGGAGAGAGAGTGGAAGAGACGATGCACAACATCAAGATTAGGCTGCTGAAACTCGTCGCAGACCACTGCAAAGTTTATCTCCAGAATTTCAGCCAGCCGACAGCGAGCCAGCAAGAATAATTAGATATACAGGAGACAGTTGTGTGTTTTCATACCTGCAGCATTGGTAATGTTTGGCTGAGTATTTGGGCAGAATTTACAATGTAGTCGGAAGACTTAATCCAGTCCTTGGAGTACTTCCTCAGATTTGCAAACTCCTGCAGGGTGGCATTGGCCTGGACAAGGACAGGATAAGGACATGTAGAACATGTAGAATGGCTGGATATCAGCAAGATTTCATAACATTTTGTGTGTTTGTGTGCGGCTGGTTAAAGTAGAAAATGGCGGTGTATACTGTACAAATATGTGTATACCCCCTTGCAACCCTGTATTTCTTGTTTACTACATACCAGTCAAGGGTGCATTAAGACTACACAGCTAACTATCGCTTAGAAGAGGTAGAAGTAGAAGTGACAAAAACATTTGCAAAAGCTTGACAAAGTCAGATGAGGGTTTTGGGAAGATATAGAACATACAGTTCATAAAGGCCATGCAGGTGCATACCCACAGACAAGCTGGCTGTGACATGTTTGAGTATGTACTGTATACCTTCTCCATTATAGCCCTGGTGACAGGTGTGTCAGGGGTATACAGAATTTGTCCCATCAGCATGGGTTTGAGGAAGGCCCAGGCGATGGCTCCTCCTGTGGTATTGACCATGTCCAGGTACATACTCATACAGAAGGGACCTACACAAGGAAAGAAGAGGGGAGGACAATTAGATATACAGTATTCACAATGGTAAATGTTTTAATTGTCCAACGATTAAGTTTGATATCTACTTTTTTTAAGACAGTTTGAGGATCATTTTTTAGCTTTAAAGATAAGGCTAATGTTATTTGATATTTTTCCTATTGTCAACAAATTCAATGAAAGACCAATAACGCGTAAGTCATTCCTTACTACTGTATAATCTTTTAAATGGTCACAAATATGTAGTTCCAACGATCCTGGATGGTATAATCAATGAATCTGTTAGTTTTGGTCTTTTAATGGGACCTGCTGATGATAAGAAACATTATTTAATCCTTATTCATTTATGAATTGCAAAATGAGCAAACAGAACACCTTTCCAATGTCTTATGGTAGCGAAAGTGGTGCAAATGTTTAGCCATTATTGGTGGGTTCAGATTTCCTTAGAACAGTCAGAGTTTTAAATTTCCACTTTCTACGAGCAGAAAAGTGTCCACCCATATCCAAATTTAATTTAGAGGGGTGGGATACTCTAGTCTGCAACTGCCAAATGTGTGATTTAGAAGAAGAACACAAATAAAAACACCACCTCGTAAAGTGAGGAAAATGTCTGTTTTTATCTCTCTGATGTGCATACAGTACATGTACTTATTTTTTATTATGTATATCTTGTAATAAGACAATACTAACTATAAATGCCTTTGAAAGCAAAGGAATCCCATGAGAAAGACTGAATACCAAGACCAAATATACAGTTAAGAATGGTGACTGCCAAAGCCCCAAATCTTTCCCACTCCAAACATACTGGCGTTTTGTGGAATCTTGAACCTCTCAATCATCTCCTCCCTGTGGCGGGGGTTGGGAAAGGAGACATTTGACTCTGGCAGGACGGGGAGTTTGGAGATTCCAAGCAGAGCCAGGATACCTTTACTGCACAACGCTCGAGAGAGGGTGACAAATGTAGCTCTGGTAGAGATGCTGGACCTCTGTCCTCTCACCATCTGGGGGAAAACAGAAATTGAAACTGTTAATACATAGTCATGTATTCAAAATGTAATATTTGTCATGCAAATGGGAATACTAATCTGAAGTCCATTTAAAACAGAAAATTAAAAGAAGAAATCGATGGTGCCTGCACCAGTTTTGTGTATGCAGTATGGTCACAGGGATATTTTAAGCACTGAAACTGCATTCCTCTGTTTCAAACATAAACACACATGTGAATACATTGTGGGTGACTGACAAGTGACTGTACAGTAGCAAAGACATACTTCGTTAAATTCGTTGTTGGCCACCAGGTTGCGGTCTTGGACGGAGAGCATGTGGGTTTGAAGTTGACCAACGGCAGGAAGAATCATGTTCATCGTGTTGGTTATAGCCTCAGCCACCTTCAGCAAAACTCTCACCAGGTTCTGCATTTCTTCAGACAACACCATCTGAAAGACAGGGAACAACATTCAAACATGTTTATGTAGTTTAATTTCCTCACTGTGACTGCTCTTTTTTCTTTCTTCTCTAGTCTTTACATGCGACAAGTGCTGATCTATGGGTTATGGGATTTGAATCAGAATCAAAAAACAGATTAGGACAACATAACGTATTAAATAAAACCCTGAATTAAAATAACCAAAATTATCTTTTTCTGATTAAACAGAGTACATGCTGCACTTGAAAAAGAAAAGAGGCATATTAAATGAACGTTAATGTATCTGGGTAACTAAATTCGTTTTGGGGATAGGCAGTTTTCTGAGATCAAATAGAAAAAAACATTACTAAACACAGTTATTAAATGTGTGAGGGAGGAAGAGCGTTGTCTAGTGAACAAATATTTTCTTGTACAAAAACATTTTTCTCTTTCTTACATGTTCCTCAAACAAACACACTGGAGCATCAAACTTGTTTTGCGACTGCCAGAACAGAAACAATTTTTTTGGCCATTACAGAAGAATGTGCAATCACCCCATGCTCACATTTTGTAGTATTTTTACGAATATAAAAAAGTGTACCATGTTAACTTTCTTTTGACAAAAGAGTCTTGAATTCAGCCTTACTCTGTAGATGAGTTTCTCCATGCTGAGATGGCGAGCCATCAGTAGTGAGAAGCTGTACCACTGTTCAGCAGACAAGGAGCAGAAGGTGTTTAAGATGACCTCATCTGTCTCTTTCATTTTCATGGCTGCTTTGGCGCTGCAATGACGCAGGTTGAGGAACCAGGACAGGATCTGTTTCAAAAGCGTGTGAAAACAGTTAATACTGGCAACAGAAGCACAGGAGAAGGTAAATCATGCATAGAACAGTCATAAACCCAATCCATGCTCTAATAATGTCTAATAATGCTGATACCAGAGTCCTACTTTCAAACTATTCACCCAAGGCTTTATACTGTAAATGGGCTTTCAAATCCCTATGCTAGGGTGGCATTTTGGGTTTAATTGCTCCTCCATTTAGTTAAAACATGTAGTATGTTAGGGGAAAAGTCAATCCTGCTGCTCTGAATGCTTGGCAAGAATGGTGTGCTAGCAAGCATACATGCTGAGACAATAATGACGATTTGTAATAGTAAAACTATGAAAAGTGCCATCCAGACTCAACTGTTTCTTCAAATTAGCAATCATGGAAATATGTTCCAATTCAAGAGACATGTATGAGTCACATCGGTCGGCTACTGTTATTTTACCTGTGTAGTGTGCAGACAGTTATTACCACCAGCTAATAAACTCTTATGATTTTCTGTGCACTACATTACCTGTGGTGTAGCAAAGACTTAAAGAGGACAGCCTTTTATTTCAAGTTTAAGTCATTTCTGCTCTGAAGAAATGGTCCATGTACAGTGGTCAGCCACAGCAATAGTTATTTATTTGTAGCCTGGTTGATACAGTATTAAATAAAAGCTGGCTTAATGAAATCAACTTCTGTGCCATTAGCTGAATGTTACAGTAGTATCATTCAATGACAGTCAAGTACATTTGCTGTAAATTGCACCATCTAGCACCAGCCTAAGGAAATGTATGCAGGAAAAAAACAATACAATGATGCAAGTCCACATAAAGCTAATCAAGGGAAACATGGCACAGATTTGAGGGTATAGAACCACATCGCTTCAAGAGAATACAATTAGGACCTTGTTCCACACTACTGTATTTCTGGGCGCTGAGTTGATCCCTCGGGTGCTGCGTCGAGGAGTAAACCTCTGTATATGGGCGCGCGCTCTACCAACTGAGCTACCCGCGCCCCCACGACTGTCACTTTAACCACACCACTGTCACTTTACCTTGCAATATTTGTCTCCTTGTGTTCTTGTATAGTTTTTTATATTCTTATTTTAGTTTAGTTTTTTATATTTTAGTTTTATTATTTATTCTTTTACTTTCTCTATTTATCTGTACTATTGGTGTCTGTGTGCTGCTGTAACAACCGAATTTCCCCTGTGGGGATCAATAAAGGTTTATCTTAACCTATAATACTGTATGTGGATACGTACTGAGGATGTCCCTGGCTCACCTCTAAGTTGTTGTTTGGTACTGTGGTATCCATCAGGACGAGGAGAGCAGCTGGATCAAAATACATGTGTTGCTGAACATCCACAAGGAAGGCTGTTTTATTCCTCAGCATCTCACCGACCGTCACCACTCCTGGGAAATAGAGAGATATAGGAGGAGAGGAGCAAGTTGAAAAGTATGTTTTTTTATTATAACATTTATACAGTGTATTGTTTTTGTTGTTTTATATGTAGTTTCACTTCTGTAATGGAGGAATACTCAAACTGAATTATGTTTACTTTCAGTTGCATTTTTCATTGAATTCTTAAAGTAGGTGTCTTGTGAATGTGGTACTGCTGTTCAGATGTAGCTTTCTTTTTTTCATTGCCAATTGCCAACACCTATTTAATACAAAAAAACTCTGAGCTACACCTGGCTGTTGTTTTGGCAGAGAGGACACCTTCTGAAGCTGAAAGAGTACAATGCTGAATGACATTAATGGTTTTCTCAGTCAGCCAATAACAATAAAGGAGACACTGGTTTAATGGCTACTAGAGCAACAATCATGGACAAAGTAACAGTGGAGAAATTGGCCACTGTAGTAAGTTATTAGTGTTAATTAATCCAGCAACAGGCAAAGTGGTGACGTCAGACACGAGTAAGCGACAGGTGAGCTGAAATAGTCTGTTGCTATGGAAACAAGATTTGTGATCTCCTTTTTTCTACTGCTAGTACACCAGGCATCGCCCTTTTAATACAAAAGTGACCACAGCCCTTAAGCAGAATTTTGGACGGATCAAAACTTACTTTTTGGATCCCAAGTAACTACTGTTTTTTCCCCCAAAATTGATATATATAGAAATGTAAAATATCTATTTAGAGAAATGCCTCACCTGGGGAGGTGATGTTAATGTTGAAAGAGCTCAGCATGCTGGTGTTAAAGTCTAAACCTTGACTCAACACAGAGGACCTGTAAACACACACACACACACACAACATATAAATGCACTTAAATCAAGAAATACAAAAAATATTTCATAAGAGGAAACTTTGCCCTTATTTAAATAAAAATACAAATGCTGCCAGGCGTCCTGCAGGCTAAATGGGCTGAGGTGAAACTTCAGTTAATTCAACACAAGAAAACTTTGCTTATTGGCCCCAAACGACAGCAAGTCTAACTGTCTGATTTTGCAGACTTCAATACTCTCAAATCCTGGGAGGTGCAACAGCCCGGACCAATCTGTGATATTATTTAGCAAATGATACAGAAGCGATAAAAGAGGTAAAGATCTAGACGATTGTGAGAGCAGCGTTCTCTTTACAAAGTGCTGCTCATTGCTGTGAAAACTCTTGAAAGAAAAACTGGTAACACTTTACTTGAAGGTATCTACATAAGAGTGACATGAGACTGTCATGAACACAGTCATGACACATGAACCCTAACCCTAATCATAACCCTAACCCTAACCATAACTTGTCATGACAAAAACCGAATGACACTAACTAAAAGAAGTGTTATGTCATAAACGTTTATGAGAGTAAGAGTGACATGACACTGTCATGTCACTCTTACTTATGTAGATACCTTCAAGTAAAGTGTAACCAAAAACTTTTAAGAAGGAAGACAGTGCTGTACCAATGTGAATGGACATTGTAGGTCTTAGGTTCTCCGATGACAGTCTGGAATATGGCGTCGGTCAGAGAGGTCCCGTTCATCAGCAGAGTCTCAACCAACATCTGCAGGCTGGGTAGAAGAGTGTTACACAGCTGACCAGGCTCAACGGAGAGGGCCCACATCAGCAGACGCACAGACTCCGTTTTCTCCAAGGTGCACACCTACAAAGAATCAGTCACATAAGCAGCACCAAGTAAGTTTCTGGTAAAACCTCAAGAACAAACATATGCAACAAAGATTGGTAGGTTAGACATACTTTGCTGCCCACTCTGGCGTGGGAATACTTTACTAGATGGTTCATTTTAGGACTTTAGCGTTAGGGCTAAAGTAGTCTATATCGACGACGTTTCATTTACTGAATTGTTCCGGTGCTGCCGGAGGTTCGGCAAGATGTCCCTCATTTTCGGCCGGAATGTCCGTCACATTCCGCTTTCGTTATGTTGGCATTCTAGGACTATGGTTAACTGCTCCTTAGATCTCTGCAGGATAAATCCAGACAGCTAGCTAGACTATCTGTCCAATCTGAGTTTTCTGTTGCACGACCAAAACAACTTTTGAACATAAACGTTCCACCAAAATAAGTTCCTTCCCAAGGCTATTTTGCAGAGGCACCGCCATTGAGTCCGGCGCTTAGCGATGCCGAAGACGATTGTGATTGAAATTTTAAGGAAATGCCAATAAACCATAGCACGTTTTTCTCCCATCCTGGAATGTTGTGTGGACTAGTCAGACCCTCCTCCAAAGCGCTGTGGAGATAGGTTTGGCAATGCAAGACTAGAGTGTGTAAAAAAAATCTGTCTCACTGTGACTCCAAGAACTCCAGAAGAAAGAAAAAAGAATTTGATTGGGTTTTTTTGGTGATGATTCTGTCTTTCAGACTTTGCCTTCAGGTCTGAGCAAATCACTGAATACTTGTGATTTATGTAGCTCTTTTGGCACTGGCAACAATTAATAGTTTTTTAGCATTTAATCAAAAAGCATACCGCTGTTAACCTACAAAAACCCATTTAGTTTGAACTGTAATCGAAGTCTAATTAGTGGCGTTGTTTTTGTGGGCTATTCATGTTCATGTTGAAGCTATATTTTTCTCCAGTTCGACCACTTTCAAACAACACAGTGTTATAAACACAACATAGCATGATCAATCTAATAACACTGCTGGGACTCTTTTATCACAGGCACACTGATGGACACATTTATGTAATGTCGTATACGTTTTACAATATCAAAATCAATTGTAATAATAATGGTGCTTATTAGAACACTTAATGAACCCATATAGTAGTTTCAGTCAGTCTATTTTGATGGAAAATGGCAGGGTTAATGCACAGACCTTGGCTCCCAAGAGGCCAAAATTCTCTGTGAATCGAGGGTCCGTCAGGTTGATCTGGAGGAGCTCAGCAGCTGTTTGGATGATCTCTTGCATGAGCATCAGGTTCTCTGTGAAGGGAGGCAGAGAGTGAACCGGAGGGGTAAAAAATGAGGGTAAGAGAGAGGTCATTAGAGTTAGACAGGAAGATGGGATGGGAAAGGGAACAGAGGGTGACAGAATAACATGACATCCCACTGGGTTTCATTACGACTCGCACCATTACGGGGCAGCGTCGTCAGCCAGCGAGCAGCAAATTATCTGCTTAAAGTGAAGCCCTGTGCGGGACTGATGGGGCCAGAAGGGCCAGCGGTACTAGATGCTGTCGTGCATTAAAACACATCTGACAAAGCCCAAAGAAAGGACACCACCTCAGGTGCAAGATGTGATGACAGAATATTTAATTAGGCCAAATTTAGACAATGGTGATGTTTAATCTCAGGGTGCTCAACACCTAGAGGCCTTTGCAATTAAAACAGTTCACTCTTGGTGTGTTTGTGTGAAGAATATGAGTGGGGTTGCGGAGAAGTGAAGCTGCTGCAGCTGCTTACAAAGTGATTCCATACACTAAAAACATTATCATACAAGCACAAACGCCAATTAAAAGGAGGTCATAGATGTCCACTTGTGTGAGTGCGAGGGGAGACGTTTAGCGAGGGCGGACAGGATAAGTGATTGAATTCTACTTTGCTAATGAGATTTAAAAAGGTGCTGAGTGGCTTTCTGCTGGAGAAGGGCCATATGGCCTTGGGCTCTTTGGGAGCTCAAGCTAAGCTGATATGAAGCCTTATTCCTCATATCTCCAGAATGAATTATGATGCGCTATAATCATGTATACAATAACAACAGTATTAACAAAACGTTTTATGGTCTCCCCATGGTCCCGTAATAGCCATGAAGGTCAGAGAAAAAGGGGTGGCACTCTTCCATGCTGTGTGACTTTTTAATGGCACAAGCTGGCAGCCTGCGCTTATACATACATACTGTCACAGCAGGTATGTAAACATAAACTGCAGCATCAGTGTGAGCTCTGCATTACTGCAACAATTAAGCGATGAATGAGTGGGAGGGAATTCACTGAGGAGTCAGTAGGTAAAGTTATTTGGAGAAACTAAAAAGGATAAAGCATCATTCATTTTTGGATACTCCATTTAACTAATAAGTGCATATTTCTCATTATAAAGCTGCCCTTGGCCAAAGAAGCCTCTAACTGTCCATACTGACAGTAGATCTGAACCGTTAAGTTACCTTGAGATTCACCGGCAAGTGCGCTGGTGATATTTTTAAGCACAGAGGAGAATGGAAAGTCATCGGGAAGCATATCGACAGCATTGGTCAGGAGATCCATTGATGACCTGGTGAAGATTAAACACAGTCTGTTTATGAAATAGGGGCCAATTGAGCAAAATAATGGGAAAAACAAGGCAAAAGGGGGAGATTCAAAGCATTTGTTTTTAGATGTTAGATGCAAATTTATATCTAAAGCGAGATACTAAATTTACACAACGAAAGGGCAAAAAGTTATTTCTTATTCTTAGAGCCATATTTGGGAAGGTGCAAATAAGACTTACATCTGAAACGTGCCAGGGAGAGTGAAGAAGGAGAGTACCCCAAGGGCAGCATCAATGGTCTCTTCCCGAGAGGCATTTAGGCCCCACGGCATGTCGCTTGTAGCTCCCTTCACCACAACGCTCAGATCAGGATTGGCAAAGAACACATTGGCTGTCTCCATAATTTCTGTTGTGGTAGCAGGAACAGAGATGGCTTTGAACATGGCAGGGTAGTCAATGTAGAACATGTCTATGAAGTCATCCATGGGGTCCCTTGCCAGCATCAATGGGGCCTCGCGTCTCTTTCGGACCCTTGTCGCATGGCTACCGCCTGCCATTTCCTGCTGAAACATACTCGGATGGTAGTCCATAGGGGTCAGAAAACCACCGGTGCTTACAAACTGTCTCAGCATTGCAATTATGTTTCCAGCGAGGTCTTCAAAAAGCTCCATGTTTGCTGGCATGTCCATGCTCATCTGCGTCAGAACAGACAAGAGAGGCCTGAGGATGTCGTAAATTTTGGGCAGAGCCTGAGTCAGCAGATCCAGTCCAGACGCTCGAGTGGAAGCCATCCATGCAGACATCTCGGCCACCTTCTGCACAATCATGCTTGAGTCGTTGGATGCCAGAAATTGCTCCAAGGCTTGGGAAACCATAGGCGCATTCCCAAATAAATTCATGTCAATCACCACTTTGACAGCTTCCCTCATCATGTCAGTAAGGTTTGCTTCATTGAGTCCAGAAAAAAATCCCTCCATCATGGGGTAGATGTTGTTTGACGTGATGTTTGCAGAGGATAGGAAAATCATTGCTGCTTCTCCGAAGAGGTCCTGGGATGAGTTGTTGACTTGAATGAGATGGTAGTTGTCCAGGATGTGGCTCAGTGTTTTCTCTATAGCTTCAATGTAAGGCTGGATGAATGGGGCCACGCTTACCAGCTCATCTGAGAGCATTTTGAAGGAAGACAAACTGAAAAGGAGAGAAATTCAACAAATGTTAAGTTCATTCTTCGTCTCATGTAAAAAGAAATCCAATATGAATTGGAAAAAAATGTGATGATTGTAAGACCCAAAGCACTTCTATGGACAATGGACTAAGGACTAATTCTCACCTACTTCTTTCATGAAATGCAAACCATTGAACACAGTGATTCCAAAGAATTCTAATTTCTCAGCTTTGAACAGAAGTAATATTTCTTCATCATCTGGCTTTATACTTATTCACATAGTTTTCCCATTTCATCCTTGATAATAGACTGTGGAGTCTTTCCGCTGTGATCAATGATCTATAACTTATGTAGTCAGACCTGATGGATTCCCTGTGATATGCAAAATGTGATCCTTATCACTATGCCCGGCTCATTATTGCAGCTGGCGTATAAAGGGAAATCAATTTTAAGAGGATGTCTCAGCTAGCTGAATCATGGTTAAGCTGCTATCTGTGCAGAGCTGCCTGTTTTCAGGCAGAATCGCATTAAATGAATCAAGTTGAATGTAAATGTGATCACTCCAATTCCTGGTTTAATTAGGTATGAATCAAATTGGCCTGACTGGTGCATTGTGGACATGCTGTAACAACAAATGGAGAGGTGAGTTCATGTATGAGTCTGTGTCAATGGGTCTGTGTAGAGATGCAGCTGACTCTTTAATGGAATTTAATGGAAATTGACAGAACATTTCTACAGTCAGATAATTAAACAAAATACTGTTAGGTTCTGAGAGTTTACAAGGTTAATTTGATGTGATGTCTCGTTCATAATCACTTAATAATTAGATGGATCTGTGATGCCAGATTAACTACAAATAACTGTTTTAAAGTGTTTTAAGATGGATTTTCCTGTTAAGCATACTAAATCATGACCACAGGGAAATGCACATATGGTTAGCAATGACATCATCTTATTGTGGCTGTAAATAGTCACCTGTTTTTCCACTGTATGTCTTGGAGCTGCTTGTACCAGTAGAGCTGTGCCTCAGGGCTCAAAGGCTGGCCTGCAAGCTGAGAGAGCTGGCTGAAGAAAGAGCTGCTGAGCTGCTCTGTCGCAAGTGTGCTGTTAATGTTGACTTGGTAGAGAGATTTTACAGCCATGGCAATCCTGGCAGCTGTGGTGCTCACAGTCATTGGTCCCACACCCATGTACTGTACAGAAAACATACAGCATAGATGGACTGTTAGTAATGTAGCAGCTTTCTCTGTGTGTCAACACTGCCACCCAGTGGTGAAACTGTTAGATGTAGTTGAATATTCTTTGGCACATATTTTTATATTTCAGTCTGGCTTTGGAAACAAATTCAGAATGTAATATCCTTCTATCAAATTAGTTTGAAAGTTCCTATTAATTGCAATGCATCTACTTACACTTATGTTCATGTTGGCATAGACAGTCTGGGCTGCATCATAGGCCTCTAAAACAGGCTGCAAGCTGATGTTGCACCACATAGCCATGGTATCATAGCTTAACCCCACTGCCTCCATTACTGGCTCCCATTCCTTGAGAACTTCACTGCAGTCCAATGTGCCATTAGCCTAGAGGAAACAATGTCAATATCTTATTGTGTTTCATATGTATTGTTCAGAGAAAACCGGTTCAGTTTGCAAGACAGACATGGAAATAGAACAAAGTGTCAGGGGGGGACAAAGGCAAAAGCACTAGGGAAATACAATAATCTCTCTGTTTGTGCAGTTTACAGAGAAGCAAAGAAAAGGGCAGAAGTCTCACACAGGTATCATCGCTTATCACAGACTGACCAAGTACACACACACACACACACACACACACACCCACACATACTGTATATGCATAGACAATGTATTTGCACAAACACTGGGTCAGCTATATACTTTCTGCCATGTCAGACATCTGAAAAATATAGGAACAATATTTGCTCTAAGGTATACACAAGATAAAGAATAACCCTAAGTGCTCTGCTACACCATTATTTAAATGTTGTATCATGGTATGGATTAGAGAATACTGGCTTTTTAGGCTGATGATAATATAAAGACATGAGAAAAATATGCAGGCTAAAGTGGCTGGATAATATAGTTAAACAATGACAGTTAGTGTAAATATAATAGTAAATTTTGAACAGCAGAATGAAGTAAATTAAATGATGATTAATAATACATTTAAAGTAATAGTTTGACATTTTGGCAAATACGCCTTTTTGATTTATTGCTATAGGAAATAAAAGTAAATAAACTAGCAGTAAATAAGCTAGCACCAGCAGCAGGTTAGCTTAGTGACATGATTTTTGGGAGTAATTGGTCACTTTTGCCCTTCAGTTTTTGTACAAAATAATAAACAAAAGAGACATAGCATGTTAGGTCCTGGTAGGTGTTACTCAGGGACAGAGTCTTGCTTGCTGTCTTCCTGTTATTAGTCATTGTGCTAAGCTAAGCTAAGCTAGCTTCATGCACAATCAAATGTGATGCAATAAACAGCTCTGCAGTACTCAGAGGTGATGATTTAACTTTACAGTAATTTCTAAAACTATGCTTAGTTATGGTATTAGATTGTATCGCACTGCATTGAAAAGTGTTTCTAATATTACATTAGAAACACCTTTCAACGCACTGTAGGCCTACTGCCATCTTTCTTTCTTTTTTACATGAATGCCAACATACGCACTGATATACAGTTTCTGTGTTGCATACCGATAAATGATCCAATGCAAAACCTCAATCACCTTGTTTTGTGTCCTGGTATGAAGAGGACAAAAGCCTTTAGAAAGTCTAAATAAACATGCGGCTATGCAGGCAGGTTGAAAGGACAGTATCTAAAGAAAGACACCCCCGCATTGTTCTCAGTCAAGTGTTTGACATTTCTAAAAAATTAGGTGTGACGCCAAGATGACAGATAGGTATTGTTAATTGAAAACATGCATGAAAATGTATGCATTGGTACAATAGCTAACCTCCCACCTAACTCTCTCTTACACATGCAAACATGTACAAAAAAAAGTGCGTGCAAATGACTGGACCGAAAGACACTCATACACAATAATACAGTATGTACAAAGGCTAATCCAGGGAAAATCATAGCAGTCTAACCTGCTCAGCTGCCTGCACCGTGCGTTCAATGGCAAGCTGCATTCTTTCCAAGAACTCAGACACGTTAAACTGACTGGTGTTTACAGACTGTGCAATTTCTGTCATCAGGGTCACCACAGGCATCTGAAGGCTTAGTATCATCACTGGGAGAAGGAAAAGACAAGAGGGTTTGACCAATAGGAATAGCTTTACAAAAAAGCTAGGTAGGTATATATAACAAAATGTGTTGTATTTATGAAATGGTACATGAGACACTTTCCTACAGCTGTTTCAGGTATATTTAAGATATATCATGGTGTAAAAAGGTGTGCTTTGCCAGGCATAACCAAACCAGGTCTAAATGTGACATATGTTTAATATTTCATACTGAATATGTACTGAGCATAGCTGCATAGGTTATCAAGTCTTGCTCCTTCTTGCTGTGTAACAGTGATGATTCTGGTTCATTAAACTTGTCTATCTTTATCCTTACTACACAGTCCTGCTGTTCAGTAGTGTCCTCACCATTCTGTGCTTGCATGTTGTTCACCATACTTCCTATGATTTTCTCAAACAGTGTGACAACAGATGGGTCACCGTCCAACAGCTCTGTTCCTTCAAGGGCTGACAGTAGGGGCTCTAATGTCTTTTCAAGTCTGTGAAAACACACATGTCATTTGGTTTAGGACAATCACAGATGCAACTGAATAGCTGTTTTTATTAGTAAAAAAAAAAGTAATGACTGGTTTGGTTTGTTTCCAAGAGGTAATTAAACATACTTGTCCCATGTGTCTTGGTCTGCCTTCCCAGTCATCACCTGCTCCAGGACAGGAGCAAGATGAGTAAAGGCCTCCAGAGATGGAGCAGTTATTGTGAGTGAGTCAGGTCCTTCCATGACAAGTGGCCAAAGTATGTCTAATAGTTTGCCCATCTGACAACAAAAAAGGGGGGAAATTAGGGAGAAAAAAAGGTTAAATTTTTCACACACTGATTTTATGTGATTCAGTGCAAAACATCAACTACAAGAGTTGTTTTTCATGTTCGCTTTGATCCATGAAATATTATGAGAACATTGAGTTCAGGGCACATAAAAGATAAAAGCATGTTTTGTTTGTCTGTCTATGATGATAAATGATACTGTGTTTCAATACACGCCTGTAGACATGTGTGGTTTGGAATTGGGTGTTGGCCAAAAGTTTTGGTAGCAACAGAGATAACATTGTAATGTTTTATCAGGGTTTTATTTTTTAATTTAATGTTTAAGTTGCAGACCTTTCAAATGTTTCCAAACTAATTCACACCAAACTTGATTAAAATGAGAAAAACAAAAACATAATGAACTTCTCATACACGCATTTGACAATGTTTAAAGCCTTACCTGGCCAAAGATTATGGGAAAATTCTCTACTGATGCATTCTCAAAACCTGCCCAGATACTCATGTTGCCTGAAATCACAACAAATGTTGTTCACAAAGTGGATCTCAATTTAAATGTCAAACATAATCTTCCGTGTAAAACTTGGAGTGAAGTGTCTTATTCTCACAACAGACAACAGAAACATTGTGCTACTTTTATCCTGGCATCAACGCTTGAATAATGAAGTGCACAATGCAACCTCCACTACATCACAGTTCATCAGGATTCAACATCTTGTCCATCTACAGGGACACAGAGAAGCTGACTTGCCTTGGCCAGACTCCAAGATGAAGTGAGTGATGTTAATGAGGATTGAGACGTAGGACTGGGCTGTGCTGTTTGATGGCAGGAGGCTCTGGACTGTTTTCATCTCATCCAGGATCCTTAAGAAACAAAGTGCATCAATATTTCACATCTGAATCAAAAGGTCATCACGTCTCATTAAATTCTTTCAAAAGGATTGCAGGACTGCATGCACTTCATCTTTCTGTTTGGTTTCAATTATCCATCTGGACCAGTGGTTGTTAATTATCACTGGATTGCAGATGCCTGCCAGTTTTTATAAGTTATCTAGTGAGGTACCATTTTTCTGAGATGCAAAAATAATGCAATTAATTTCAATTAACTAGTTTGTAGGGCAGTAAAACTAACCTATAACATTATGCATAATTAAACCTGCAATAAACTGATTTCTTTGGCCACTTGGGGGCAGAGGAAACAAGCTATAAACACAACATTTACGTATTATCATATTTGTTGATGGATGCTAATTTTCAAGTGTTTTACTGCATTACATAACATTATGGCAATGTTGTCATTTGGTCTGTTAAAGTATTAGGAATATAGCAGCATCACTCACAACTGATTCCAGCTGTCTGGTCCACCAGATGCAGAGATGCTCTCAAAATACGTGGTTGCTACTTTGAGTCCAGAAAGCAGGTATGTAGAGAACAAGTCTGGTAATGTCTGTTGGATGACACTCTCAGCCCTCTTGAGGATGAGGAGGGAGATGTTAAGTGATGAGGGAAAACTTGTGTCTGGTTGGACAATGATCTCAAGTGAGTCCTGCACAATTTCCAGGATGTTCTGCTGTACAACGAGCGGTAGGGGGCCCGTGGCTGCTGTCGGGATCTGCATAGAACTTTGGACTGCTTCCAAAATAGTGGCTAAGAAGTGGCCACTCTCTAGGCCACCTGGTTGCTCTGCCAACATTAGTGCTTTGCTCAGGGACATGGTGATATTGCTAATGATTGAGATGTAGGCCTGTTGATCATTATTGAGAAAACTAACCATTGTCTCAAGCAGCTGCTGGAGGTCTGTCACAGGGGTGGAGACATTTATGGAGGGGTCTCCCCATTGGACCATACTACTGAGGACAGATGAGACATTGGGTTGTTTTATCCACTTCTGTATAAGATCAAGGTATAGTTTAACTTGGTGCTCAGTGAGCTGCAGAATGGTTGTGTTGAAGAACGGCTCTGAACCTGGGTTGTTATTCTGAGCTTCTAGGTTGACCTTTATAGATTCAAATAGACGCTGGATAATCTCAACTGTTGTTTGGCCAATTTTACTCACACCTGCACCATCTAATGGGTACTGGAGGTTGTTTATCAGGCTCTCGACCTGTTTACTGCTAAACACAGAGAAATCCACCTGTGCCAGCTGTAATGTCACTTGCATTTGTGTGAGGTAGTACAGGGGATGGAGGAGCTCTGAGACCGCGCTTGTGCTCGTGATATTTTCCAGCCTTTTCAAGTACCATTCCACAATCTCCAGATACACTTTCTGAGCATACATGGGGTTCATCAGCAAGGAGGTGTTCAAATTGTTAAATGGCTCTGTGTTGGCGACCAGTTGTATCAGACCCTCTACCATTCTGATTTCATTCATGATCTCTGGAGTGTACAGGTGGTTTAACTGGAGGTTCATCTTGATGTTGGCCAGGGTGCTGTTCAGTGTATGTGAGAGAGCTATGTTAGGATCTGAGCTGAAGTTAACTTGGACGACATCACTGAATGCGTTATTGATGATTAACGGGATGAGGGAGAGGATGGCTGTCTCATTACGAAGAGCAGGTAGGTGTGTCAGAAAACCACTGACACCATTTATCAGTCCAATAACACACTGGGCTGTCACCGTCTCGTTAGGCTGTGGTTCGAAACACTGGCGAGCATTGATAATCTTCTCCATATTTAACATCAGGTCGTTTATGTTGGCAGCTCCAGCTAGTGCAGCTATGTTGTTCAGCTCCCCAAGGGTTAGGTTTGACTGTTGCAGAGCATTCTGGACATCCGACAAAGTAACATTTGGTATAGCCATGATCAATCTGATGAAATGAAGAGTCTGATTAAATGTTTCCACATTGGCAGCATCCTTAGAGGACAGTAGGAGTGGGAAGAACATGGATAAAATTTCCTCAGACTCCTGTCCCTCCAGAATAGAGCTGTTTGCAGATATTCCAATGCTGACATTACTGTTGACAGAGAGAATCATGTCTAATATCTGATCCAGGAACGTGAAGATTTCTGAGATTCCAGTCGAACAGTTTTGGCCTGCTGTACATTCCGTCATCTCATACTGCAAAGCTTTGAAATCCTGGAGAAAGCGAGCAGCTTCCTGTTGGACCTCAGGTGGTAGGAATGCTACAAGTTTCTGTGCAACAATGTTCTGGGCAGCATCTGGTCCAGCCTGAGACAGGTTCTGAAGGCTCTCTGGGGTGAGAAGGTCGAGAAAGTCCTTGGAAAGCAGGTGGAGGTCAGTGATTTGTGCTGTGCTAAGCTGCCCACTTGGTAATGGGAGATGTTGGATTCTTCCCAGACTATACAGAGACATCACAAAATCTTGAAGCTGGCGTATGTACCCAAGAATGATGTTAGTTGGATCACCATTTGGAGAATCCATCACTGTCTTCAGTAGCTCCATGGCACTGAGGATGGCTTCTACAACGCCTGTTGAGGTCTGGTTGGTGAAAGCCTGAATGGCTTCTCTGAGACGGGCCACATCGTCAGGGTGGAGGTAGTCTGAATAGGTAAGCAGAGTTTGTCCCATGATGTGGGAGAGAGACATGGTGAGGTTACCCTCTAAGGAGAGAAACTGTCTAATCAACTGTTCCAGTTCCGGCATCGTTGGGTCGGTCTCATTAAAGGTAAAGATGTAGGCCTGTTGATCATTTCTGAGAAAATTAACTATTGTCTCAAGCAGCTGCTGGAGGTCTGTCACAGGGGTGGAGACATTTATGGAGGGGTCTCCCCATTGGAACATACTACTGAGGACCGACGGGACATTGGGTTGTTTTATCCACTTCTGTATGAGATCAAGGTATAGCCTAACTTGGACCTCAGTGAGCTGCAGAATGGTTGTGTTGAAGAACGGCTCTGAACCTGGGATGTTATTCTGAGCTTCTAGGTTGACCTTTATAAATTCAAACAGACGCTGGATAATCTCAACTGTTGTTTGGCCAATTTTACTCACACCTGCACCATCTAATGGGTACTGGAGGTTGTTTATCAGGCTCTCGACCTGCTCACTGATAAACACAGAGAAATCCTCCTGTGCCAGATGTAATGTCACTTGCATTTGTGTGAGGTAATACAGGGGATGGAGGAGCTCTGAGACCGCGCTTGTGCTCGTGATATTTTCCAGCCTTTTCAAGTACCATTCCACAATCTCCAGATACACTTTCTGAGCATACGTGGGGTTCATCAGCAAGGAGGTGTTCAAATTGTTAAATGGCTCTGTGTTGGCGACCAGTTGTATCAGACCCTCTACCATTCTGATTTCATTCATGATCTCTGGAGTGTACAGGTGGTTTAACTGGAGGTTCATCTTGATGTTGGCCAGGGTGCTGTTCAGTGTATGTGAGAGAGCTATGTTAGGATCTGAGCTGAAGTTAACTTGGACGACATCACTGAATGCGTTATTGATGATTAACGGGATGAGGGAGAGGATGGCTGTCTCATTACGAAGAGCAGGTAGGTGTGTCAGAAAACCACTGACACCATTTATCAGTCCAATAACACACTGGGCTGTCACCGTCTCGTTAGGCTGTGGTTCGAAACACTGGCGAGCATTGAGAATCTTCTCCATATTTAACATCAGGTCGTTTATGTTGGCAGCTCCAGCTAGTGCAGCTATGTTGTTCAGCTCCCCAAGGGTTAGGTTTGACTGTTGCAGAGCATTCTGGACATCCGACACAGTAACATTTGGTATAGCAATGATCAATCTGATGAAATGAAGAGTCTGATTAAATGTTTCCACATTGGCAGCATCCTTAGAGGACAGTAGGAGTGGGAAGAACATGGATAAAATTTCCTCAGACTCCTGTCCCTCCAGAAAAGAGCTGTTTGCAGATATTCCAATGCTGACATTGTTGACCGAGAGCGTCATGTCTAATATCTGATCCAGGAACGTGAAGATTTCTGAGATTCCAGCCGAACAGTTTTGGCCTGCTGTACATTCCGTCATCTCATACTGCAAAGCTTTGAAATCCTGGAGAAAGCGAGCAGCTTCCTGTTGGACCTCAGGTGGTAGGAATGCTACAAGTTTCTGTGCAACAATGTTCTGGGCAGCATCTGGTCCAGCCTGAGACAGGTTCTGAAGGCTCTCTGGGGTGAGAAGGTCGAGAAAGCCCTTGGAAAGCAGGTGGAGGTCAGTGATTTGTGCTGTGCTAAGCTGCCCACTTGGTAATGGGAGATGTTGGATTCTTCCCAGACTATACAGAGACATCACAAAATCTTGAAGCTGGCGTATGTACCCAAGAATGATGTTAGTTGGATCACCATTTGGAGAATCCATCACTGTCTTCAGTAGCTCCATGGCACTGAGGATGGCTTCTACATGGCCTGCTGAGGTCTGGTTGGTGAAAAGCTGGATGGTTTCTTTGAGACGGGCCACATCGTCAGGGTGGAAATAGTCTGAATAGGTAAGCAGAGTGTGTCCCATAATGTGGCAGAGAGACATGGTGAGGTTACCATCTAAGGAGAGAAACTGCATAATCAACTGTTCCAGTTCAGGTATCGTTGGGTCTGTCTCATTGAAGGTAGAAATGTCCTGGTTGAGCCTGCCAATCTTTGAGGCAACATCGAGCACTGCGGAGACGTTAAGGGGGCCATTGCCGAGGAGCAGAGGCAGCAGTGGTTTCAGACCTGCCGACTGTAACAGGTTACCGATGAGGGGAAGCATTACGTCAGGGTTAGTGATGTTTTGGTCAGGAAGCATGGAGATTGTTTTGACAAAGCCATCCAGGTACTGTATCAGGTTTATCAGGTAGGCAGAGAGCGCATCTCCCCCTTTGATTTCTTGTTTCAAAAATGATGCTGCCATATATTTATAGGTGTCACTTAACATATGCTGCAACAGATGCACAGATCCTTTGAGACAACTACAGAGGTTGAAGGAAAAGAAAGAAAAGAGAAGACAGAGAACATGTCAGAATTTTAGAAATTGGTATGAGTAATGTGGTTAAAACAATTCAATTCAATTCAATTTTATTTACTGTATAAAACAGTAACAACAATAAATAACACTTCTTCTGGTATTGTAACTCTGTCTATACTACAGTATGCTGAATTCTGCAATTGTGCAAAGAGGCTGCCTGTTTAATCATATTTCATATCACAAACAATAGCAATGACTTCATGTCAACCATTTCATTAAATTAAATTTAATAAAATAGTTAGACATTTTGGGAAATACACTTGTTATTTTGTTTGTTAGATTAGAATATTGATACCACTCTCACAGCAGTGAATTAATTATTGATATTAAGGTGCAGCCAGTAGTTGGTTAGCTTAGTTTAGCACAACGACAGAAACATGGGGAAACAGCTAGCTGTGCACTGTTCATCTCTTTTGTTTATTCAGTACAGAAGCCTGTGTAAAATGACAATTTGTAGTTTTATTGGGGATTATGTGTCAAACCAGTTCTTAGCCAGGTTCAGTGACTTCCTGGAGTTTTGTCATCACCTTGAGGTTGCCAGGCAATACTTCCACACAGCTTTAAAGTTGCTGGTAGGCAGATGCTACGCTAACTAGCTGTTAGCTACAACTTCATGTATAACAGATCTGGAAATGGTATCGATCTTCTCATCATAATGATACAGTATATCATCATCTCATTCTAAATAGTTGTTTTAAAGGTCCCATGGCATGAAAATTTCACTTTATGAGGTTTTTTTAACATTAATATGAGTTCCCCCAGCCTGCCTATGGTCTCCCAGTGGCTAGAAATGGCGATAGGTGTAAACAAAGTCCTGGGTATCCTGCTCTGCCTTTTAGAAAATCAAAGCTCAGATGGGCCGATCTGGAATCTTACCCCCCCTTTCTCTGCTTTGCCCGCCCAGAGAATTTGGCCCACCCATGAGAGAGAGACATCATGACTTTCAAACGAGCAAAGTGGCAGTTGGTCAAGGCCACACCCCCACCCTCCACCTTGCCCCCCCCTCTCTCCTCCTCAATAGCTACAGACACAGAAATGGCACATACTAAGGAAAGCTCATTGTGGGACTGGCTCTAGTGGCTGTAATTCTGCACAAAGGCGGAATTTCGGGAAAGAGACTTCAGATACAGTATTAGGGGACCACTAAGGTCTATATAAAAGCCTCCAAACAGCACCATGTCATGGGACCTTTAATAAGTAAACATCCTTTGAACAAATGGAAGTCAATAACAGACAGAAATTTCCATTCCAGAGCATATACAAAAAGACATAATTGTTTTAAACTAACAAGTACAAGCACTTACTTCACCAGGAAATCTTGGTTCGGTGACATCAGAGCCTGAGTCATCACTTGAACAAACTGTGGCCATTCCAAACCAGTATCGCAATGAATGGCTGAGTCGTTGATGTTAATGGAACCTAAAGTGGGAGGTAAACATGTTACATACATACATACATACATAAATACATAGTATACATACTTAAATACATACATGTTTATTCTACTATGTTAAATAACATGCACATCTTTTATTGAGCTTCATCGTAGCGGCCCAGTGACATCTTCTATTATAAAACTAAATTTGCAATATATTTTTTTTGGTCATGGTTTACTAGAAATATATAAATTCACAATGTAAACTTTCAAATGATATTTTTTAAATTGCTGTGTATAAAGAGAAATACAAAATTTCAAAGACAAAAGTTTTCTTAAAAAAAATGTATTATAGAAAGCCCTTTTGTGTGGGTAATGCTAATGCTAACAAGCTCTCATAGAGAATAAGACAATAAAGGAAAACACTATGCTAATTAAATACACCTTGGCACATGGAAATATATGTGTATATTAGTCTTTATGTCTTACTTCTTGATTGGATTACATTTTGATAATAATAGAAAATTATGAACCTGAAAATTTAAAACTCTTTTAGGCCTCATTTGCCCCCTGCATTGCCTTCTATGTATGCATTTGCTAGCAAAAGAAAGAAAAGAAAAGAAATAACACTCACAGTTTGCTGGCTGAGTTGTGACATCAGGCCTGTAGTTCAAAATCCAGAAAACCATGTGGAAATAGTCCTTTACCTCTGGCCACAGTTGACTCTTCTCAATCTTTTCTCCAAAATTCACCATGAACAAGGAAACACTACAAGAAAATCAGAGCACAACACTGTTAAGACAGTGAAATGATAGCCGACAGCGTGAAATGAGACATTGTGCACATGATCTAAAACACATCATGGTGGAAAATCTGTCATCTTATTTAAAACAAAATTCACCCAATCAACTGAAATGGCCTTGTCTAATGTAAATCAAATGTCTTCACTGAAAGAAAAAAAAATGTTGTTGGGCCTGGGCCTAAAATCTTTTAAATTAAAGACATTATGTGAGTTTTAATTGTACGACTGTTGATTACAAAACAGCAATATTTGTTACATCATATTTTCTTAATTACATGTTAAAATCAAAAGTACATATGCAGAGAACAGTAATGCTCTGGAATGAAACCCTGCAGGTACTGTATATAATCATTGCTTTCTCAAAACCTTTGTTGAAGAGTTTCAGCAACATCTAGACTGCTGTTGTCTGGCATCCAGTTCATCCAATACTCTACACCCAGCTCCGTTGTCAGTTTGTGAAAAAACACGGCGACCTGCATACTGTTATTGCACAGCTTGTGCCACTCAGAGAGAATCATGGAAAGTGTCACGTTGTAGTCTGTTTGGCCGGTCAGAGCAGTGTACACGTCTTGTGCCTAAAACAAAATATGAAATATCTAAATATTAAGTATTTCTCTATAAAATTAAATATGAATCTGTGTTCATGTAGGACAACATTTTAAAGGATCTGTTGCAACAAGACTTTAGTATTGACTGATCAAATAGATTCTGTAAAAGTATACAATACTGCACAATCCAACCCTAAACCAAAGAAATTCGTTCCAAAACAAAATACCCATGAAATAACAAAGAAAAGTAAATTGTAAAGCATAAAGTTAGAGGAGGAATAAATAATAATTTATGTATTTCACATAATAAATTAATGTCAGGCAGCATATCACTTTGGAATGAAACTTTTCAAATGCAGTTAACTTTTACCTTCTGAACCAATGGCAGCCAGTCCATTAGTAGCGCTTGCTGTAGAGCGGAGCTGTTCTGACAGACCATTGATCTCCACACCTCGATCTTTATGCTCTCTGTGTTTAAGAGCCACTCAAAGGGACCCAAGAGACCCTCACATGTTAAAGACTCAGTTGACAGAATCTAGTAAAACAGAGGTAAAAAGCACCAACTGGTAAGTGTTTGCTACCTTGATTGTTTTCCATACTATTAATCAAAAAACTCAAACATGTCATCCCTTGAAGTCAATGTATTACATATGACAGAGTGCTGTCAGCAGATCATCAGTGTAATGCTGATGACAGACAGGTGTTCAGTACGACTTCACTACGACTTCTTGCACAGTTTCATAATAAAGCTTCCTGAGTCTGAACAATGCTTGTCTGCTCATGTTCTTGGAAAAAATACATGCAAGTGAGCCAACTATAGTTAAAAGTAAAATATAGTTTAAATGTGCTGCTACCCAACATCTAAGCAATGACACTGGCGACTAAACTATAATGAAACTATGATGCCTAAAACTAAATAAAAAATAACATCATTGCTATTCAAAAGATCAATAGCCAAAAGCTTATGGTCAGTTGAAATACTAAAAACATACCTTCGTAATAACTTCCATCCCACTGTCCAGGACATGACTAATCCAAACACTTGCCCCAGACTGGTTTGTCAGCAATGTTAGATAAGTCATTTGAAGTTGATCAGCATCTTTAAGGACATTGGCCATCATTCCTGCAAACCAGGGAGAGTGTAGACAAAAAATATACAACAAAGACAAAGCCAGATCAGTTGACTACAGTCATATTCAGTGATAGGCTATAAAACAAAAGTACATTTTCAACACAATTTAAAAATAAATAATTCCACCTTTTATCACTGTTAAGTCACCCACTTGTTACACAATCTCTGTTGTACAATACATCCTATGTGGTTTATAATTGTCCTTTTTGTATGTGTATCCATTTCCCTCATGGTACCTCCTCTAGTCCTACTTTGGTTCAACATTTTTCATAAGTCCCCTGAGAAAGGGTGGGAACTAGTTCCATTCACCTCTGGGTTATAAAGTACACATACTCTAGATAGAGAAAACAATAGTGTGCAGTGTGCGATAGTCATATTTACATACATACTAGTCATAAACTGAACACAATATGTCCTGTGAATGCGTTAACTTTTAGATTCAGTCTCTGCTTACCTTCTACAGTATCAAGGGCCAGGTTCGCTGACGTCATGGACTGAAAGCCAGTTCTGAGGACACTCTGGACAACCATATCCAGCTCCGGCACATTTTTTATAATATCCATCACTATTTGACCGACCCCCAAAAAGCTGCCAAAGCACAAGGCCAGATTTAAGATAAAGTACAAACTATTCACATTACAGTGGACAATTGACTTTGTGTACAGTTCTCAGATATTTAACCTGATATGTGAAACAGGAATAAAAAAAAAACAAAAACACAAGATGGTTTCCAGTTTGTTTTTTCTAAGAATAATGTATTAAACAAGAAGGGTTGAATGGGCTGCAACAAATTGTACAAAAAATGTTAATGGATCGGTATAAAAATAGCTTGTCATCTATTAAATATTACCAAATGATTTCCCAGAAGAAGCTTGTTTCTTCCATGTACAGTAGTTTATAAATGTCCATTTTGATATTATTGTGTGACCATTAGCTGGTGCAAAAAAATATCATACATGTGGGTTTTTTTGGCCAACTTTGCCATTTCTGAACAAATATAATCTTGCTTACTAATATACAGTACATTTCTTTTAAAACGCCTTCCAATTGTCTAATCATTTGTGTGACATTCAGAGAACATATTCAGTTGCCTCAATCCAAATAGCTTTATAGTTTTGTGCAGCATAAAAAATGGGTAGCCTCTGATGGATTTGCTTTATAACTGATTGGCAATGTACTGTACTGTACTTACAGCTCCTCGTCAATGTTTTGTGGTTGAGTATCTACGCTACGCCGGGTCCTTGTGAAGTTGGAGCCTCCCTGTCCTTTTGGGGATGAACCTCCCATCAGACTGTGCAGCAGCCCTTTGGCGAAGGACACATCATGTGGAGCAACATGCTTACTCCATACCAGGAGAACCTGAGGATAATATAGTTAACGTGTGGGACAAGAAGGTATGCTGAGTTAGATTTGTAAAGTTAAAAACATTTTAGCTGGCACATAATTGATTCTATGAGCATAGGCATAACCCTATGACTGCACATGCACGAGGGACAACCCAATAGCAACCCCTTAGAGGGCGAAGCCTATATGAAAAAGAAGTGACTCATTGAGTAATATGACATCAATGCTATATTGTTACAGTATATGAAACTGCACAGCTCTATTATTTTAAAAACAAATATATAGTACATATTACTTAAACAATGTTTTTCATATTCTTATTGTACATTTTAAATGTTATGTTCTTTTGACTGTTGCAGTACTTTATTTTTATCTTTTATTTTCTCGTACTATGTTTATTGTGATAAAGCAAAGTAGCAGGGAAAATTATTTGTATGTAAAAACCTACTTGGCAGTAAAGCTACACAGTAGTACACAGTGATGACAGTGTTAGCTAACAGCTTCTGATTGGGAATTATCTCCTCAAAGCACATCAACCCTAGTGGCAGTGCTAATTGGATGCTCTTTGAGGTTTCTGCTCCCCAGGTGCAACGTGGGAGCCGCAGTTGCTTGTTGCTATGGCCAACAGCTTTCTTGCGGCCGTAGACTAATTAACTGGTACTCTATGGATCTAATCAGAAGTGAAGGTGGCACTTGAGAATGCAAATTAAGAGCAAGGACAGAAGAACACAGACAAGTAACACAAGATAAAGTAAGAGTGAGACAGTGAGAAGACAAATGCCAGCCACACACATCAAGTAGCTGTCTCATTTCTGATGGGACTGTCATTCTCTCTCTGGTGTTGATATCATACACATCCTTCTAACCTACCTGCTTTGCCACCTGATCAGGGCTGATCCAGCCCAGAAGCATGTCCACGGTGCCTGTACTACATGCTGCTGTTAGCCACAATGGGTTACTGCTGTTGTCACACAAGTACATCCGCACCACGTCTCTGTCCAATGTCAGGCCAATAGCCTAGAGGAGGGAAGATAATTACAGTAAATATAAGGAACCTTACTCATTTATGGAAATATTATTACCACAAATAGTAAAAACTGTTCCATTAAATATGAAGCTCCTTATCTTAGCTTAGCTTAGCATTAAGACAGGAAAAAGGGGAAAGCAGCTAATTTAGCCTGGCACACAAAATTCGGGAAGGTGCGTTTTGTTACCTTTAAACAAATCCAGGCTTAACAGCTGCTGGCTGTAGTTTCATATTTAGCATACATGCATGAGAGTAGTATTGCCCTTCTTATTTAACGCTTGGCAAAAAAGTGATGTAAATGATGTTGAAAAAATGTTTAAATATTGTTTGCAAGTGTAACAAGAGTTATTAGTGATTCTACTTGCCAGGGTTTAATCATCCAATACCAAGGTTTTTTTGACATTCTGTATTGTGATTGGACAGTGGGCGTCTCCTCTGTAGATATATGCCCTTGTACGTGACTCAGCGGTGCCAGTGCATGAGGAGTGTGCCCGTGGTAGTCATAAGCACATTTTTACTGTTTCTTTTAATAATATTTAATGTACATTGTTATATATACATGTTGTATTTTTGTTTACACATTTGTTCAATTTAATGTTGTGTTGTGATATTATATATGCCATTGTACGTGACTTAACGGGCCAGTGCATGAGGAGTGTGCCCGTGAATGACCTACGTGTGTCTACGCTGTGTCCTACGTGGCTGACCATGATATGATTCTTTGTTCACTAGAATAAATCAGACCAGATTGAGAAGCAAGTGCAAAGTCTTCAATTAATACACAACGCAGAGATGACATTGGTTACACAAGTTCAACTTTACTTTTGTTTTTGAAATTCTAGATCTTAACTCCAATTGAGGCTCAAATGTGGCAGAGTGGGTTGAGACCAGTTTGGCAACCCTGAAGACAGAGCATAAGAAAGGTATGCTGTTATGTCCATTTCTTAACAAGTCAACACATACCTTATGCAGTGGAATTTTCACCTCTTGTAGAACATGTGTCACCATTTCACTTATTGAGTAATTTGGCAACGTCACAACCTCGCCAAGGGAAATGGACACATCTAAGCAAAATCACATGTTCAAAGGTTACACCCTCCTGGCATATCAGCACAAAACCAAACTGGCAACATTTCTCTGGTGTCATGTCAAAGGTGAATTGTGTTTGCATTTTTGTTTCCCTAGAACAGCAAGTCTTCATTGTGATTCAGCATTTTAACATAAGGTACAACATAAAGGTATATATAGCTGATGAAAAGTTACCTTTGCCAGGCCAGTTTTGAGCATAGTGGATCATGTTGATGCCTCCAGCAAGGAGAAGATGCATGGTGGAAAGTGAGGCACTGGCTTCAGGGAAATTGCTCTGGATGACATTCATAGCACTAGAGAGACCATGGGCAGAAAACATGTAATGCTCAAAGCAAGACATAACCTTCAGCAAACACTTGACAGAGCTAATGATTCGACAAACACACTTTGCCCTGTTCTAAATCCTTAAGTCTCAGATACTGCAGGTTGCAAACAGAGCTAGACCAAATGTTTGAAAACTATTACCAATAGAATATTTCTAAATTGAAGTCACTAGGGTTCAATTTTATTGTACCTCAGTTCTGTATTTCTAAACTAAAACCTATTTATGCCAAAACGGCCAGTAGCTTTCCTGTTTCTTCGTCAAAAATGTTGAATGAATAATATAAAAACTTTTGTCTAGCAGCTCTTAAAAACTCCAGCATAACACTGACAGAGAAGGGGCCACTGTACTTATTAAATATTCAGAATAACACAGCATACTTTAACTATTTCTTTCTAGGGATAGACCTATTATCGGGTTTGGTATTGGTTTGCATATGATCTGTATCTGCGTTTTATTTGCCTGATATCTGATAAAGTTCATTATTAAAGTGCTTTACTTTGGCTGCGCTACAGCTCTGTGTCTGTCCCTCTGCTTCGGTTTCACTCACCACTGAGTCTGACTTCATGTCCCGCACACAACACTATCTGACTATCTTTTACTGTGTATTGTGTTGAAAGTTTCTAATTTTTAAATAATTGCTTAAAGTATTTAAACTAAGCTTTGTGTTGGAGTTTGTAACATTCCAAAATCTTAATTTTGACTTAAAGATTTTCATTTCCACTCTAAATGCATATCGGTTCCAAATATCAGTTATTGGTTTCATTAGCTACTAATAATCGGTATCGGCCTTGACAAACCAGTATCGGTCGATCCTTATTATTATTTTTCTAAACTTACTAAATAAATATGTCACCTTCATACAGCTGCCCTTCATTCACTTTGAATTGTTGCATCATTGAAAGTACTTTACCCCTGTATGTTGGTCAGTAGGACTTCTGCGTTGGCCAGCACCTGGTCAACAGAACCAGAGGAGGAGAGCTGGGGAATAGCAAGAAGGCTTTCCCACAGTGAGGTCTGATTTTGCAGCTGATTGAACACCAACATTGCTGCCTCAGCCACCGTCATCATCTTATCTGGTTTTTCCAGCATCAGCTCTGCCAGTATCTGACAACAAGATGAGATTTCAGAGTCAACAAAACAAATGCAACTGCACCAATTTTGTGTTATTATATATAGTTTTGTGTCATTATATATATATTCCTCTGTTCGGATAACAACAAGCTGGCACATACAGGCACAAATCCACATACTGTATGTATGCAAGCAAACCCAAACACACACCTGGTTGAATGTCTTGAGCGAGACTTCAAACACAGTATCGTTGGACTTGCAGAAAGTGACCACAGCATAGCAGAGGGGGTTGGTTGAGGTTGTGTTCATCATGGGCAGCGTCATGGTGCAGATGGCTCTCTTCAACAGGTTCGCTGACTCCAGCATTTTGTTTAAGGTCTCCTAGATTCAGATTATAACAGTTAGGCAATAAATGCAGGTATTCATTCAAAAGGTAAATTTATACAATAAAATTAGATTGGAACACAAATAGTGAATGTACCTCCAAATCACATTGTTTACAGTTCCAAAATCAACTGTATTAATGAACAATCATATCTACACATGCTCAAAGATGCAACCTAACCTATACCACAGTGCTGCCAGTATTCACTTTTGAAATAGTATGTGTCAGTAGTTTAAAATACTGCTTTTCTTTGATTTTATTTCTTATCACTGTTGGAGTTGTCACTTTAGAGTGCTTTGATGAGAGGCTTGAATATGTTGGAGGGATTAAATTGAATTATAATTTGTTAGAAAAATTATGCTTAGAACGGTTTTGCTTCAGTTTCTTTGTTCTAAAAAAAGAAAAAGAAAGCTGAGTGACCTTGCAAGGACCACAGAATGCATCCCTGAGGGCAGAGCGCATAATGTGGAGGAGATGCCGGGTCTGACAAGAGATAAGAAGAAAAGCTACTGATAGCATGAACCGAATAACTAACTTGACTCCCAACTCCTTTAAAAAGCCACTGTTGTGAACACTCTTCAGTCATTCTGTACTTACGCTGAGGTGCTGTGAAACTGACTTTACTTGCAAGGAAAAAACAAACTTTGAGAGAACTCCAGTGATTTTGTTCATTCTTTGATAAATAATTATCCTAACACAATTGTACTATTTTAAGATTTTTTATCGGCTACTGCTGCTATAACACATTCCCAATTCTACTTAAACTTAATATCCTTCTTCATTATGGCTTACAAAAGAGAAAACAGATTCAAGAGATATTTGAATTTTAAACAATCCTTTAAGGTATTCCTTTAAGGCTTTATTTGTCAGAGAATAAAGGGCTAATCTGCTCTTAACAATGACCTATACAGAAAATACCAAAGGAGGTTTCAATACTGTGGCACTTGATAAGGCTGTTCTGTGATCCTGGCAGTTGTGTTCCTCCCATTATACTTTAGCAACACCCACCTGATCTCCCAGAAGAGTGGTATTCATGGTGTTCGTGAGAGAGACATTAGAGCTTCCCTGGAAAGATGGACCTGTAACACAAGAACACGCTGTTAAAAAACTGAATGTAGCAGTTACAGTAATGCCAAATATCACAGTCACCTTATAATGCAACCATGAAAGGGGCTTGATTAAACAAAGTCCAATTTTTTGGGACCAAATGGTCAACTTAGTGCATAAAGTGTGTTCCTTAAAGTAATAGTTAGCTTTCTCACAGATTTAGATGAAAAAATTATAACCAAAGCTAACAGGAGACAGATAGTTTAGCATAGCTTAGTAAGACTGGTAGTATATGGAAACAGCTAGCTTTGCTTTGTTTCCTCGGTAAAATGAATAAATAAAATCTCCCTACCAGCACCTTTAAAATCCACTAACTAACACACATCTTGTTTGTTTAATCTGTACAAAAACAAAGTGGTTAACCGAAGGCTAGCTATCGATCTTCTCATCTTACTCTCAGCAAGAAAGCGAATAAGCAAGTTATTCCTTTAATGAATTTCAGTAAGATTTAATCTACTAGAAATGTATGTATTCTTCCCAATGTACAGAGTGTTGCTAGTCTATCTTCCTAAATAGGTATCAGGTAGAAAATATCATTAATTAGTTAAAATTAACTGGAAAACACAAATGTGATTTTGGCATTGATCAACAGAATAACATACCCAAAATGTTGTTAAAGGCCTTAATCAGTGCTGCAGGATCATTCCTGGAGTCGTTGGGGAGAGGTAAGTTGAAAAACCCTGCCCCCTGAAACAGGTCTTCTAGCGGGGAACTCTTCGGCATTAGGTTCGACCTGTCATTCAGAGTCAAAAGGATCAGATGAGGAAATGAAAAGATGCTCAATCAAATATATATGATTTTAAACAAAAGTGTCTCTTCAAGGTTTTTTTTTTTTTTTCCATAGATCATAGCTGGTCTGGAGGTTTCTGTAAAGCATTATTCATCAGTAGGTTGAGGGTTACATGAACAGGTTTTCTACCTTCATTCTGGAATTTATACTTAGTAGAGAAGACAATTCTAAGCAAAATAGTAAGACTTGAACTGTAACAAAGTAGACAGGTTCCCATAAATAAAAGTGCATATTCCCTTAACATTATGCAAGTGTTGACAGAGTTGTTTTAAAGGAAATGCAGCAAGAAAGTTAACAGTCACCCCCTGCATTATAACAGAATTCAAGACAAAACAGACAGAAAGAAAAAGACAAGAACATTGTCAAAATATTCATTTAAAAAAAAAGGTGAATATGGCTTCATAAAACTGTGGTGGGTTAGGATTAGGCAAGAGTTAAGAAGACTGCCCTTCCTCTTCCTTATGTCCAACGCGGTCTCATGGCAGTTCGTGAAATGGTCACGTTATTTTCTAATTTTTTTGTGGTGGCCAGCACAAATTGTTCTATACGGAGATTGCGGGGGAGGACGCCTCACGGTTAACTTACGAGGCGACCATTTCACGAACTGCCATGAGACTGGGTTGTTATGTCATGTGATGCTGCTTTGTTTGTGTTTATCCTGTGTGACTCAATGGTCCTCTATATCTATATATTTTTTTTAATCATATGACAACAATAGAGCCACTAGAGACATTCAGTATGTTTAAGATGTGAAAGTTGGTTTAGATGCAGTGACACTGACTGAAATTACAACTTCAATAAATATGTGGTGTTTTGGCAGAATAGGTCAGATAATAGATCATATGCAATATGTACTGATGAACTACCTTGTATCCCTTGAGGTTCTTATAGATGACTTTGTTGCAGCTGGGTCCACCAGGCGTGATTTGTTGTAACAGGTGCTGTCTGTGTTGCACATGAGGGTCTGCAGGAAAGGGAAGAACCCTGTGCTGGGTAGGTTCCGGGGTCCCGCATAACCTGGAGGAGACATGAAAGAGTTGCTGTTGTAGTGTGGATGCTTGAAAACACCACTTTCATGAAAGGGGTGCTATGCAGTTTTGGCCATTTCTACGCTGTTTTCTCGCTTTTGGCTAGGAGATTTCTCTATAGAGCTCCCCCTACAGCTTTGGAATAGATATTTGGCAGCTCCTATTACTTGTGTCTGACTCCTCGCTCGGTCAGTCTGCTGTTTCCTCTTTTGTGGGTTCCTCCGACAATGCTTTCCTAGCTTTCTACTTCTTTTTTGCCGGCTCAGCCATGAAGAAAGTGTGAAAAATTCCATCGCTACCTTGTTAGCCGGTTCCTAAATGGGCTATGTGTGCAGTGCCGTGAAGCAATTCATTACATCGTGAGACCTGATATCACACAATACTTCCTGACGCAGAGGCCGGCGGCTGAAAGTTGCAAGGGTGGTTTTTCCGCTCACATGCGCTAGGGGGGAGTGAGACGACCACCATTCAACTTGAAAAAAGTCATATAACCATTCCAATGACTCTGAAGCTGTTCAGTTAAGGTAAATTAAGCTAGAAAAAACTTTAAGAATGGTTTCAAAATCCCAGGAGACCATTTCCTTAATTAATAATTTATAATTTATACTGTTTATTGATCCCCAGTGGGGAAATTACAATTTACACTCAGTTTGTTAGAAATCACTACACACAGGCCTGAAATTCATGCACAAATGGAGAGATGTCAGAGTAAGTGGGCTGCCAGTGCTGGACCAGCGCCCTGAGTGGTTGGGGAGGTACTGTGCCTTGCTCAAGAGGACCTGGCAGTGCCCAGGAGGTGAACTGGCAAAACTCCAGCTACCAATCCACACTCTGTACTTTTGTCCGTACTAAGACTTGAATCAGCAACCCTCTGGTTCCCAACCCAAGTCCCTACAGACTGAGCTACTGCCATATGTGAATGCATCAGAAAAACACTTGCCTTCTATTTTGGATGGTTTCACTTATTTTAGTGCTTTGTGTTGGCGCAAAACTTTTTCTGTTTGATAAGTTGTTGGCTTGTAGTGATATCTCTGACCACAAGATCAGGAGCCTCCTTTAATTTCCAATTGTCTGAATCACTGCCAATGAATAACTCATATCATCTTCTGTTGGTAAACAATCTCAGCTATTTCTTAAACAAAGAAAATGAGAAATGAAGATGTGTTGCTTTCTGAGATAATAAGAATAAATACCAGAGCGGTACTGTAGTGTACTGTACTGTAGATAGATTCCATTGTATGGTAACGCTCTGATATTTATTCTTAGTATCTCAGAAAGCAACTTGACACCAAACATTTCTCTAAAATAACGGCTGAGCAAACAGCGTTTGACTATGCTTAGTTACGGCATTCATGGAAGACATTGTGAAACATTCAAAGTTCAAAGAATTGAATTACATCAGACCCAATGTTAAAACCTCCTCACACAGCCAATTATTAACATTTAGAGAGAAGACAGTGAAATGCAAATGTTATATTTCAGCACATAAGATCATTACTACTGTCCAACAATAAAAAAAATCCTATAATTTGGTGTCTGCATAGATTTTTTCATAGTTCATTATTTTTCAAGAAAAGGATTTAATAGAACTTAATACTTCTGTGAGAAACAGTGTGTTTGCAGTGTAATTTGCAAAATTATACAGTACAGGCCAAAAGTTTGGACATACCTGAGGCTGGTTTTGTTGCCCGTCTTGGGTGTGGTTTAATACAAAACAACTCAATAAAAAGCACTTAGCAGGGGAGGGAAGGTCTTATTGTTCAGAGCCACTGAATAGTTTCTGTATTAGGGCACGGTGGGGTTATGTTACACAAAGGTATGTTTTTCCAAACTAACTGGTTTGTACAGTATTATCTTGTTTGCAATTGATTGCATAATAGTAAGACTTGTCTTTGTAAAGATTTTTTAAAGGGTTTTTGAAATATAGTTACATGTCATTAAAAAAACATGGACCTGGATCAAAGCACTTTATTTGTGTGCAGTTTTTTTTCACTTACATGTATCTTTTATTACTGGAGGGAACTGGTTCCGGGTCACAGCAATGATGATGAAGATGATCAGAGGCCAGGCGACCAGAGTCAAGGACCATAGCTATAACACAAGATATCATAAAACAGCAATAATCAGTTTATGAAGAGTTAATTTCCAAAATGGAATTGTATGTATATTGGAATATATGTATATATATATATATGTATATGTATATATATGTATATATATGTATATGTATATGTATATGTATATGTATATATATATATATATATATATATATATATATATATATATATATATATATATAATTAGTTCCCACTCCATTTAAAAGTGACTCACTGGCTGTCTGATAACTGCCAGTCCATTCTTCCAGAGAAGAAGTTTCAGCTGCTGGAAGAAGGCCATCGGTAAAGGAGGCTAAAATGAAGACACAATACATGAGAATGATCCATCCATTAGCTACATATCACTGTGGGTCAAACCACGTATATAATGTATACATAGTTGAGATTTAAAGATTCTTTTTTTTAAGCCAACATGGACAAGAACTTCTTGAAGTGTGTCTGTATGAGTATAGGGTACTTAAAGTATATTACACTAGTCTGACATTTCAGATATAACAGATAAAGATATATACTGTTTAAAAGATGAATAACTAATTTTAATTTAAAAAAACTTATAACATTTTAAAATGTATTATTCTTATTTAAATTTTTTATTATTTTATTATATATTATATAACTATTACTGATATCGTGCCAACATTCGCTTATCACAAATCCACATGCATAAACTAACATCTAAATAAAAAAATACTGAATTCTTTGTGAAATAATAATAATAATAATAATAATAATAATAATAATAATAATAATAAAGTAACAACGTAGCCTACTAATAAACCATCGGACCTACCTGGTTCCGTCTGTCCTCCTGAATTGGATAATGATTTGTTATCGGACTGTAGCTCTCAGGATTACGAAGGACATGGCGTAGGTGGGCCCTAGCACGATGCCCTTTCCATTAGTCGTTGATGGGAGTAAAACAGTGACAGAAATACGCAGCTTGATAAAAACTGGATATGGATAAATGTAACAGCAAGCTTCACCTCTTCGTTCCCTGTCTCGTAGCTAATGTGAGCAGCCGCACCTGTGTCTGACAAGGTTCCTGTGTGGGAGGGCGTGTTCCTGCCCGCACTTAACAATGGAGAAGTGATCTCTGGAAACAATTAACTGTATCTGTAGGCTATAGCGATTACGGGATGTGACTGGCCAGCCCCTTTAAGTGCTTTATCATTTGCATAATATCCTATCAAACTATTTTAGCTCAATCATTTTTAATCGACTTGTATAATAAATAACAGCCTATCTAAAATAAAATGTTTTATTTATTTTTTTACCGCTCGTTGTCTGTAGACAGTTAACCCACCACTGATGTTCACATTTCAGATTTTAGCTTCATGTACTCTACCTACCTGACACCTCCAACTCTTTCTGTAAAAGCTGCAATGGTTTTTAAATTCAAATTCAATACAGATTCCAGAACACATCACAATTCGACTAATATTCCTTAATGAGTAAAACTTCATCTTTTATAGTGTAACCAAAATATTACTTTGTAATGACCCTCTATTGCAATACATGATGATCACCTATTTTAGGCCTATGTGATGAGGTTTTTCATAATTGTTTGACCTCAAGTGGAAGAAGTAGAAGTAGTAGTAGTAGTAGTAGTATAACTATAGTTCTTATTCAGGATTCAACTTCTGGATAATTAGAATAAAATGATTAAATCTAGAGAAATCATTAATCTGTCATTAAGATAACAAATCATATTCAAAGGTTAGAAAACATTTGACATGTTTGTTCTACAAGGTTAGAGCATTGATTTAAAGGGGACAAGGCAAAACGAAGAATCACATTACACTCACTGGCCCAGGATTTTAAGGTGTTGTTCACACTGATGTCATGTGGGGGATCCACAGGGGGAAAAAATCACACCAATATCATGTGGGAGATCAACAGGTAAAAGTAAAAAGAATGCAGTGAATTATCCAGACGCACATGTTATGACTATGTGGAGAGAACAAAGACAAAATAGATCCAAGGTATACTGACAGAAAAATAAAAATGTAACAAAGAAAAGTATATGATTTAAAGAATAAAAAAAAACTACTATTCAAATTATCTCAATTGCTACATTTACACCAAACCAGGGCTTTGATTTGATTTGATTTATTAGACAGTAACAGAAATGAATGCATAACAAGATGCCATCAGTGACATGGCACATTTCACAGAACTGTCGAGGATAACACAAGAAAGTTACAAACTTGTTTCCATTGTGGTCCTCTGTCAAGATGTCAAGATTTAAGCTAGAAAATGCCTGCTATTTGTTACTAAAGGCTGATTGATGTGCCTGAAGCCAATGTTATTTATTCCCTCACTCTTATACACACACATCCTGTGTGACTGTACACAAATAAAACTGCTGATAGTCTGAGTCAGTGATGAATGATATGACAGTATTTTCCATTTATAGCCTAAACTTCTTGACGGAGCATACGCTGTCACCGACAAGACACGCATGTCTGTAAACACCTTTTTTGTTTAAGTAACTGCAAGTGGGGCAAAGTATTACAGTACAAGGAATTCCATGTAGATTATCTCCATTACCAATTACTTACAAAAGGCAAAACAACAACAGTGGCAAGCCTCATGGGTTTGGTGAAACCAGAGCATAGGTATTGTATTGTTCAGTAAGAATTCCATCATCAAGGTATTTCAATGGGTTTTTGCATTTTGATAAGAATAAGAAGATGTGTGGAAAAAGTGTGAGAGATAAAATTGGTAAGTCATCTGGTTATCACCAGACCAAGCTCAATCTTAGCTGCAGGGCAAAATCAAATCGCTGGCAGATCAGGTTGGGTTTACCCAGTCTAACTGATAAGTATAGTGCAGTGTAAACCACTGCCTCAGGAGGAACAAGTCTTCAGACTTAAATCATTTCATCAGGGCTACTAAAGGATTCTAGGGGTTCTTAGGCTTCAATTGTACTTTACTCAGCACTAGATGAGGACACAAAAAAAGGATGACTACCTTGCTTACCACTTTTACACACACATTTAGTAAACAAAGACATACCAAGTAATATCATAAATCTCTGCTGCTGTTGACGTCTGGGGTCCACATTATATAAATGTGAAGCACACTCTTTTTGACTTGACCTCTTTTAAGCTATCCTTTACACTCCCATTACTGGGAATTATTAAGGGAATATTTTAACATAGTCTGGAATGTATGTAAATTCTCTCAAAATGGAGTTTATCTGTATTTTTAAACCTCCTGTTTGGTGGTACAGGGATTCTGAGTAAGTACATTTACATTTATTTCATTACCTGATTAAGATATAACCTCCAACAATCATAACACAATGACAATGACATCATCATTGATGACACTGTTGACTTTATCTGGTTAAGATTAAGATTGAGATACAAAAAACAGCAAACAAACTCTGTTTTCATCTTCACAAATCGGTTTTATGTTTAAAGTCTGCTAAAAACTTTTATTCAACACCAACATTACACAACTACTGGTCATGAGACAATGCCCATACCAGACGATCCTCTGGAATGGAAAAAATAGGGTGTGTTGTAACATAACAGCTTCATGGATGGCTAGCGTTGATGAGACACAGTGGCTTCACCGTATCATTTCAATTCCTTTCAACAATAGTTTCAACATAGCAATAACACTATTATGATCAATGCCAAATAAAAAAAAGAGAAGGCTGAAAGAATTAGGCATCATAAAAATTCATCATGATATTATTATTTACAATGTCTGTCATATTTCCTACTTTTCCAACATCAGTTATATTGTCATGTAATCCCATGTAATAAATGTTATAATACTGGAACTGCATAAAAATATGAAAAATATTTTTTTTTTTCAAATTGTGAGCTGGGAATCATTAGCTTCTTTCTGGTCTTTTATTTGAAAAGGTACCCTGTGGAGATTTTGACCACTAATGGCGCTGTGCAGCAGTGTTTTTGTGAGCAGATCCCCTTTTTGTTTGGATCTTGTGCAAAGGCACGGGGATGCATATGCATGTGCACAAGAGCGTGCCCCACGCAATATACTTTCCTGTCCTTTCAAACGGTCAGTGGCAGTAACAAGCTAAAACAAAACTACGTAATGTGCTCAAACAAAGGCAGTGAAGAAGAAGACTGATAGCAAACATGAATGAAAACATTCATGCAGGGTTTAAAGTATTTCAAAAAAAGTTTTGAAAATGTTTTCTGAGGAAGGAAATGCATTCAACACATTGTTTAGACATAGGGGTTACACGCAATACTTTTTATGTAAGTAACACGGGCACGTAAACACACGTAACGAGACAGGGTTAATTAAAGGTGCTCTAAGCGATGTTGGGTGATGCTACTTCTTGATGACGTTCAAAGTATTTTCAAACAAAATGAGACTAGCTCGCTCCTCCCTCCTCCTCATCCCTTCCCCTCCCCCTCCCTTCCGCGCACTAACCCCCATCCCCAACTCTTTGTTGTCGGTTATTGGCTGGAATGCTGGAACACTGTTTGTTATGTTTGGTGGTGCAGGTTGGCCCAGTTTGTTTTTGTTGCCGTTGGTGGAGCCTGGGCTGTCTACAGAGACCGCGTTTTTTTACAGTGTGTTCAGGGGACAGGCAGCTCGCGGATAGTGAGGAGATGTTTGCTGTATGTGACGAAAAATGTTGTGGACTAAAAAACGTGTGACATCTCTTAGAGCACCTTTAACAATCCACTATGTTCATAATCTTCGAATGCTCCTTCATACTTCTGTAGTGTTATTTCCAACAGGGAAAAAATAGACTAGTCAAAGTTTAAATGCGGAGCATCTTTGAATCTCACAAAATGTTAAACTGAGAATACTCCCATCCAACACTTTCCGCTGCAGTCATTAAAGGACACTTATTTTCACCAGTGGAGCTGGTAATAAATATCAGAAATTATGTAAAATACCAGGCTGTCATAAAGGATCCACATTCAACATAAAAAATATTTGCAGATTTACTTACAGTAATACATGTTTGGCAGCCCATTCTTGGCCTTTTGAGCATAAGGTTCAGTCACAGTGGTCACTAGAGACCTGATTGCACAACTCTGAAACCATAAAAAGTAAAATAAAAAAAAAATAAAAACACACCATAAAACAGAAATATCTTGTGTATTCCATACAAATAAATGTCCCTTTTAACACTGCTTTTGGCACTTGTGTGTGTCAGGAAAGTGAGAGGTCAGTTCAATAAACAATTTTCCAGTGTGTGGGCTGTTCACATTCTTTCTCAGTGTCCCCACAGAAACGATTGTATGTAGTTTTGGGTTCAAAACCCAAGATCTCCCTCTCTTCATGGATCCGGAAAGAGAAGGTAGACACTGATGTTCCTATGAAGACTCTGAAAAAGTAAATACCTGAATCAACTTTTCTTTTCTTTTCTTTTCTTAAAGCAAAAGCAGTGACGCAAGAGATAGGCACGTAGGAAAATTCCATTGCTATAGTATGCAGTGAGAACACCCTGACTAGTTTTTCAAGTTGAAATACTGCCAACAGGTACATATAACAGTGAAAAGGCTCCTTAATCTTTTGTTTCTGAGACGGTCCTAGGGTTAAACACAGTAACTGGTAAGGCTGTGTATTGGCAAGAATCTGGCGATACGATACGTATCACGATACATGGGTTACAATTCAATATATTGCAATATATTTCGATACTGTGCGTAAGGTGATATATTGGGATTTTGTTAAAGTATAATTTTAGAAAAACTAATATTTAAAAAAAGTTTTTACACGCAGCTGTTCTAGCCACTCCAATATTAACTTTGGTCTTGTTGCTTTGCCTGTCGCATTGTCGTTTTAATTCTCTTTTTCGCTTCCCTGGTGAGTAATCTCCCCCTTGCATTTGTCACGGTGCCACTAGGTGTAAGACGGCGAAATGCGGAGGTATGTCCCTCTTTGGCTAATGTATTTTAAAGATGAGGCGCTACATGGCTGCCGTCATTCGAGCGATTCGCTCCTATGTATTCTGAATGATTCTGAATGGCAGATTCTACGCTTACGAGAATACTTTGATTAGTTGGTGGAAGTAATTACACATGAATGAGTACATCTTTGTGAAAGAACAAAGGTTTTTTTGCTAAGAATCAACTCAAACAATTACACAATGTAGGTTTAACAAAGTCCTAAACATATACTGTAAATTATGTGCCATCTTATTGTCTGATATCAAAAGGCTGACTGAGAAACTGTTATGTTAATCATCGTCACGTAATGAATACTGTATAACAAAACCATGAAAACTAATTTACCTTGCATGAGAACATATCCACTGGTCAATGATGGCCACCCCTCCATCTTTGAAGAGCTCCAGGTCCTCTGTGGATGGCTCAAACCGCACCATATCTGGCAACAACCTTTTCAGCTCCTTTAACTCTACAACATTACATAGATTAAACAGGATTTTAAAAGGCATTTATTGATATGCTGCTATGACTACTTACTTAATATTATTTCTATTACTAGTTCTTTTCTAACAGTATTATTAGCATTATGCATTATTACACTGAATTCTTATGTTATTATGTCAATGCCGTTTTAAAACATATTTAGTATGTTGGCCTTATTTGTTTTTACGATTTTTTTTGGGGGGGGCTTTTCCCTTTAGCGACAGTGGATAGACATGAAAGGGAGAGAGAGACTCAGCAAACATGTGGCGAACGCTCTTACTGGGTGAGCTAGAGGCCGCCCCAGTATGTTGGCCTTTTAACGAAAAAACATTGTTTAACATTCATAACATGGTTTCATAAGCTGCAAAATACTGAAGCACCAATGTCAATGTTACAAATGAAATTACTCCTTGGGTCATTTAAATGTACAATAAATTATAAATCGCCTCTGACATATATATATCATTACCTTCCTCATCTGCATCTGTCGCAACAAACACATTGTCAAGTTTATGCTTTTTCATCAAGCTGCGCATTTTTTTCACTGCCCCCTTAAGGCTGGGTACATCCTCTCTGTGACCCCAGATAAAGTCCTTCCTGCGCAGGTGGACCCCCAGATATGGACCACCTTTAGCTGAGCCCAGCTTGGCCTGAGGAGGAAATAAAGAAACAACAGACCACTATTTAATCATTGCTTGAATCAAAACGCGGAAATTAATGGTCGTTTTCAGAATTAAGTGATCACAATGTCAATCTTTAAAAATAGCAAAATCTACAAATGCAGACTCAAATGGCACGTACATACACGCAGAAGTTTCAATAGCAATGTATGGCAGTTTTGTAACAACACAACAAGAGTGCTCTGAAGGTGAAAATACTACTGCTACAGCTAAGTTGTTAAGTTTTATAGTTAACAGCTTCAACATTAACCAAAAGAAAGCATTTATTTCATTCAATATTTGTATCAAGTGTTTGAAACTACAATGAAATCTGACAGCAAACAGGTATTGAGCAGTAAAGGGTGTGTGTGATTGAATGTTTGACTCATCCGATTTGGTGGCAGGATTAGCTAAAAAAATTCAAAACATTCTCAAGTACGTAAGAGCCACAACCCAAATGACACAAATGCAGTCATATGGTAAATACTGGATAATCTACTGTACATCTCCACACACTCACTTTCATGCGAGTCCAATCCTCACTGTAAATGGTATGGTCTCTGTCATCCGTAGAGTTCAGGTACTTTGCTCTGAAGTCATCTCCTACAAGTCTCAGGTGCTTGGTAAAAACCATACTGCGGCGGGTCTACATCAAACACAAACAAGTGCAGATATTTCATCATCAGGTTATGGTAAAAAAATATATATAATAACCAATATGCCATCTAATAGCCGACGCCAACATTCAAAAAAAAAAAAAAAAAGTAGGATAGTAGTCCATTAGGTGACTTACATCCCAGTAATCCTTCCCAGCATAGTGATCATGGAGCAGCGTCTCTGCTCGGTCCAGCAGAACTGATCTGCAAAACGGTAGAAACAATGTTTATCCATGTCAGTGTCACCAAGCTCTAACAGAAGTTTAAACTTTAAGCAATATCACACTTAAATAGCAATAAAGTCAGATTTGACTCCACTGTCTTACAGAGGATTTACGCTTAATACTTTGGCTGTTTTAACATGATAAGTTTGGACACACTCAATTTTGTGTCTAGACTGCGACCCCTAGGGGGTCCTCAGAGTCATTGCATGGGCCGTAAAATTATTGTTTAATTAAGCCACTATGGTAGCCATCAGTTAAGCTTATGGATATACTGTGTTTGAAATTAAAACATGAAGATGCTGTATATGAATATTTAAACAATTATTGTTTTAATAGCTTAGTATTTTAGGGCACCGTAATGGGATATGTGTATAGGATTTACGCTGCCCTACATGTTATTGTAGGCCCAGTTTATTATGCAACTCACTTTTATACAATACATATAGTAGGGGGTCCCTGCTCCGTCTCTCTTTCAGGTTAGGGGTCCTTGGCCTAAAAAAACGTTGAAGACCCCTGGTCTAGATAATGTCATCTTGGTAGTTTGTCACCGATAATCAAGTCATTTAACTCCACCTATCATCTAATGTGCACAGTGGGATTAGTAATGGTTAATAGCTCCATATTAAATGTAACTTCAGTAGCTTTCCTGAAACATTAGTGCTAGTTAAAGCTAGAAACCAATTTAATCATGTAAAATGAGCTGCTCGTTCTGTTGCTATAACTCAGACAAAAACATGGATAATGTTTAGTAATAATCATCAAGCTTAATAGAACTGAATATAAACACAACATAAACACAAAGATTAAAAATGATCATAAACATTTATTTGCCACAGACACATTTTACCAGACATTGGTGCTTGACAAATGTCAACACACTGTGTATGTATGTGTATAGTCTGTGCATTTTATATCAGCATGTTGCTCTGTACTCACGTCACGGTTATGTTTTTCTGAAGAACTGGGGCCATGATGGAGGCATGGCCTTGGGCTGATATACACGTTACATTTCGAGCTCTTGTCTCCTCATAGCCCCAAAACCAGCCCCTTGGAAAGACACACATACAAGATAAATGAGACCATTGATGATGGATAGAGAGGAGAGAAATGTGCGAGCCGCAAGGTAGAGATGGATATCACTAATAATAAAATACTGTGAATGTGATCTATCACTGTCTGACGTGGCTCTACTGAGGTATTCTACTATAATTACAATTCATTTTCTTTGGCACTTAAGCTTAATACATCTCTTTCATGGGGGAACAATAAACAAAACAAAAACATCTGCTTTCAAAGGAAGACAAGACAGGAAAAGGATTCAGAAAACATCATGAAATTAAAAAAAAGATAGTAGCCGCGGGCTTAAAAAAAACCAAGTCTCTTGTGTCAAACTCAAACAATTTATACACACAGCCACCACCCTGTTAACACATTACATTACTACTGCAAATTAGAGACAGGGTTTATCTTGTTATACTTGGTTTTAAATTTCAGTTTTTTTTTGCTTTACCTGTAGTAACCCTGCTTATCTTTGGAGTACATCAACTTGTCAATACACGGCCGCTCATCAACTTTTTCCTCCCATTTCCCATCAGTCCATCCCTCGGCGTAGTTTTGCAGTACCAGAACCTGGTCAATGAAGGGGCCTCCATTCTCTAGATCCAAGGGAGAAACAAAACTGAGCAATCTATTTTAACAACTGATTAAAAAGCTAAAAAGCGGTGAATATGCATTGTGAAATAGAAACTTTGATGTAGTATAGAATAAAACGCTTAAAAATATGTATTTTCTTTCAATGTATATATAAAACAATATACAGATAATGAGGTGTCAATAGGTTCTTATGCCAGACGACAAATGAAAACCTTTCAGAATATGTAACTAGTCTGGATCACCAAAATGAAAAGCTCACCAGCAATGAATTCCTCATACTCAATGACAGGAACATTGGCCTGCAGGCTATTGAGGCTGAAGAACTCTCCCCACGGGATGCGAATCTGGTGGATGTTGGAGCTCTGCCAGTGGTAGAGGCGACCCCATGGGGGCAGCACCAATACCCAGTCATCCCCCTCCTTTCTCAAAGTCTTCACCAGGGAGGCCATGCGGATATAGACATCTCTCCGCAGATTGAAACCCTCCGGGGGGTTCACGTCATACAAAAGGTACCTGAGATGACAAGAAAGGACATGAGGCATCAAGCCCTTTGGTCAGTGAACACAAGGGTAAAGGCTAACTGTCTACATCAAACCTACCACATTCAGCAGCAAGGCAGCATTGATCAAATTTAAAAATGTCAAGTATCATCTATATTTGTCAAAACTAAGCTGATACCTTTCAAATGATGTACCATTACAAATTGTTTATTCTACCTTCATAAGTTAAAGCATTTTATAAATATATTCCTTCTATAACTGGTTTAAATGTATACATTATGTGGTTTAAGTAATCTAAACTATCCAGACAGTTGACATCCTGTGTCAACATTTAAGAGGTGGTTTGTTGATGGAACTGGATGATGGCAACTGTCCAACAGGAAATAGTCATACAGGAGCTTCACAAAAAAAGATCCCACAAACAAAATAGTGCCATGACGTGATATACAGAGGTCAAATGGGAATCAATCATTACACCAACAGTTAAATAATGTTGTAAATGATCAACATGATGTACTGTGATCATGTTTTATTATTGGTTAAGTTGTCCCATTTGCTGCTGTTATTCCATTTTTGTCAGAAGCCAAGGGCACAATGGCATTGCACCATTATTCCAGTTGTAAAATAAGAATGAAAAAAAAAAATGCATAATGCAAATTCTAGATATAAATGTAACATGTTGGTAATACACGTTTATGACATTGAGAGCACCATCCTACCCAGTTGTTGTGGGGACAGTACTGCAATAAGCACAGAGCGATCATGCTGCAAACAAATGTAGTCTAATTCCTACCAGCTATAACATCAACAAACCTCAAAATCCGAGATAGTGATCGGACATAATTTCGTGACACATGTACATAACATCCCCTAACAAACGCTAAATTATTTTTGAACACGAATTTGGTGGTCCATTATTTCTTAAAAACTACTATATTCAGTCTTGTCAAATTAATCCACCCTCATAACGTTAAGTTAACGTGCTGACCAGATGAGCCCCAAACGTCTCTCGACCTGTAAAAGGGTGAAAAATAAAAGATTCATGTGCTGCTTGATGAACCATTTATATACCGAAGTCCGCTACAAATCAACAGTGTTTCGAAAATTGTATTAAGGGATTGGTCTACAAAGAGTGTATGGTTCTAATGCGCAAACAGACATTAAAGTGGCTGCTTTCTGAATAGAGTCAGGTTACACCTTTACCGTACCTTTTAGACTGCAGGGTTTATCAACACAAGCGGTCAATTCTGGCAAACAGGATATAAATACAGCCTTAAAAGGGCACGAGTGTAACCTGAAAATGTAGTTACCGTACAAATAACAACGACAATTACAGTTGAACAAAAATGCATAAACTGTAACGAATCCTATGTTAGCACAGGGTAGCTAACGTTAGCTAACAGTAACTCAACATGTCAGGAATCTCACCGTAGATCCTTAGCGGCAGCGATGGGTAAAGTAGCCGTGTGGCTTGCACTGAACGCATTGTCGGCGTTTACTGTTTGTATTGCTGCAAAAACGACGAAAGCAGACAAACAAAATGCGATAAACGAATAGATTGAAGCAATAAATACCACTGGTATATGCACTGCTCTGTGCGCCATATTTCCTCAGAGCCACGCACTTCCGGAAGGGTAAAAAGCGTCCCTACAGTTGCTGAGCAACCAGTAACGATATGTAGCTTACATTAATAATCAAGTGCCAAAATGGCCAAAAGTATCTTTTGTATAGATAGTTTTAATACACATAGTGTTCAGTGTCTAACTTTACAGATCTGTTTGAACATTTTTAGGTCATTTCAATAGATGTAAAATCTGAAATTTAAATGTAAACCCAGCTAGATTTTCACTTGAGTTCATCTGCCTCTGCCACAAGGATGGTCCTACCAGATTCTTGTACATTTCATTTGTACATAAGGGAAATGAGAATTGAGCATAACTACGTAAGAAGGCAGAGCCAGGCTAACACGAATCCATAGCCTATACAAAATACTTGAAAATGAATGAATTAAAATTAAAACATAAGTTGAAAGAGCTTGGTTACTATTACAATCTTAATAGGCTTTTTTTCACAGAGGACGTTAAGAGATAGGCTAAAGCAGGGGTCTTCAACTGTGAGTGATAGACGGATCAGGGACCCCCTACTACATATATTGTATAAAATCAAGTTGCATATTAAACTGGGCCTACAATAACATGTAGGTTGCCTAAATACTAAATATATAGCCTACCTTTTTACGGCAAAGAATACAAAGTTATTAAAATAGAATAGAAATAGAAAAAACTGTTGGCATGATTTTATAAATCATTTGTTATTGTTAAACGTGGCACAGTAACGTTAGATCTTTAGGAATAACTGTATCTGTGGATGACCACCTTACCTATCATGTGTTTTTTTCACAAATAGACTGATTTTATTTACTTAATAATAATAATAATAATAATAATAATAATAATAGGTTGGATTCATAAGACATTTACATTTTTGAAAAAACTTTTTTTTTTTAATTAACAATAATTTGGTGGCCCCCCTGCAGTAACAATGCAAATAACAGTTCAAAGTGTAATTACCTGGTACTCAAAGCAGGATTTTGCAGATTTGCTGATTTATGAGACTTAGAAATTCTCCCGGAAGCAGAACGTTTTCATATGCAGGCTGTAAAACAGGTTGCTGTTAGTTGGCTGTGTGGTAGCATGCTTTTAAAAATGTTATCATTGTTTTGCTTGGTTTGCCAAACTGTATGATGGCTAAGTTACTTTCTGGGGGATTTATGTCGAGAAAACTGTAAGTGAGAAAACTATATGGGACGTGCAATAATACAGTCAAACATTTTTCAAAATAATAGCATGTCCATAAACTAAATGTCTCTCCCTTGATGTGATTCTTATTTTCCAGTGTGGCCCTGAGTGAAGTTGAGTTTGACACCCCTGCCCTAAGGGGTGCACGTGAAAAGGTTTTGCGTGTGCACATGAACGTTTCACAGTGAGCACATAAAAGTTTTGTGTGAGCACATAAAACTAAACTTTAGATGTGCATTATTTTTAGAAACCAATTCGTTTTTAGAAATGTTTCGTGATATATTGTCTCTAGAAGTGAATAATTCAACTTTTGTTTTTGTTAAAGAAGGAAATGAAAATCGCAATACAAATCGAATCGGCACCCACGTATCTTGAAAGAATAGATCGAGTCAAATCCCAGCCCAAACATTAACGACACATTTCTGTAGGCTTCTTGCTAAATGATGCTTTTAAAAATTAGGTGTGGTGTTGCATACAAGCTTTATTGCACTTGTGGGAATTAGATGGAAATAGACACATTTCGTATTCATTGAATGTGTCGGCACAAAAAAAAGCCAACAGCCAACAGCAGGGGGCGCAAATACAATCACTTATGCCTTTTTAACCTAATTTTGCTGCGACATGCATTACATAACCCTACGACGTGCTGGTTTCTGCTCGTAAGAAATATCAGCCAAGCATCTGCAACCTCAACAACCTCCACTAGGGGACGCCTTCACATTCCAGTAGCCTAAATAGAGTTTCCACAGTATCTCGTTATCTAGATAAGGCTGATTTATGCTTAATGCCTGTATACCATACATGATTATGCAACACATTTCAGACTGAGTTAGCTTGATAACTTATCAATAACCAAAGTTGAGACCATATATGTTTTGTACAGTCTATAGACTAAAATAGTCTATAGTCTACTAAAAATAGGTTGGGACATGGACTGTCTTAAAAAAAAAAAAAAAAAAAAAAAATGCACGCACTAAGCAAGAGATGGATGACTCCATTTTAGCACCCGAATGCATAAAGGGAGTTCAGGAATAAGGAGGATATATCTTTCATCAATAAAAAAGAAAATATATGCCAAAAACTCAAGATGATAAAGTTTTCATTCTACCAAATTGATATGAGAATTTTTCATACTAACCAATGTTTGAACTGCCCTAGAAATTAGTTTCTTCTCAGTGAAAGTGGCTTCTTAAGCTGGATTTCACTGATCCCTGAAGCTGTAAAAGCATTCCAACAAAATTACGTTAAGCAATGACAAACTTGCTCAACACTGCATTTATGTAGTACAAAAACATGGGTACAAACAGATACAAATTAGATGATCATTTTCATTATTAACATATTAACATGTTAAATGACTAACAGAAACCGAAGGTTTCGTTTTTTTAAAGTAAAAAGAAGAAACATATTATGGGGAAAGATTTATTGAGAAACAACAGAGGTTTCAAACTTATAAAAATCAGGTTATTGAACAATGTTCTCTCTTATTGATAAAATAGGTATACATTGACACAAAAGCTGTCTAAAGTAATTTTGATGGCACAACAAAGAAGCTTTACAGGTAGGTAGGTCAATTTTTTATTTAAAAAAAGGTAAATCAAAACAAAAGAATATTTCTAAATTTGAAACAAATTGTCGACTGGTTTTGTCATCCAAAATAAATGGCAAATGCCAACTAAGCCCATCTAATATTCCTCTCCTTCTTCTTCTTCGTCAAAAGAATCAATCCCAACCTCTTCATAATCCTTCTCCAGGGCAGCCATATCTTCTCTGGCTTCTGAGAACTCTCCCTCCTCCATGCCCTCCCCAACATACCAGTGGACAAAGGCTCTCTTGGCGTACATGAGGTCAAACTTGTGGTCGAGACGGGCCCAGGCCTCAGCAATGGCTGTGGTGTTGCTCAGCATGCACACAGCTCTCTGCACCTTGGCCAGGTCTCCTCCAGGAACTGCAGTTGGAGGCTGATAGTTGATGCCCACCTTGAAGCCTGTGGGGCACCAGTCTACAAACTGGATGCTGCGTTTGGTCTTGATGGCTGCAATGGCCACATTGACATCTTTGGGCACCACATCACCACGATACAGCAGACAGCAGGCCATGTATTTACCATGACGAGGATCACACTTCACCATCTGATTGGATGGCTCAAAGCAGGCATTTGTGATCTCAGCCACTGACAGCTGCTCATGGTAGGCTTTCTCTGCAGAGATGACTGGAGCATAGGTGGCCAGAGGGAAGTGGATACGAGGGTAAGGCACCAAGTTGGTCTGAAACTCTGTCAGGTCAACATTCAAGGCTCCATCAAAGCGAAGTGAGGCAGTGATGGAAGAGACTATCTGGCTGATGAGCCTGTTCAGGTTGGTGTACGACGGGCGTTCAATATCGAGGTTCCTGCGGCAGATGTCGTAGATGGCCTCGTTGTCCACCATGAAGGCACAGTCGGAGTGCTCCAGGGTGGTGTGGGTGGTCAGGATGGAGTTGTAAGGCTCTACTACAGCTGTGGAAATCTGGGGGGCCGGGTAGACCGCAAACTCAAGCTTAGACTTTTTGCCAAAGTCAACAGAGAGTCTCTCCATCAGCAGGGATGTGAAACCTGAGCCAGTGCCTCCACCAAACGAGTGGAAGACCAGGAAGCCTTGGAGACCCGTGCACTGATCAGCCTACAGATACAGAGAAACAATGATAAAGGGTAACAATGCAAAGCATTGCTTCACACTGCTTAATACTTATGTGTACGACCATAAAATAAAAGGAAATCTACAGTATCTTCACAGATCTGCATAAAGGTTTTACACATGCAACCTACAGTCCCTTTCAAAAGGCTGCTCAGGCCCATTCTGCATCCACTTTTATTCAGCACTAGTAGCAGTGTGAGCTTCCATTCTATAACACGGCTAAATATACTGCAGAGTGAGGTCTGACTGCAGTTCTGACTGTTTTCTGTGAAAATGAGCTGTTGACTGTAAGGAGCCCTGTTAGGAGGGCAAAGCCAGTGTGAATGCAAATTATGCAAAAAAACCTACAAGTGCCTTACCAGTTTGCGGATTCTGTCTAGTACAGAGTCAATTATCTCTTTGCCGATAGTGTAGTGTCCACGGGCGTAGTTGTTGGCTGCATCTTCTTTTCCTGAGATCAGCTGTTCCGGGTGAAACAGTTGACGGTACGTTCCTGTGCGCACCTCATCTGGGAAATTAAAAGACAGAAGCCACAGTTGAGAAAACTAATTCATCCGTTATAGAAAATGCTATTAGTGGATAAATCATTTCACATGCTCACTGTGACACCTCATTCTTTCACCTATCACAACATGCATATATGGTTTGGTAAAAAAAAAAAAAAAAAAAAAGGTAAAATAAGTAAGACAACTTCATCCTCAAAACAAAGTTCAATATCCACCATGCTGTCAGCTATTGACAATTGGATAAGCAATGTCCGTGGAGAATGATGGAGGATTAGATTAACTTCTCTCAATTTTCACATTTGTCTTGCACTTATCTATGCCACAAAGGAAAATACTACCATCTTCTGAAATTGCTGACATCTAAGAACATAACAAGCTCCACGTGATAACACTACTGACCAATGACAGTGGGTTCCAGGTCAACAAAGATCGCCCTAGGGACGTACTTCCCAGCCCCAGTATCACTGAAGAAGGTGGTGAAAGAGTCGTCGTGGCCTCCCACCGGCTTGCAGTCGGGCATCTGGCCGTCTGGCTGGATGCCGTGTTCCAGACAGTAAAGCTCCCAGCAGGTGTTCCCCATCTGGACCCCAGCCTGGCCTACGTGAACAGAGATGCATTCACGCTGGAAGAGAGGAAGAGGAGAAGTTGAAAAAGGGGGCAGAGAAAAGGAGATAAGGGGAAATACAGTGGAGGGAAGATAAAGTGGCAATGCAGGGAAGGTAAAGAGTTGCATACTCTTAGAAACTGTGTTGTTCTTTTCCAGTGAGCTAAGAGCTTTAAACATAGTGAAGGGATTTTTTCTTTGTAGAATTTTATATTGGCAAATTGTATCATAATCAGATTTTACACAAACGCTACCGTTGCAGGGATCCAAAGGAGTCATTTAGAAACTCAGCCACTAGGTGGAAGCAAAGAGACATATTGGGGGAAGAAGGTTGAAGTCAAAAGAACAAGCAAAATGGATTTGCTGCAGTCACTGTAGGAAATCTGCAGTGTAATCTCTCTAAATAAATTAGTCAACAATCAGAGATTTTGTCCCCTTTTTTTGGGGGGCTTTTCCACTTAAGCAATAGGACAGCTAGGTGAGAAAGGGGAGAGAGAGGGGCACGACATGCAGGAAATAGTCACAGGTCGGACTCGAACCCTGGACTTCTGCGTCGAGGCATAAGCCTCTCAGTATATGTGCGCCTGCTCTACCCACTGAACCAACCCGGCCACAGCTGTCCCTTTAAAATATCAGGTAGTATGAGACTGTGTAAGCAATGTTGTGAATCAATATGAGCGACTGTTTTATGGCAATACTGGATTTTTAAATGATTTTTTTTAAATCACTGTGATGAAAATCCTTGATTTGACTGGTATCCAATTTGCTGGATTAGACTAAATCAACATTCCTGTCTGGTTAGTATTTTCCCCCAAAAGTTGTCCTCCTATTACTTTTTTCACCCGATCAGACAGACAAGGGTGAGGGCTGGGTGGGTGAGGGCTGGGGAGCAGTATAGGTGGAGGGTATAATAGGGAATGACCCTGTAAAGTATGTTGTTGATCAACAAGGAGTTTTATGATATATTCAATACTATAATATAAGCTACATAAAGCAAAGGTGACCCTACCCAGACTGGCCTGGGTTTCCAAGTTAGTAGAGCTCTTTGCAGCAGCTATTTTAGGTTCTTCATACTAACCTGACACCTAGCAGCAAAGGCTCAGTTACTGTTTCAGTAAACACAGAATGGCAGTCCCCAAAATAGTGATCACGCAGGGTTAAACTTTACACTCGATCTGCTTTTAAAGTTAAAGTTGAAAATGATAAATGTAAAAGGAAAAAAAGAAAAATCGATTGTTTTCCCTTGAATCAATATTTTGTATTTTTACCAATGATTCACCTAAATATTTTCTGTTTTTACGGTGCCGCTGACGGCGACTAAATCATATCCATTTTCTGACCGAAAGCAGAAAATACATGTGATGTACTTCTTTACAAATGAAATAAATGTCAGACTGACTGACCGACGTGATGTTTAAAAAAAAAAAAAGAAGAAAAAAGAAGTTTTCATGATCTTGATATCTTGTCTTTAAAAGTGTATTATTCAACTTTTGTTTTTGTTAAAGAAGGAAAATAAAATCACAATACTCAATACTACTGAATCGCAATACTTTTAGAACCGCAATAAATGAAAATCGCAATACAAATCGAATCGGCACCCATGTATCGTGAAAGAATCCAATCGGGACAAAAGCATATCGTCCCAGCCCTAATATTTTCTATCAAAATTAGGTTGTTCATTGAATGCTGCGATATTATTTTTCATCACCACAAGCATAAAGGAACAGTAAATATTTCAAGACAAGTACACTCAAACCAAACTTCTCCTGTCCCTGGAACCTGTTGGGGTGTGTCTGTAATTTGACGTAAACAAAAGGGCCTGTCTGAGCCCACACAGACTTGAGAATCCAGTTTTGTTGGTCACTAAAACTAAAACGAATAGTCTACAGAGAGCGAGAGAGAGGAAAAGTCAACAAGATAGAAACAAAAGAGCAATCAATTTGTTAAAAGCTTTTTCAGGTCAGCAGACATGGGAGTAGAGATCCCTTAATACCCCATCGTCAAAGTGCAATCTGCTTCTATAACACGAAAACAGACATAATGTACTATAAAGTCAAGGTGAGGATAGATGAATATGATTTCATGGAATCTTGTCCAAAGACCCAAACTGCCATGTATTTAATTTATTATGATGTGTATGAAACCATGCTCCAAGAGCAAAAGCAGACATATTAATTCATCTTTCCATTTTGTACGTTTACATGCTGCTTGAATGCTGACTTTGTTATTTAGTTTATTCTTTATTTTCTTTTTCATTTGGTCGACTGTTCGGTCTGACAGCTTAGTCTAGATCAGGATGTGTCTACAGGCCAGATTGATATCATACTTGGAATGGATATTCATGGCACTTTGAGGATGATACATCATGATTTTAGAGACCCTATCCATTTGTAGCACCACCATCAGCCAGAAATTTGTCACCCACAGCAGTGTCAACTTTGGATCTAACAAGAGAATGTGCATTTATTTATTTATTGTGGATATAAATGACTAATTAATGACTATTGACCTTTCTTCTGTTGCCACCCTCAGACCAAAATTCCCCAAAGAGTTGTGCAATGTGTTTTAATTTTGATTGACCTGCAGTGAAGCTCACACTGGTAGTTGGCACCTTGCTGTGTGTGCGTTCTCAAAGTAAAAAACTTTTCATGCTCTATTTGGCTAAATGAGTGCGCTTTCCTCTTGTGCCTTAGATAGCCCCATTGATTCCGATAAATAATAGATAACCCATAGGTATTTCCTGTGGTGATGCCCTAGTTTTAATCAGTGGACCAACCTGATAAGTCCTCACTGGCTGACTATTCTACATCTGCGTTACCCTTCAGGCAAAAAAGGCAACATGCTAGATGGATGAAAAAGTTTAATTGCGCTATAGGCAGCTAGGTCAGGAAATACAAGACTAGAACCACCATTGAACGTAATATACAGAATCCAACTGTTAAGACAGGGATAGCCTCTCTTTTGAATTTAGTGCTATCATGACGAGTCCTTTGTAGGCTACAACAAGCGTGGATTCCGCCAATTCTAAAAACATCTTGCACAAAAAGTGTGGGGCAGCCGTGTGAGTTCACTTATGATCTTGGGTCTACTTTCTTTTTGCATATGTTGTTATTTAGTGTCACTGGTCAGGTTAAATATAATTTGTATAGCTTTATACCATGCATTTAGTGTAGCTCTTGATATTTAAAAAAAATAACATTAACAATATAGGAACTTAATGGATCAGAATATTTGATCAGGGCGGGTATACTGCAGGAGTGTACTTCGTACACAATAACATTTGGTTTTATAAGGACTCACCACTGACAATGCTAACACTCTGTGTTTATACAACACTGTGTAAACAGAACATGTTGCCTGTGTGTGTGTGTGTGTGTGTGTGTGTGTGTGTGTGTGTGTGTGTGTGTGTGTGTGTGTGTGTGTGTGTGTGTGTGTGTGTGTGTGTCAGTTCAATTCCTGACACAAGACTCAAAAAGGGATTACAATCACCTTCCCCAGTAACATCCCAATTACATACACTGCATTTGGCAGGGATTAGCCTACAGTCCCATTTTACTACGACAACATGTGTATTTGCACTTTCTACCATATAAGCTACTTTGAAATTGTTGTTGGAAGCTGAAGAAGCCCAGCCCACTGTTAGAACTTTACTGTGACTGTTTGAATTTGGAGGGAAAAGATGATGTCTTACCCTGGAGAAACACTAGTCTCAATCTGAACTGACTTGTTGATAGACTCATTATGAAACACACCTACATTCCTTGCCGATGTGTGTGTGTGTATGTATGTATGTATGTATGTTATATATATAGGCTACATATATTAAAATGCTATTAAAGATAATCTCTCACTTAATATAATAAATACTAAACTATTGATATTTTATAATAAAATAAATGCAAAACAAAAACTAAATCATACTACATCAACTATGTTTGATTATGTTTGTCTCTCTGGTCATCCCCACCTGCTCACACAGGTCAGCAGCCAGCTCAGCGCTACTGCCAGTCATGACTCTATTTCTGTCACAAGAGTCCTGCTACAGGAAGGCGCAGAGGGGGCAGATCCGAGGAGTTGCTACATCGCACCACATTGAAAATGCTGAAGATTCACTGACGCACTTTGTAAACTAGCCTGGGAGCCAGACAAATCTGCGAGCTCGTTCCATTTGCTCTGGCAGATATATAGGTCTACGATATAATACGCATTTGCGAATAAGTCACTATAGCCGCTGTTAGGCTAGTAAAACAAAAAATGGAACGGCTCGTGAAATATTTTCTCACTTTTAGAAAATAAACAAACCGAACTTTGGAGTAGAAATTTCTCTCCAACTAAAACTGAAAAATGATAATATACGTACCATTGTAGCTTCTTAGTAGAATGTCCTTTGAAAGAAAAGCAACTTGCAGCTTGTTATATTTTATCTGTAGCTTCTCACAGCGGCCGTCAATGTGGTCCGAGTGAGTGAGTAATGCCAGGTGGGCGAGGAGCTGACACGCTATGTTCAACTGCAAACCACTCCCACCTGTCTATTTGACGTGAGCGCGCACTGTGAGCGCGCAGGCCACTTTATGTATTGCAAGATACTGTGTGTTATATAAATTAATCCCACTAACCCCAAAATTAGTCCCACTGTTATATATATATATATCCTAGATATAATTTCAAACACAACCCCTGGGGAAGTTTTTACAGAATACAAGATGAAATAATGTGTTTTTATTTCCCTGTTCAAACACTGCACACAGAGACAGCAAAAATCCTACAGAGAGAGGCTACAGGAGGCAGGTTAGTGTATGCACGATTAAAGGGTAAATAATAATAAAAGTGAGTTTTAAGCTGACTCTTTAAAGCAGGGGTCTCAAACTCATTTTCACTAAGGGCCACACTGGAAAAAGAGAATCACACCAAGGGCCAGACGTGTAGAGTCTGTATGTATGTCGCGCTTTTTAAAAACATTTTGGTAATTTGGTCATTTTTGTTGTTTTTGTTCCAACTTTTTAATGGCTTTCTCAGACATGTTTTACCTTTTTGTAAATTTGTTGCTTTTTCCGACATTTTTGTACGCTTTTTGTCGCATTTGTGTTGACATGAAGCCCTACAAAAATCATCAAAAGAGTTCCTTAGCCATCATAGAATTTAGCAAACAACAACAATGATACCTTCTTTTTTTTTTAAAGCAACACTATGTAACTTTTCCCGCTTCGGTCCCCCTACAGGTTGTCTCATTGGAACTACAGCTCGCACTAAATGTTACATAGTTTTTGCTTTAACATCAACCTGTTTCACAGCCTGAATATGAAAACTCTCTGCTTCTGGGGGAATTTCTGAGTCTCAGAGTCGGCAAATCTGCCATATTCTGCTTTGAATGTCAGGTAATTGCAGTTTAAAAAAACACTTTCCTGTGTTTTTGGTTTGGCGCACAACTAGGTGGGCCAACATTTATTGTTAACCCAAATTGATATTCGAGCTGGATCTAAATCTGGAATGGGCCGGATTTGGCCCGCGGGCCTTGAGTTTGACACATGTGCTTTAAAGCAACTATTGAGAGGGGAAATGTATGGATGGAGAAAGGGAATTCAATAGGTTTGGGGTGGCAATGGACTTTTTCACAGCAGACATTTTGACTTGTCATATAAAAGCACAGCTGAAATTGATAACCTTGACGATGGCTCAATTCCATCAAGTGTCCCAGTAAGCTATTTCAGTGAGTCAGCATGCACAATACCAGGGCCTCTCCTAAGTGCAATGCAGTCATCATTAATGGTTTGGAATACACCTGTGCTTTTCCTACTATGACATGTCAACATGTCTGCCATAAAATAGGTCTATTGAAAAAAACCTTTTACTGTCTATGAAAAAAACCCTGTCAGCATAGCAGAGTCCTGGAGTGAGGCATTAGATAGAGACAGTTTAGTACAGAGTAATGTACAGAGCAAATCAGCTCATTTATTATGTTTAAGGGGTTTTCTGCCTGGTTAGCTTTTTAAGACTATAATTCATAATATGTTTTTTAAATCAAAAAAAATATTATTTCATAATTTCAAACAGTAAATTCCTACCTGATCAAACACCAAAATCAACTTGATATTACTTTTGTTTTGGACATTCATTTAACTGATCAATGACATCGCCTCACTCACAGATTGTTTAATTCATACCCAGCAGTGTGTCTCCGTTTTCTTAAATGATGATAGTCTAAATGCTAAACGCATCTCAATACTGTCAATAGCCTAACAAAATGTGTGTAGGGAAACACCAAATCCCCTTTTCTTTCTTTTTGCCTCAATCATTCATGTCAGTTGCATGCATCCATTTTATTTGCCAATACGTTACTTAATCACATTTTTATTTCCCTCTCTCTAATTTGAAAACCCCATCACTTTTGGTGCCCTGGAAATACAATCCCGCCCACAGCAATTCAAACTGCCCTTCTTGCCATAGACTGCTTCTTGCTGCATGTGATAGTCACGCCTACAGTCAGTTACTGTATCTCATGGGTGGGACGAACATCCTGCAAACCGTTCCATAACAGCAACGCCTCCCCAGACTACTGAATATGCTGTCATTTGAACCATTTGAAAGCTAGAGGTCGTAGTTGTTTCATCATGAGTCACTGAATTAGAAACACTCTTTTACTCATACAGTATTCATTCATTCATTTTACTCAACAGACAGTCCATGTGACATCCTAGGAGTAGAAGTATTTTTTTTTCACCACTACAGCAGGACCTGTAAAGTGTTGTATTTATGTTTATTTTTTTCTCTTCAACTACCATGCTTTCTGTGTAAATTGGGATTGTAAGATTCTAATTTGTAATGTCATATACAGTACCATATGTGGCTCTCAATAAAATTATTAATATTTACATTTCCACATATTTAATTATCATGACCTCAAAAAATGTGCAAAAGATCTCTTCTTCTCATTGTTTTGTTCTGCTCTGGGTCTTTATCTTTCTTTCCATTATTATGACCTATTAGTGAAAAGACTCAATTGTGGGGCGTTGTTTGAGATGTATACTCTCAAACAATGGAAGTAGGACATAGCTTTATGACTCAGGCAACACCTATGAGGGCAAAACACATTAAAGAAGAAGACAACAGGAAGGTGTATGCTTTCCCAGTGATATTTAACAATATTTCAGCTCACAGAACATGAACCAGACCTAAATATTTGGTAGCATAGTGATGATTACTGCAATGCCCTTTTTTCTGGTCTTCCAAATTGTGCCACTAGAGGCCTTCAACTTGCTCAGAACACACAGCCAGAATCCGGACAACAACTCGAAAATATGATCACGTAACACCCGTTTTGACCTCTCTTCCCTGGCTACCAGTGCAAGCTATAGCGGTGATTTTAAGGTTCTTCTTTTAACACATCAGGCCCTGCGTGGACTCACACCATCTTATTTATCTCAGCTTATTACACCATATACACCCGCACGCTCTGTCCGCTCCCTTGACGCTGGCTTCCTGGTTATTCCCCTACTAAACAAAAAAATCAGTTGGTTATAGAGCAGTCTCCTACTGTGCCCCTCATGGCCTTCCACTATATGTAAAAGAAGCTCACATAGTTGACATTTTTGAATCTAGATTGAAACCCCATCTCTACTAATTATACTATAGCCAACCATAGCACACCATCCTCTCTGCGTCCTTGACAATCAAACCGTTGAACTTATTGTCTTATGTTGCTGGTTTTGTACTGTTTATTATTACAGCTTTAATGCTGTTCAATTGTTATGTTGCTGACTGTTATTTCTGTGTTGCTTTAATTTTAAAGTGCACTGAGGCCATGTCTGATGGGGATTTTGCACTTTAAATAAATTTCATTGATTGATTGTTAATCATCAATTCATCAATTATAATGAAGAGTGTTTCAGTGCAACTGGCGCTATGGTATCACTCTTAGCTTCTCTTAGCTCACTTTTTTCTTGGCTGCCACAAATGTGTTCACAACCAACACACTCACTCTGGTTAGTTGATGTAGTCTCTAATTTTTACTTTTGACTGACATCCATCGTTTTTTGGGAGAAAGTCCACATGACATTTGTGAACAAAGAAGCCATAGATTGCAACAGTGTTGTATCTCAAAACAATAGATTATACTGAATCAACATCTCCCATATTACAGTGGATGCCTGTTGTTGGTCTTGAAAGTGGTTTGACTTGTTTTAATACAGAGCAGAGAATTCGGCCTTTGAGCCATGACATCGTATTGAATTTGGGATATTCCTGCCAGCTGAAACAGGCAGAATTCCACCGCTATACAACTGAAACTCATGTTGAGTAGAATTGTGAGCATGTGATCTAAACAACCTATTGGAAACCAATGGCTTTCTGGGCGTAGAATTGTGTGCCTTGTTTTTGCCTTTGGTCTTTCATGTTGCATATCGTGAAACTAATCTGGCAGGCAGTTGCTGTTTACTCCATGTCAGCTGATGCCTTAAGAGACAATTCACATGTTTGTTTCTGTAGTCTCCCAAAGGGGTTGAACAACTGAGAAAGGAGGAGCACACATCGTATTGTAGTTCTTAATAAAGACTGACAGTTCATTTCAACTTATGAAAAGAGTGTGGGAAAAGTGCAAGTGATATGCAAAACAAACAATGTATATTATTTTAATAAAACTGTACATTTTAGTTTGCTAAATGTGCCATTGGAATTCAACAAACGTTATATGTTTGGAGATTTTGTCTTTCCATAAAAAAACATTTTTAACAAAACGTTTCATCTTGTACTACTGTCATACTTAGCATGTATTTTAAATGAGAATCCACAGACATCTTTAGAAGAAGAGCAACAATGAATCTGCTAAAGATCAAAGTCAATTTTTGCAAATTGTGTGTTCAAATTCATATGTTTAACCATCAAATTCAAGTTTCCACATATTGATACATAAGACATACAGCATAACAATGTGACATTGAAAAAGTCAGTAATAGTAAATAGCTGGATTGTTCCCACCTTACCTCACCGTTATTTGACAGTGACACTGCAGTGACAGTGTAATTTGATTATTTCTCAGACTATGATCCTAATTATAAATATCCCTGCTATAAAACAACCTCAAAGTTGTTTTTTATCCTGTTATAAGCTACATCAAGTCATATATTAGAAGGTGCCGAGGGAAACTGCATTAGGTTTCCTTCCCCTCATCTGGGGTTCTGCTTCTGCTATCTGAAACATGAGGTGCAAATAAAAGCCAGTAGTCACAGACTCACACAATGAATAGGGTGGTGACCTCATTTTGCATTGTGTATTTGTCTGTTAAGAGGATGATCTTATCCTGGTCGCATCAGTAGGTTCTCTGATTACAGCTCAGATCGAATCACTGTTCACCTTAACCTGCAGGTATAAAATCGCAGAGTAACACAGCTTTCTCCAGCACTGCATCTTCTTACCGATACCTGGACATTGGAGAAGAGAGATAAACTATGGTAAGAAAAGAGGGTTACTGGTGTAAAACTTACTTTAAGTGCATACTGCTTTATGTATTAACAATGTGTCTGGTAATTGAACAGTGTTCCTCACTCTCTGCAGCGTGAATGTATCTCTATTCATGTGGGCCAAGCTGGGGCTCAGATTGGTAATGCATGTTGGGAGCTGTACTGTCTGGAACATGGAATCCAGCCAGACGGACAGATGCCAGGTGACAAGACCACTGGAGGAGGAGATAACTCTTTCAATACCTTCTTCGGTGAGACAGGGGCAGGAAAGCATGTTCCCAGAGCCATCTTTGTCGACCTGGAACCTACTGTCCTCGGTCAGTGCATGTTATATAGTTGATGATATATTACAGAAATTGGATGTTTTTATGTATTTATGAAGTTTTATTATTAACAAAGCTATATGTATTAGAGAATAAATATTTCCATTGTAGAAACATTTTAATGTCAAGCTCTTGAGAGTGATTCAACTTTAGGAGCCCTCATTCAGTAAATCTGTTTGTCTATCTCCAGATGAGGTGCGTACAGGAACCTACCGGCAGCTGTTCCATCCTGAGCAGCTGATTACAGGAAAGGAAGATGCTGCCAACAACTACGCCCGTGGACACTACACCATCGGCAAGGAGATCATTGATCTGGTTCTTGACAGGACTCGTAAACTGGTGAGAGTTTAGTTAGTTTGCTGGACAGGTTTAGCATTAACAGGCTTGTCTTTTGACTAAAGACAATTTAGTTCACCAAAAAGGATATTTTTATTAGTTTTCATTATTAAAAACAATGAAAAAAAGGTAATTGAGTTTTCAAAAAATAAATGTCTAGAACGGGGTTTTTTCTTGTGACTTCATACATTTTGATATTGTGAAACTGAAGTGGGATTTTAAATAATCAAAGAAAATTTTCCTTTCAGGCTGATCAGTGCACTGGCCTGCAGGGATTTCTAATCTTCCACTCCTTTGGTGGAGGCACTGGCTCAGGTTTCACCTCCCTGCTGATGGAGAGACTCTCTGTTGGTTATGGCAAAAAGTCTAAGCTTGAGTTTGCGGTCTACCCGGCCCCTCAGATTTCCACAGCTGTAGTAGAGCCTTACAACTCCATCCTGACCACCCACACCACCCTGGAGCACTCCGACTGTGCCTTCATGGTGGACAACGAGGCCATCTACGACATCTGCCGCAGGAACCTCGATATTGACAGGCCAACTTACACCAACCTGAACAGGCTCATCAGCCAGGTAGTCTCTTCCATCACTGCCTCACTTCGCTTTGATGGAGCCTTGAATGTTGACCTGACAGAGTTTCAGACCAACTTGGTGCCTTACCCTCGTATCCACTTCCCTCTGGCCACCTATGCTCCAGTCATCTCTGCAGAGAAAGCCTACCATGAGCAGCTGTCAGTTGCTGACATTACCAACGCTTGCTTTGAGCCAGCCAATCAGATGGTGAAGTGTGATCCTCGTCATGGTAAATACATGGCCTGCTGTCTGCTGTATCGTGGTGATGTGGTGCCCAAAGATGTCAACTCTGCCATTGCAGCCATCAAGACCAAACGCACCATCCAGTTTGTAGACTGGTGCCCCACAGGCTTCAAGGTGGGCATCAACTATCAGCCTCCAACGGTGGTTCCTGGAGGAGACCTGGCCAAGGTGCAGAGGGCTGTGTGCATGCTGAGCAACACCACAGCCATCGCTGAGGCCTGGGCCCGTCTCGACCACAAGTTTGACCTCATGTACGCCAAGAGAGCCTTTGTCCACTGGTATGTTGGGGAGGGCATGGAGGAGGGAGAGTTCTCAGAAGCCAGAGAAGATATGGCTGCCCTGGAGAAGGATTATGAAGAGGTTGGCACTGACAGCATGGGAGAGGAGGATGAAGGAGAGGAATACTGACTTTCCTAAGGCCGGCATTTAAGGCAAAGTACATTGATATGAATTCCTGTTTTAAAATAAGACATTTAGTTTTTTTGTAGTGAAGAAAAAAATGTAGGTCAAATAATTTGGTTCAGAAAATAACACATTTTAATTATCCCAAATATTAACATCATCCTCAAAACAGAGCAAAATGGTTTAGCTGTACATCTTAAAGCTTACATTTGACAAAATCGTTAGTTATAGTACTGTGTAAAAACATGGTATTAGCATCAAAGCAACAAAAAAAAAAAAAAAAAACGGACATATCTTGTTTTGGGCATTCAAAGATATTTTCTTTCTGCCGTATCAGTCTGAAAAACCTTCTCTTTTGTGCACCTCCCCCCACTATCCTCTCCCATGTGGAATGTAAGTTATGAAAGGGCTCCTATGTCAGTTTATATACCATTCAGCTGTGACTGTGTGAGAGCGGTAGGGAGAGAAAATAACTGACTAACTTCACTGACTGGTGTTGTTTGTGTAGCTCATACTCAGACAGTGGCCTGCAGCAACAATAGGATCCCAGTTATGTATGAATCACAGCTTTCTGATCCAAAGAGGCTTGTTGAAAAGTTGTACCAAGGATAAGCAAAAAGCTGGCCTTTACATTTCATGGAACTGTCGTTTCTTTTTAATCTTTTACATTTCAGTGGTGAGTTGATTTCCAATGTGATGTTTCTCTGTGCATTCCGAATTAGCCGATTAAACTGAAACTCTGCATGTTGCAATGTCATTTGTGTCATCTCACATTACTTGTAAGCACTCTTACTGCTAACCATTTACTTTTCCTACCATTAAATAATAGGATTATTAGGAATAAAGAACTTCATAGTGTTTTCCTCTTTTCCAGATCATCATTGTGTGAATATTTATTTAACGATTTAAATACAGACAAAGGGTGTGTGTGTGTGTGTGTGTGTGTGTGGGGGGGGGGGGGGTGTGTGCAGATGAATGAATCCAATACGAATAATCATTCTCTTAGCTCACAGTCCTTGTTAATGTCTATACTGTATTATATGTTGAGAAAACTTCAGAGGTGAACATTTGAATGCTACTGGTAAATTCCCCAAAAAACGATTTAAACATTGTAATTAAACTCTCTCTCTCTCACACACACACACACACACACACACACACACACAGACAACATGAGAAAATAGTGGGAAAATGCATACATAAGCATCTAATCTCAAAGTGACAGACAAAGCAAATCAATGTAAGGGCGGATAACATGACAGATAGTAATAGGGACTTCCCTTTTTTCTTTTTTTTCAAACTGCTGCTCCCTCCCGCCAATGAGCTATGCAGCTGCTTGCTGTGCCTTCCTGCCAGCCCCCTCCACATCCTTGCCTATATAAACCCAGACTCTCCCTCTCCTCCGCACTTCTGCCTTGTATCTGAATCCTCAACGTCAGTCGAAGGACAAGCAGACACAATGGTAAGTAACAGCCTGGCTGATGACGTAGCCTTGAAATATCCTCTCTCTCTCTTCCCTTTAGCCTCACTTTGTCTTTGTTTCTTAGCATTAGATTGATTAAACAGTAAAGCCTCTTTAATTCTCATAAGGCCTCTACTGTGGAGTTGAATTTTACTGATACAAGAGCAGCTTTATCCTATTAAGTGACAGTAGTTTTTTATCTGAATGTATGTAAATGAAACTTTTTTCAGGGCATGTCTGGTGAGAAATGAAGGAGAGGAATGCCATGGGATAAATACTCATGACTATAAGTGTCCATAAGTCATTTCTGTACTCTTGGACAGTCTAGGTCAGATGACAGACACTTTTTGAGTTAGATTGCTTTGTCATTTCCATACTTGTTTGATGTACTACAACTAGTCGAAAAGAAGGAAACATATGTAACTAATAGAAAACAATAACTTGAGGCTTAATCATGTGTTTGTTGAGAAATTAAAGTAGGACTAATCTTGACAGAAAAAGGAGTAAACGGGGTAATCGTGGCAGTGGGGGGATGGATAGAAAGAACAGAGAAAAGAGGAGTGGTCTGGCCTAGACAGTATGAGTTAGTTGGCAGCCATTTTGCAGCTGTTAGGAGTTTTTGGTTGGATAGAGATGTGGAGAGAGGGAGAGAGAGAGGGAGAGAGAGAGGGAGACATCCCTGACTGTTACATAGCACTATGCAGCTGGACAGGATGGGGGAGGAGAGAGACACAAAAGGGGAGGGGATGAGGAAAGGGAGGAGATACATGATGGAGAAGTGGGGGAAGGTTTTCTCATCTTCTAGAGGCAAGGCCTTCACGTTTGCCACACAGTGCCTTAGTACTGTATATAGGTTCCACATTCTTTGGGGAACTCCATAAAATGGGTTAACTGCATTTCATCTGTAGCTGCGTTTCCTAACTACATTTGCTGGATTCTAACAACAAAGAGTGCAGACTCTGGACACTCTAATTGCTGCTTTCATTTAAATGCTGTCTTGCTTGTTATGCACTTTGAGCATCTGAAAGCTTCAACATTCTGCTCTGACACACAGTTTTCAGCAATCAATGTTTCTTTGTCAGCTAAACTGTTTACTCCCTGAACCGAGTGCAGACATAATATAAAAGATTGTCATTAGACATGAAGAAAGAAAGAACATTGCAGAGCAATAATGAAAAAGGCCTAGAATGGTCTTTGTTTTTTTGGCCTTTTTATGACAAATGTAAAACTTGAAACCACTAAACTGAACGTACTCGCGAGCTTATCTGACATACAGTGATGCACACTGTAAAAGTCCCCAGTTATTTGTAAGCAGTTAGTGTTGGGTCGGGCTAATTTAATGCTGCAGTGTGTAGAATGCAACAACAAAAAAAAGTCAGATCTTAAAGTAGAGTGAGACCACTTCCTGCAGCTCCCCTCTTTGTCGTACGGGAAATGCATGCGCAGAACAGCCACACTCTCTCTCTGAAATGATCTGTGATTGAACAACGCCAAAAATAGAGTGCCCACAGCTTTAAAGCAAATTAAGTAATACTTTTCAATTAATCAATTACATTTGATTCAATTACATCTGATTTTACCAACCTGTCTACCTTCTTTTGTTCAGCGTGAGTGTATTTCCATGCACGTCGGCCAAGCCGGAGCCCAGATGGGCAATGCATGCTGGGAGCTGTACTGTCTGGAACATGGGATCCAGCCAGATGGACAGATGCCCAGTGACAAGACTATTGGAGGAGGAGATGACTCTTTCAATACCTTCTTCAGTGAGACAGGAGCAGGAAAGCATGTTCCAAGAGCCATCTTTGTCGACCTGGAACCTACTGTCATCGGTCAGTAATGTGTAAAAGTGTGTAATGAACTTATATACGCTTGACTTCACAACCAATAATTTTTAAAAGACAATGTATACTGTATCTACACTGATGACACTCTCTACTTTGACTTAGACCTAAGTATTGCAGCTTAAATGCTATTTAATATTTAATTACAGTATCTAAGAAAATATGTTTAAAACATTCATACCCTGTGGAAATTAGCATTCTATCTTGTTTTCTTTCACAGATGAGGTGCGTACAGGAACCTACCGGCAGCTGTTCCATCCTGAGCAGCTGATTACAGGAAAGGAAGATGCTGCCAACAACTACGCCCGTGGACACTACACCATCGGCAAGGAGATCATTGATCTGGTTCTTGACAGGACTCGTAAACTGGTGAGAGTTTAGTTAGTTTGCTGGACAGGTTTAGCATTTTGGCAGGCTTGTCTTTTGACTAAAGAAAATTTAGTTCACCAAAAAGCATATTTTTATTAGTTTTCAATATTAAAAACAATGAAGAAAAGGTAATTGAGTTTTCAAAAATAAATGTCTAGAACGGGGTTTTTTCTTGTGACTTCATACATTTTGATATTGTGAAACTGAAGTGGGATTTTAAATAATCAAAGAAAATGTTCCTTTCAGGCTGATCAGTGCACTGGCCTGCAGGGATTTCTAATCTTCCACTCTTTTGGTGGAGGCACTGGCTCAGGTTTCACCTCCCTTCTGATGGAGAGACTCTCTGTTGATTACGGAAAGAAATCAAAACTTGAGTTTGCGGTCTACCCGGCCCCTCAGGTTTCCACAGCTGTAGTAGAGCCTTACAACTCCATCCTGACCACCCACACCACCCTGGAGCACTCCGACTGTGCCTTCATGGTGGACAACGAGGCCATCTACGACATCTGCCGCAGGAACCTCGATATTGACAGGCCGACTTACACCAACCTGAACAGGCTCATTGGCCAGATTGTGTCTTCCATCACTGCCTCACTTCGCTTTGATGGAGCCTTGAATGTTGACCTGACAGAGTTTCAGACCAACTTGGTGCCTTACCCTCGTATCCACTTCCCTCTGGCCACCTATGCTCCAGTCATCTCTGCAGAGAAAGCCTACCATGAGCAGCTGTCAGTTGCTGACATTACCAACGCTTGCTTTGAGCCAGCCAATCAGATGGTGAAGTGTGATCCTCGTCATGGTAAATACATGGCCTGCTGTCTGCTGTATCGTGGTGATGTGGTGCCCAAAGATGTCAACTCTGCCATTGCAGCCATCAAGACCAAACGCACCATCCAGTTTGTAGACTGGTGCCCCACAGGCTTCAAGGTGGGCATCAACTATCAGCCTCCAACGGTGGTTCCTGGAGGAGACCTGGCCAAGGTGCAGAGGGCTGTGTGCATGCTGAGCAACACCACAGCCATCGCTGAGGCCTGGGCCCGTCTCGACCACAAGTTTGACCTCATGTACGCCAAGAGAGCCTTTGTCCACTGGTATGTTGGGGAGGGCATGGAGGAGGGAGAGTTCTCAGAAGCCAGAGAAGATATGGCTGCCCTGGAGAAGGATTATGAAGAGGTTGGCACTGACAGCATGGGAGAGGAGGATGAAGAGGGAGAGGAGTATTGAAGAGCCAAAGATCATCCGGGCTTTACTATCACATATTCCAAACGTTATCATGAATGCAATACATTCCCAAAAACACTCTGATAACCTACAATGGTGATCAATATCAGTATTATCAATAAAATGTTCTCATGAACCTATTAAATGATGAATTGTGATCATTCATGAACTCATCCAGTATAGCTTGGCAGCCAATTAAGCAAATAAGTTATTGTAAATTACTACAACAATAATAGTCAAACACTTTGCTAGCCTAAAAAGCTAATACACCCTTTATATTGAGTCATCTGGAGTTATCTCAGACTATTGAGTTTTGCAATTAACTTTTACAACTGTTACAGATTATTCCTGACTTTCAGAGAGGAAACTGGTAACATATGATATCAACAGCACTTTGGTGAGAATTACAAGATTTGCTGTCTATAAACCTATGTGGTATGTAGAGAAAATACTACTAAAATGAAATAATTAGTAGTGCCCAAAGAAATATTTCTATCAGAGTAAACATGTATTAAAAGAATCTACACTACACATTTTGTAATGGTTGCTATTAATATAGAGGATTTTTGCTGGATTTCAAAATGTGTGTTTACATGCAGTTTCCATTCATTTACAAAAGAAATTCCAGTTTCTCTGCCTTGGCTAATTTCCTGCCCTTTTGTGCCATGTTGATGATGAGCCACAAAGTATACAATGGGCTGGGCTGGCCTTGTACCTGCAGTTGCTTCCCGCAGCCAACAGATGGGATCAATGTAACCAGCTAGTAAAGCATGTAAAGGGTGAGTTGGTTTAGACTGTAGCCTATATAAAGAGGTTTAGTCATTTAACATGACTGCCCAGTCTATGAGCTCATCATGTGATCCTGGTGAGTCACACATTGAACTAAAAGCCTACTTTTTGGTAAGTTACACTTCTCTGGTCTACTCAATATAAGTAGCCTACTGTGCTCTCACTCATCAATGAGTTTATACATTCTCTCTATACAATATTCTTCTCCTCTATATGTTAACGCTTATCTGTAGCATAGTCAGCAGTGGAATAAATATTAAGCTCATAAGTGAAAGTAGGCTATTAGAACTATAGTGTACAAATACATTACAATTAACAGGTATTTAAAATCTTAAGAGCAGAACTATTATCAGTAAAATGTACTTAAAGTAGGACTACTCATTATGCACCATAATTGTCCCTGTGAGAATAACATTATTATAGGCCTGCATAATAGTATATTATTGGATAATTATTACTTATAGAAGCATGTTTAGCTGGTAATAATTTTAATAAACTACTTCTTGGATGCTCCAATGTATACCATTGTACACTGGCCTTATGTTTGTGTACAATTTTGTGGCTGTCAGATAAATGTAGTGTAGTAGAGTAAAGGTAAACAAATACTCAAGCAAGGTACAAACTACTTATTTTACTTTTATTTATTTTTTTACTTTAGCACAGTAGGCTACATTTGGTTAGCCAACATTGTGCCACTGCATTGGTAACATTGTAGGCATAGGATACAGAGAAAAAGATAGTTTATTTAATGATGTTGTTGACATGGAAATATTTAGAAACATCTGTGAAAAGCCTGTTGGTCTAACCTAAATGGTTGGCCATAGTAGGTTTTCGTGACTACCATCAGAAGTTGCTGGTTTTTTTAAACCACGTTAGCACAGAGCAACAGGCAGTGCTTGAGGCAGGCAGGGCGGGTCTGACGACGTTTCCAAACACGAGCATGTTCCAGAAGCTCTATTTTCCTCTCTCAGCTGATAGTGACGTAACGCGTGCAGCTTAGACCCGCACACACGGCAAACAGGGTTAACTGACCGCTTGGTTTCCCGGTGGGGGGACAGTAGAGTAGACCACTGAGGCACAGCGGTACACTGCGGACATATTGTGTTGTTGAAAATATTTGTGTCGGGGCGGTGGAGAGGAGGACTGAAGGAGGAGGCTGTCTGTGCGGCTGTCACGAAGAGAGCGGGAGCACATACCAAGGTACCGCTATCATAACTAATTCATTGTCGATCCAGACCGGTGGACAGACGGCTAAACTGCTTACTAATTAGGCCGAAAGACTCAGACAGTATGTTTATATAGCTTTGGATAGTCGTGATAAGTTGTGGCTACCCACTGTCAATAGACCTTACAGTTTATTATAGACGCCCAACTTTACCATATTAGGAAATAGTATTTCTACCGAAATACTAAATAATATGTTAGGTGTACCCTTTATGTTAATGCTACGTAGTTACTTGAATATAGACAGCACCTGTGCCTGCAAGTGCATCTGCCCGTGTATGTAAGTTTGTGTAGGCCTGTCAGGGCAGCAGCAGTTGTCAGATGCCATGGCGCTAGAAATAACATAGTAATAATACTTGTGTGAGCGCATGGCTCAATCCGAGGGGGCATAGAAATTTAATTTTAGTTATTTTACCTCAGTTTGGAAGTCCACTTCAGCCCTAAAACTGTTGGAAGTCCACTAATGAGATTGGCATGGTGGTTTGCATGCTGACTCTGACTGTGGCTATAATGGAACTACTGACTGTACTGAGGTCTTATCATTTCAAGGGCACACTTTCAATTAGTATTAGTGATTAAACAAATAAAGATTGTTATATTATTAGCATTGTTCACAGCATGCATCATATTTGGGATAAACCTAAAATGGATCTAATAGTGGAGTCTTGCATGTATCTCAGATAAGTCACTGCTCTTTTCATTGATAAAAATGAAAACAGTGGTAACCTAACCATAAATAAAATAAAAGTACTGCTATTATTCCCTACCTCCATAGTAATAATTATGGTCATCAATGTGAGATTATAGACTACAGTATTGATTCTACTCTTAATCAATATGGCACTCAACTCTTCAATACTTGTGTGATACATGGTATCCCAATCCTTAAACTAGTGAAAGATTGCAGCTTTAAAGAGCAACTATTGTTGGCTGAACTTAATGAGACTTTAATAAAACCCTGTCGACTTCTTTGGCAAAATGTATTTCATATATTCATTGGGGCTTTCCAACAGGCAAACAATCAGTTGACTGGGGTGAAATTAATTAACTGTGAATCGAAAATAATAATCATATATTATTGTCACATAGACACTTATTAACACCCACCACATAGGTGTTTCAATTAGGCCTACTCTGGCAGATTAGCGCTGCTGGAAATGACATGATGTCATTAAACAACATGTACGAATAGTACAATGTGTCCTGACATTTGAGGTATCAAAACTAACAAGCTGGAGAGGGAGATGTCAATCAACCTTTGTCTGTAGATGCCCACAGTCCTGAGAAAAGTTCCTAATAAAGGGAATTGCACAATTCCATAATCTGTATTTGTCAACACTTTAGTTTACAGAATGATAAACAAACTTTTAGATTACGCATTGCCTTCTTTAGCCATTCCTCAGATTGCTATTGTTGTATATGACCACTTTTCTGCAAATTAAATAAATAATGAGCACAGAGCTGTTTCTTTTCCTTTTTTGGATTTTAGGAAATACCATAGATACCAAGGTTTTATAAAGCTTCTATGATGAGTGATAGGAATTTGATAAATGCACAATGTGTGTGACCAATCAGAGTTGAGTATATTCTGTACTGAAAACATTTGTAGTTGTATTTTCCTTTCAGGGGCAGTGCAGTGAGGAGTGACAGGAGGCAACATGGTGGATTACTACAACATTCTGGGAGTGTCCAAAACAGCCTCTCAGGATGACATCAAGAAAGCGTGGGTATCCTGGAAGTCTCCCTCAAGTGTTGGGGCTCACTTTACACAATTCATAAACAAAGCAATATTTACCTTGAATATAACATATAGTTTATGAAAATATATTTGGAGTTTACCTTCTTACTTAACATCGCCTGGTTATATAAGCCTTGAAAAATTTGAGGCCGCATCAAAATAAGCTTAGTTTTATTTGTCTGGATTTTACGAATTCAGAAATTGGGATACAATGACAAAACACCAAAAATACAATATCTCAATATACAGTACAGGCCAAAAGTTTGGACACACCTTCTCATTCATTGTTTCTTTATTTTCATGACTATTTACATTATAGATTCTCACTGAAGGCATCAAAACTATGAATGAACACATATGGAATTATGTACTTAACAAAAAAGTGTGAAATAACTGAAAACATGTCTTATATTTTAGATTCTTCAAAGTAGCCACCCTTTGCTTTTTTTGATAACTCTGCAAACCCTTGGTGTTCTCTCAATGAGCTTCATGAGGTAGTCACCTGAAATGGTTTTTACTTCACAGGTGTGCTTAGTCAGGGTTAATTAGTGGAATTATTTCCCTTATTGATAAAAAAGCAAAGGGTGGCTACTTTGAAGAATCTAAAATATAAGACATGTTTTCAGTTATTTCACACTTTTTTGTTAAGTACATAATTCCATATGTGTTCATTCATAGTTTTGATGCCTTCATTGAGAATCTACAATGTAAATAGTCATGAAAATAAAAGGAAACACATTTGAATGAGAAGGTGTGTCCAAACTTTTGGCCTGTACTGTACATTGTAACTAAACCCATTAGTAGAGGTTTGAGAACCACTAGTATGACAAATACAGACTTAGCCGAAACATGGAATGGTCCCAGTAGTCTGGTGTCTTATTTCTTGAAGGCTCTCCATAGTGCATTGTTTGTTGTTGTAGAAGAGACCATAGTACTAGTACATGTCTTTATCTAGCTATATTTACTTGTATGTACAGTATGAGTTAATGTCTGTGCTTATGATGTGAGTTCAGTTACAGGAAACTGGCTCTGAAATGGCATCCAGACAAAAATCCAGACAACAAGGATGAAGCAGAGACAAAGTTCAAAGAACTGGCTGAAGCCTATGAAGTCCTATCTGATAGTAAGTCAGGGCAGTGTGTATCTTTATATAATGGTATATGTATATGTGTGTGTGTGTGTGTGTGTGTGTGTGTGTGTGTGTGTGTGTGTGTGTGTGTTGTCAAGTGGCTGTTGGGGGTCGATCTGTATTGATGCTGTGAATCATGAATCTGAATCTCTGTGTGATTATGTCAGGCTCTTCAGAGAGGAACTTCATTTACAGAACCCATAAATCAGTTTCTAACGTATGAGTTATACTTTTAATTTAATGTGTGTGACTTTCGGGCAGAGGCGTCAAAAGTATTCACATTTATCACTCAGGTAGAAGTATAGATACTAGGGTTTTAAAAGACTTCTGAAGAAGTTGAAGTATCAACTCAAGCTTTTTACTCAAGTAAAAGTGTAAAAGTACTGGTTTCAAAACTACTTAAAGTATAAAAGTAAAAGTATTGTAAGGGAAAAACATGCCATTAAGGACAAAAGCTTAGGCAGCACCACAGGGGCCTATAGTGCACTAGCCCTCCACAAAAAAACTTTTTTCTAAAGGCCATAACGCCTCGCTAATAAATGCTAGTGAAGGGCGTGGCCATAGTGGGATAGTTGGGTTTTTTTAGTATTTTGTTTTTTTGAATGAAATCAAGCCAAACTGAAATAGGAGTAACGAGGCTATTTTTAAATGTAAGGAGTAGAAAGTACAGATAATTGCGTGAAGATGTAAGGAGTAGAAGTAAAACGTCTGCTGTAAAATAATTACCGGTACTTCAGTAAAGTAGAAATACCCAAAATGTCTACTTAAGTAAGGTAACAAAGTATTTGTACTTTGTTACTTGACACCTCTGCTGTTGGGTTTTTGTTAAGAAAAAAGAGAGAGAATGGTTTTGGTATCTGTGGGTTTTTATTCCATTGTTAAATTGTACTTTGTTCCTCTTCTACAGCGAGTAAGCGTGAAGCATATGACAGATATGGAAACGACAGAATGGGACACACAGGTAAATAAAACCCTGCTCCAATGAAATATAAAGATGTTATTGCATCCATTACCATTCCTTCTTCCCTACTCGCTCTCTTTTCTTTTGCCCCTCTCCTCATTCCCTTACTTAGATTTCCTGCATCTTCCATTTCATTCACTTTTCCTAGTTCGGTTCCCTAATATGTTTACCTCCAACTACTTTTTCTCTCTCTTGGTTGCTCCTCACAACTTCATTTTTCAGAGTCCTCCAGCTCAGACTTTTCATCAGATTTCCCAGGATTCACCTTTACATTCCGCAACCCAGATGATGTGTTCAGAGAGTTTTTTGGCGGCCAGGATCCCTTCGCTAACTTCTTTGGTAAGTCATACACAATACTTATGTGGAGTTATATTAGCATTTTAGGAATATAAATTCTTTTCATATTAGGGGGATTTATGGGGGGGGCATTTATTATTTATAGATCTTATTTTTGATGGATAACATCATGTTAATGACTTGTGGAGCAATAATTACACATATATGCCCTAATAACATAACTAACTTCTTAGTTAGTTGACATCATAAAACCTACTGTAATATTACTCCTTACCTAACAGTACAGTATTTCAGTAATGTCTCTCTTTCTCTCATCCAGATGACTTCTCATCCTTTGGAGGCTCATCCTCTCGCCTCGGCCCCAGTCGCTTCTTTTCTTTTCCTTCAGCAGGAGGTAAACAGTTACATGCTGACAGTTGCGTGGTGAATACAGCATTCCTGTATGGTAGCTGTCAAATTAAACATCATGACATATCGTATTGTGACCATAATGTCAAAAGCACTGGCGTTGAACAACTGCATCATATTTTAATCTGGTCCAGTTTTGGAGTTTTGTCAATTTACACAAAAGATGCACAGCAGCGATAGCAGCTTAATGCTGATGGAGAATAGTTCACTGAAATATGAGCGAACTGTGTTTTATTTTTGTCAACATGTAACCCATCCTTTTGTTCAAGAGATAGAAGGCTACCAAACTTTATAATTCCCTGTAACATGGAAAAATACCGTCATCGGTTAAAATTGACACCTCAAAACATAGTTACAGTTTTCAAATCAATGCAAAATGTATATTAAACTAACTTTTAATTAGAGAAGCGTTACATATGCTCCAAACTACACTACCGGGTAACTCACTGGTTTAACTCATCTAACCACGGGTCATGGATTTTGTGGACAAAACACTTTTCTCATTATTTCTTCCTTATTTTCTCATATTGGGACACCTCACTGTGCATTTCAGCCCACACTTTCTGTGGCAATAACATAGGAGTGGTATTATCTTTGCACAGAATGAGATTCCGTAATAATAATAATACATCAAAATTAATCACTCTTCTCTTCTCTTCTCTTCTCTTCTCTTCTCTTCTCTTCTCTTGTCTTCTCTTGCCTTGTCTTCTCTTGCCTTGTCTTCTCTTCTGCTTTTCTTTCCTGATCATCTGTTGTTCTTCAGTTGATTTTACCTCCTTCTCCTCTTCCTTTGGTGGTCTGGATGGGATGGACAGCATGGGTGGAGGGATGGGCAACTTCAAATCAGTTTCTACCTCCACTCGCATCATAAATGGCAAACGCACCACCACCAAGAAGTACGTTATGCCATCTTTAGAAAAGTAACCCAACTTGGGAAATATATATATTTTTTAAATATTTCATGACTTTTTATCTCAACAGGGACACATGGGCGTGGGTTGTTATGAGCAATGCACTAAGACATGAACATGACAGTAATATATTTTTATATAATATATTTTAAAATGATCTGAAATCTGTCATAATTCTACAGCTTACGCTTATTCTACAGTTACAGCATAGTAACGTAGTTTCTGATTTGGAAAGTATTCTCACATTTCTAGTTGTTTATGCCTAGGGTGTGATGGCATTCTGCCATGCAAATGCAGACACACACACACCCAGACTAAAAACAATGATGGAAATGGAGAGATTTAAAAAATACCATTAATTTGTGTATGTGTCTTGCTTACAGGATAAAGGAGAACGGGCAGGAAAGAACAGAGATTGAGGAGGATGGGGTGTTAAAGAGTGTCCTAATTAATGGTAAGACACACACACTGAATGGTGTGACAAATAAACTTAGTCTTATGTAATATTTTCTATCCCTTTACTTTCTTCAAACTAGTTTTGTCAACAAAAGTTCAACAGTTTCAGTGAAATTTAGTACTTCCACAAAAGTAGCACTAAGTCAAACTTAATCCAATACATTAACCTAAACTGGTACCACGTGCAAGATAAGCAATACATACGAAGAGGAACTACATTTGCATTTACATTACAAAAAAAATGCTTTCACGTCAAACGTTGGAATTTTTTTAAACTATTGTATAAGCAGAGGTTTTAGATATTGGTATTGAAGATAAAAGTACGGCACGGTGACATCCCTACAGAATGTAGATGTTGTTGCTCCTCCTAGTTGTGCATTTCTGCATGTGTTTGTGCATATGTTAGTACAAATGTGTTGTGTGTGTTGTTCCCAGGTGTGGAGGATGAAATGGCCCTCGCACTGGAGCTGAGTCGACGAGAGGGACAGCCCCGTCACTCACCTCAGAAGCCACAAATCCAAAACAGATCACCTGCCGAGTATGACAGATCCCGCCCCAGCCCTTACTCTGCAGCCACACACCGGTCATTTAGCTCCGCTCCCTTCTACAACTGCGAGGTTGTGGGCGGCAGCGAGGATGACGAAGAAGATGAAGACCTGCAGATGGCTTTGGCATGCAGCCTGTCAGAAATGGAAGCCCAGCAGAGAGCAGCTGCTACTGACTTCATATCAGGTGCTGGGGGTGGGGGCAGAGCCATGATTGACAAAACTGGTGGTCATAAAGGAGGCAGGGTTGTTAAGACTACACATTTGAATGTGGCTATTAGTGAAAAGGTTGTTGCAGGGGAGAGAGATGAAGAGGGGCAGTTTAAAATGGGCTCTGGGCCTGGAGCTCGGTGGGAAACGGAGAGAAATGGAACCAGGGAACCAGACTTCTCTCCTGAGTCATCAACAACTGCCAGCACTACGCCGCTAAGCCAAAGCACTGAAGAAGAGTTTGAACCTGCCATGAAAAATAGTGATGGCAGTGTGAAAAAGAAAAAGAAGTGTGGGTGTATTATATGCTGATGCAGTGTGTGTGTGTGTGTGTGTGTGTGTGTGTGTGTGTGTGTGTGTGTGTGTGTGTGTGTGTGTGTGTGTGTGTGTGTGTGTGTGTGTGTGTGCACGTGTGCGTGTATTTGGAATGCCTTATTTTTATACTTACCTCAGTGTTGCCTTCAGCCAGACCCTAATGTTATGTGATTGCCAACCACTTTCAGACAGTGCTTCAACTGATCACAAGGCTTTCATGCTGTCTTAACACCTCTAAAAAAGACAGTGAGTCAACGTTGGCAGGGTGTCAACCTAGAGGCATAATTTGCCAATACAACTACAAGATCAAATAAAATGCGAAGCAATACAGAGGACTGTTTCTGAATGTATGTAAATAAACCGAAAAGAGCGGGATTAGGAGGGTTTTAGATGTGGCCAAATTGGTAGTGATTTAAATCCCAGTAAGGGCAGAGTGTTTGTGTCCGTGTGTTTGGGTCAGTTGAGAAGTTTCTCATTCTGGCTCTCTGGCAAAGGGAATGTATCAGAACTGTGTCACATGCCCAGTCTGAAACAATAGATACACATCTAAAGCAGGCCACAGAACTTACATAAAAAACACACTGACTTCCCAGTCAGAATTGTTCAAACCAGTAGCTCAGCTTCTACACTGTTGCAAAGTTGCAATAGTCAGGGGCAACACTTTTAGATCACTTTATGAAGTTGTAAGTCAAAGCATAGTGTACAATGTGTACAGCATTATGACTGATTGTAAACCACAATTACAAATAATCATTATATACATTTTTCATATGTCCTCCTTTTGGTGCCTTTGCACATTTTTACTATTTTACTCTGTGTTTACCTTGATTACATTACAACTGCAAATGTGCCAAGTAAAAAACAAAACTAATGTATTTAAAGCGAAGCAAATGTTAAAGCTATACATTAGTAATTGGGAATGTTGTCAGGTATTCTGAGGAGTGAGAGTGGTCACATTCAACTGCATTATGATAGTTGTGCGAATGTTTAAAAATATGAAGCTGAGCTTCATCACCAAATCAATACTAAGTTTGATTTCCCTGTCAACTGTCAGGCCAGAGGGGTGCTGTAGCTGTCTTTCCCTTCTATCAACATCTGTTGATTAAGTGTAACCTGAAGCCAGACACTTAACCCCACCTTCTCCAGTTTAGCTGCTTAATGCGCAGAATTACACAGACGTTGAGTGCTGAAAAAAGATTGCATTCATCGTTAAAATAAGAATTTTTAATCTGCCAATAATGAAGAGCATAACTTGAAATGAGTTAAGAATAAATCTATATAGTCTGTATTTTGGTTTCAAATTGTGATGTTATATTTTGTCTTATTGAAACCACAACAAAATACGCGTTACACACACACACACACACACACACACACACACACACATACACACAAACATACACACGCACACACACACACACACACAGTCATAGTGGAATACTAATGTGACAGTTTTAAATGTGACTGTTGCTGTATCTGTGAAAAAGGCTAAAAGTAAAAGAAATTCCTGTTGGTGTCAAAACACAAAGGTGTTACAAATAATTACTAGTACCAGTAATGTGTTAAAATAATATTTTTACAAACCTGTCTCAATAAGTACCTTATTACAGACCGTGTTCCTGTCCCGCTTTCACACTGCTCGTAGAGCACAATACGTTAGTTTGGTTGTCATATATTTTTCACGAGTGCCTGATTTATTTAGCATTGCATGACTTTTACTTTCACTTTAAAGGATAACTATCATCACTGTCAACAAGTACAGCTGTGAGAACACATCATCAGTTTCAAAATTCAATTGTTTAGGATTTCTCCTCTCCAACTACGTTATTGCGTGTGGAGAGGGAATGAGGAAGAGGCAGATGTTTCTCTTTTTAAAATATATATCCACCTGTTTTATTTGTATGACATTGAAATGCCATGTGTTTTTTGTTTTTTTCAGATTGTTAAAAGGGAAATAACAAATAAAGATTGAGCCGAAGAGGATATTTGGGATATTTGATTTTTTTCAGATTATGCCAGTAATAGTTCTGCATTTTCCATTAATTATCACTGATTTCATGCTATACTAGTACTACCATTACTACAACCAGCAATGATACATGTAATGAACTGCAGTGCTTCTAATTCTTTCTGAATGATTCTTTCTGGGTCTGGTCTTTCTGAATCTCTATAACAGATGTAGATCAGCTATTATAAAATCTTTTTTTTTACGATGAATGCCAACAGAACTTGATCAGTATGCTAACATTGGATTTCATTCAGTATGTTGTCCAAACCAATGTGTCCCTATTTACTTACAGTGCCATCCTAACCCTTTACACTCCCTCAAAAGCTGTGTGTTGATCATTATAAGTCTGCCTGATTCTCATCTGTTCATCTCATCTCTCTGCTCACCCATGAGCTAACCTTAAGTTTGTTTTAAGATTTTCCTTGCAACTATTATCTTTGTAAGAAAAAAGACATTGCTAATTAATTAACAAACAAAACAAAAACTGCCATGTACAGTAGATGTCCATGTAGAGCTATCCTCCACCAATCATCACCCATTTGAAAAAGTCACTGAATATAACTTCATCTCACACTTTGTGATCTTTGTTTCTCTACTAACGGCATGCTGGTATCACCTCTTAATTCTTATCTTGCATTGTCATGTTATGAGCTCTTATTTGCTGTAAATATATCTCATCTCAGACATCAATGTAATACAACATTATTTTATTTGTATTTTTAATGTGACAAACACACTGTATTGTACCACATTATTAGGACTTAAATTGGAATTTGTTATTTGTCTTACACTTCCTGCTTCCTGTTTCAGACTCAGACTTCGAGGCCTTCACAAGCTAACCTGATTGGCTCATGCTGTGCTATGCTGTGCCCTAGCCCTGCCCTGAGGTAAAGAACCAGTGTGAACCTAAAGCACCCTGGAAAATGCCCCATAAGCCCCATGTAGATGATGAAGTCCCATCTTGTTTTAGAAGTCATATTTATATCAGGTGATGCCTACAGTATTTGCATAACTGATGAAGTGTAACATGTCCTTGTATGTCTATTCTTACAGGTCAATTGCCCACGATGCACTTGTCTCTCTCTCTGCCCACCTTGGCTCCTACCTGCTGAATGACACTTAAAAAGATACAAATGTGTGTTTTTTATGTATGTGTGTACATAGCTCATTGTGTAAACTGGAAAGTTTGTATTTTGAAACCAAGGGAAAAAGTTCTAATCATCTCTGCATTGCACTAAGTAACAATGTTTCAGCTGAATTTTAAATTTGCCTGGATATCTGATGAATAAGACAAATAGGAAAATGTTTAAAAACATATACAACAGAGAAAATAAAGCATTTCCTGCTCAGTCCATGGTAGTTTATCTTTGTAAAAAAATAATTTAATTAATATCAAATAAATATATGAATGTAATGTAATGTAATGTAATTTTAGGTTCAAAAAGATCTCCTTGACAGTGTAATAGACCTGTTTTTGGCTGTTCCACCCTTGTGCTGCAGGGGGAACAGTATGTAAAACTCTGAAAGTGCAACTTTCGATGCACTATTTTGAATAATACATCAATTTCACATCAATGGATAAAATACACTATACAGCAGAACTTGAACTTTTTTAAAAAACAAAAAGCACAACCACTAAACAAAACAGGGGTTCTAAAAATGAGCACTTGAGGCTTTTTTTTTATTAGTTTTTTGCTGCATCACGTCACAAATTTATTCAGGTCAAGTCAAAAATACATTTACATAGATATTTTCTATCTCTCTGCTACATGAAATAAACACAATCATCAGGATGAATTATTTACATTAACCACAAGGTTGTACACCGAGTCAGACAATAAAAGAACCCAAACAGAGTTACTTTAAACGCAGAACGAGAGAGACACAAGGTGAGGTGTACCGAGTGGTCAAGGTACAGCGTCTGTTACAAAAGGACCAGTGCTTAAAGCCAACAATCATGTTGTCATGGCAAAGACAAGCCTTGCAAATAAAAACCTGCTGGAAATCATCACACACTAGACAGTAGCATACAGTATTCTGGTGGACACATAACAACACACTCAGAGAGTTCAAATGGATTGAAACCGTATTGGGTATCAGCCAGATGAATGTCTTAGAAATTTGCTAAGTTTGTAAAGGGGGAACATGTTCAACAGAACAAACCCTCAGTGTTGGTAATAAATCATCTGTTGAATCATCATGTCCAGTAAATGGGTAGATGAGGCAAAGATGGAATCAGATGGCGGTAAGATAGGTAACAATGTCACACTCCAACCATCAACAGAAGTGTATTCTATCCGGTCAGACTCGGACACAGGTAATGTGGAGAGGGTACAGTAAATGCAAGTTTTTACTCCTTGTAGTTCACCGCTGATGGCTCATTGTTGTCTAATTGACTTCAGAGAGCACAGATCAAATGTGTGCCATACTGGTGAAATAATTTGATATTCTGTCCATATTTACATCCTGCCAGAAATGATTTATTTAAGTTCCAAAAAGTTTAAAAAACCCAGTGAATGAGTAGATGGTAAAATACTGCATGCTGAAAATATGAGCAGTAACTGCTCCAAGTGTGGTCGAGCAAATTCCTATTTACAGTGATGGCCAGACATACATGACTGGATCCTAAGAGTATTTCTTGCTGTGTGCCTGTGGATGTCCTTACTGTGGCAGGGCTTTCAAGATGGCATTCACCTCCTCGGCTACTGCTGTCAGCGCAAACTCAAACTGGTCCTGATCAGGATGAGAGGTGGGGAAAAGAAATAGCGAAATGGAAATGCAAGAGTGAAATGTGTGAATGGGATGGTTAGAGATAGGACAGAGAGAGACAGTTGGATTATGATAGACGTTCACTTCAAAAGTGCTTAAATAGTGCAAACACAGATTTATGGTACCTTGGTGCGGACCAAGCCAGGTCTCTGGTCTCTGATGTGCTCTAGTGTGGCTGCTATGTCGATCTCCTTCACTCCTAAAAACAACAACAGGAACAGTAAAAGCATCACGACCACAGTTTTTTAAAAAAGGGGCCAAATGATTGTTACTTAATGCTTTATAAACCACTTAATAATCATTAACTAATTATTAAAAACATTAGTTGCAACTTTATAATAGCCATCCAAATAATGTTTTACAAAACAATTATTAACCATTGGGAAAGTATTAACTATCTAAACGTATAAACTACTTATTTTATATGACACTAAACTAATAATAAAATAACATAAATTACAGCATTACTGATCATTAATAAATATCATTATGAATCATCATTTCATTGTTTTGTTAACAGTAAAATAACTAACTATCAATTTACCATTTATTAATGTTGGTTATTAAAGTGTTTTCTATTATGGAACAACAGCCATAAATGATACAATGTATACATCTATACTTTAGTGTGGAATAATTCAAATGTCACATTAGCAGACTCATTTAACTACATTGTGACTATAGCCCCCTCCGCTGTCCACAATAGGTAACACAAGTATACACACTGAGCTATAATGAGCCTTGACAAATTCCACCCTCAGCCCAAATGTTGACTTTTTTGTTTGTGTGTGTGTGTGTGTGTGTGTGTGTGTGTGTGTGTGTGTGTGTGTGTATGTGAGAGAGCGACTCACCCTTGGCCATGCGGTTCAGTACCATGTCAATCAGGATGTATGCGCCAGTCCGGCTAGTGCCATCACTGTGAGAGTGAGAGATAAAAAAGGAAGCATTGCACTTGTAATTCTCCAAAGTGTTTTACCTCAATCTGCTTTCCAAACACATATTCTTCATATTATATGATTCTGTTTCTGTGCTTCACAGAAATCAGACACTCATTTGATTCTTTTCTTTTCTTTTTACCCGCAGTGAACGATGATTGGGCAAGAACGACCTCTGTAGCATTTGTTCACCTTCCTGAAAAGCAGGAACAAAGGGACAGCAGAGAAAGAAAGGAGAACAAAGAACAGAAAAAAGGCTTTACTGTAAAATAATGTATTATAAACTTAAATCAAGACATTATACAACACCAGGTGCTTGAGGCTTGTGATTCAATTAAAGGCAATGAGAGGAGAGCACAATGTGGCCAAGAAAGAAGAACAAGGGATTCAAAGATATATGACAGATGAAAACAGTAAGATCAGGATTGAGGTGAAGGATGTCAGGACAGGAACAAACAGAAAACTGCATGAGGTGGTGGACATCAGTGACATGGTAAAACAGGCAAGAATTGGTGAAGAGGAAGCCACAAATTCACTGTCCCTCTTGCAGTAGCCAGTCACACCTTCCAATGCTCATTTTTGTGACTATGCAACTGGAGCCAGAGTACTAGCTGCAAACCACAAAAATGACACTGGGAGATGTTAAAATACAAACCTATCAACCTGCACACTGGGCGAGAGGGAGAGAGAGAGAGAGAGAGAGAGAGAGAGAGAGCCAAGATGATAGATAGGGTATTGAATGTGGAACACACCATGCAGAATGGCAGGGAAGATTGGACACAGAGAATAAAAGATGGATGTGATGAATGTGATCAGGACGATAAAAACCTGCTGGTGTGTTAGGGTACCAGTGAGTCATTGCAACATTACACACACTGCATCCTGACCCCCTGTCGCGTTTTGCGTTTAATATTGAGAGTCTTGTGGCACCTGTTGAAATCAAGGGCACACGTGGGGATAGTCGCTATGTTCACGTTTACGTGCAATTGTGTAGTTTCTTACCTGCGGAAGTCGAGCAGCGGCCGCGTGGAGGTGGGGATGCCGTCATCCGGCCAGCTCAGCAGGTGAAACTGCGTCAAGGTCCTGGTCTCCTGCGTCTGGAGGTTCTTCAGGTAGAAGCTACGCACCAGGAAGTCCTTACACCAGATGTGCTCTGACACCAGGTTCACCTGATAAACACAAAGACACAAAGAGGGGAAAAAAGAGAGGGACGATGGCAGACACAAGAGAGGTATGGACAAGACGGTAAAAGAAAGTGAGTTGATGGATGCAGCATTTCAACCCTGCCAAGTCTTCATCAGGCAAACATCCATATGAACCTTAAGCAGTATTCTTGCTTAAATAAAAAAAAACATTTAACATAACCCTGCCACTCTTTTGAACATATGTGTTTTGAACAAAAACTATTTTGGGAACAGGTCTACTGCAGGGAAACTGTACTTATTACACTGAATGTTTGTTACTAGGAGAGTATTATAAAAAATAAAAAAGTAAAATGAAAGGTTGTGAGTTATACGACAGGAAAATAACCTCATAGATGTGGTAGAGTGATGAGCCCTCGTCGGGCCAGTATCGCTCGCACTGTTTCTCTCCATCTTCCACCAGAGCTGTCATCATCACTATCACTGTGCAGCCATTCTCCCACACCATCTGCCAGTCAGAGAGAACACACAGACAGACACACACACACACACACACACACACACACACACACACACACACACACACACACACATGGATGACACGCATTAAAATAAGTACAGTATGTGAGTAACAAGGCAGATTTCCTGCAGATGGACTGAATGGTCCAATGGCCTGCATTGTTTTAATTTGTCACTAAACAGCAAGTAAAGTAAATCCTCTCAATTGGGAGTAACACAGAAAAAAGAACAGAAGGAAGATTGTACTGACCTGCCAGAAATCAGCGACAGTGTGAGCCAGTGGTCCCTGTGTGGCGATATACGCTGGCTGGCGAGGGTCATGATCAACCTATGGATTGAAAAAGGAAGAGAGCAGAGTTTCTCAAAGCTTTTTCCTGCTGAGGATTCTAAAAAAAGATATAAGTTACAGCAAGGGAGCAATTCAATCTCATACAACAAAGTAATATAGTTATAACTATGTTACTAAGTCAGAAGCTTCAAAATTGTTTCTTTGGCCTCTTGGGTATGGATTTAATTTTAGACATTAGACTTAAATCAGGTCTAAGTGTTCATAGTCTGACAGAGAGACTGTTAAAAAAACAGAATGTAACTGTAAGACACATCCAAATAGTTTCAATATTCACAGTTCACAGATTTTCTCTCTGTAAAAGAAGAAGAATTAATTAGTTTCTTGCTAAAGTCATATACAATGAAAATGTATTAGCAGCAATATATAGTAGTATAGTCTTCATTTATAGTTCAAATATATACCTAGGTCAAACTTGCATAAGACATCATAATCAAAGACTTGCTGTTTATTTATATCCTCATATTGTATATTGTATATATAGGGGATAAATCACCATGTAACAAACCACTAATTATAAATAGCACATACTGTAAATGTTTTAGATTGTTTGAAGCATTCTTACAATGATGCTGGCGTTGATGTAGTCTTGTTTATTGGGGTTGACGTCAGTCTTCAGCTTCACCCGGGAGTGATCATCTGTGAAAGAAAACAGGTGTCAAGATTGAGTCACTGAACGAATGACTCAGCAGGGTGATCAATGACTGATATAAACATGACACCCGCACAGCTAAAGATAGGAAACAATCACAGTGACACACTGATGAACTAACAGGGGACGGATGAAGCGTGTCTGTTTTTGTCGATGTTGCTGGGGATTTGAGCCACAGCTACTGAACTGGGTTCAGCCTGGTACGAGCACAAAGCCTCCCACTCCCTCTGAAGACGGTCCTTATTACGCAGGTGATCCTCCATATAAGCCTGACAGAGACATAACATGCACATGAAATGTAGGAGGTTAATATCGGTGAGGTAAAGGATGATTTTTTTTTTTTTTGCTACACCAGGAAGTACATTTTCTCTCCTATCTGATGAACTTACCAGTATCATGTGCCCAGTAGAGATGTCCATGTTAGACTGGGCTGGCTCTTCGCTCCAGGACGGAGTGGAGCTGTGGGTGGATGACGGGCTGTGCTGGAGGCCATCGCTGAACTGGGAGGAAACGCTGCTGACGCGAGACGTGTCCGTACCCCTACGACCGCCAGCACCCGGGCATATGGCGGACCCCGCCATGGTGCTGCTCACCCCGGCCACGAGGTCCTGGCGGGACAGGGAGGTTTTGGACGCCATGTGCTGCCGACATAGCTCCTGAGTGAAAAGTAAGGAGAGGGAGCGGTAGAACAGGAAAACAAGGTAATTAATAAATAACAGGGCTGCAACTATGCATTATTATCAATACTGATTAATTGAATAATCAGTTACTGTATAGGTGAATTGTGAAAAAATATGACAAATGCATTCAAAAGTCTTGGCTTTTTTGCCACTTACTGTTTAGTATTGGTGATTATTTTCTGTTATGGTTTCAGTGTTTTGCCTTGTATTTTGTTCCATTTCTGTTGTCTTGTTTGTAGATTTCTGTATGCATCCTGTTTTGTATACTTCTGTTGTGTATATTTCTGTTTACTTATTTCCCTGTTCATTGTGTAGGTTTCTGTTTACTCTGTTTTGACTGTGTTCTGGGTATTGTGTATTTCTGTTTCCTGTTTTATTTTGATGGTCCAGTTTTCTGTCTTGTCTTGTCTAGTTTTACTTCCTGTGTTTTCCCGCCTTTGTTGATTACCCTGTCTCTCCTAATGTGTTTCACCTGCCCCTTGTTACCTCATTACCCAGTGTATTTCGTCCTTGTGTTTCCCTCGTCTCTTGTCACATTGTTTTGTCGTCCTGTCTGTTTGCGTCCTGCTCAGTATTTCTCAGTCAGCGTGCCCGTGTTTGTCATCTCCCCTGCAGCCTTTAGTTCCTTTTGTTTGCCTGCCTCCTCTGGACACCTTGTGTTACCTTCTGCCTTTTGGATACCCTAGTTTGTTGGAACTCTGCCTTTTTTGTTAATAAATCGTCGTGTTCAACCTTCTCCTGCCTGCCTGCCTCTCCCTGCATTTGGGTCCTTTACCCCCTGCTCCTCACAATTTTCGGATTGAGTTAATCAGCTGACGTTATGATTATTTCATGTCATTAACATTCTATGTCATTCTTCTGTCTGATTAAAAAAAAATGTCTTCATTACGATCTACTGTATATGCTCTAAATAACAAATGTAAATTCACAAATTGATTCTTCTTTCAAACATACATAATGGGGTTTCTTACACATTGTCATGACATTGACACTTATGTAAAAGCAAACAAACAAACAAAATGGCCTTTCTTCAGTCCTGAATCTTCTTACGCTGCCCTACCTGGTAGTCAAAGTGTGTTTCTGCTCCTCCCTCTGGCCCCAGTCCAAGCTTGCCATTTGCCACTTGCTGAGAGTAGTGTCTGAGACAAGCTACGGCCATGGCCAACACCAGCACGCCTCCTACGACTGCCATGGAAACAAGGGTGATGACTGTGCCACTGGAGCCCTGGGAAACCCTGGTTACCTGAGGGAGGCCCCGTGCATCCGTCCTCTGGGGGGGAAAAAACATCATAAGGAGCAGTGAGTAATATGGGCAAGGGGGAAGGAACACAAAGAAAACATTATTATTTACCTGATTGCTATCTCCATTTGTTGACATCTCTTTTGAGAGTAGTCAACCCAAGCTAAGCTACCCAGGGAATCTGCTCTCACCACTGGAATTTAAAGGTCACTCATTTCACTTGAACAACACATTTGGTTCTATGTAACTGTACATGACAGCAAGGTGTGCTCGGCGAGAGGTTGATGTTGAGTTTTAAAGACAGAGGTCCGAGAAGTCAAGGTAGTATGAACCAGGAACCAATTAAAAAGACAGCAGTGTGTCATTCCACCTCTTCATCATCATCTTTTCTATCTTTTAAAACTATGTTGCCCAATTACATACAGCAGCCCCTGAATCCAATTAGTGTGTGTGTGTGTGTGTGTGTGTGTGTGTGTGTGTGTGTGTGTGTGTGTGTGTGTGTGTTATCCTGATAGTCAGTCTAAAGGGAATTTTGTTATCGATCTATAATTATACACAAAGTTTGAGATGCAGGCGATGAGTCAGAGGCCTGGAATCATGCTGTTTGTTTGAACAGCAAATAATGAGGTTAATGACACATGCGACTGTTGCCATAGCACCTGGGATCTGGGAGCCACAGGATGGGGTGGGAGTGGGGGAGATTGCGCACCATGGCAACAAGTAACATGATGGTTGTTATGAGGTGAAGATTTGCTGATTAGCTCTGGCACACGCACACACACACACACACACACATACACAAACAAACACCCCCACACAATATTACAGCACAGCAAGTGTTGTGGTTGATGTAAAACAAGCTCTATAACTGAGATGAATGTACTGCCTTTGTGCTGCGTCACAGTACAGTACAGTGCTTGTGCTCACCAAGTCATTTTTCTTACAAAAAGTTGAGCTCATTTTCTTCCTCAACACCTTCGTTTGATGGTATTTACTGATATTCCGACTGAGCAATACCAAATATATCCTCTGCGTTTGCAAACACACCACGTCTGAACCAGTCCTTAATCTTGTGCTTCACGTGTTAGGTGATTTGTACAGGTTTTCCCAAAACACCAATACACCTAGCTGTGTATCTGAACCATTTCACAAGCAACCATTTCAAGTACCAGTGACACGGCTTGATGCAAATCCCTTAACATTCCTGGGTTAACATACAGAATCAAGCCACAAAATAACTTAAGGTACATCCATACAAAAAAATACAGTAACAAGCTGGTGGTCTGCCAGAATCTAATTTAACACTAGCAAGTCTGATCATCTGTCCGTCGAGGGTCCATACATGAATAGATCTAAGTCAAATGGTAAGGAATACAGAGGAGTAATTATATCTCTGTTGCCTTGACAACCACTCCATATGTTACTACAGTTTTTTTTTCGATTGCTTAAGCACTATTTTGAAAACAGAGACCGGTTTTTCAAAACACAGAACACCTCCTCTTGCAAAAACTAGACACTAATTTATAAAAAAACATTTTTTTAACATATGAAACACACAAGTTTCATATGACTTAATTCTGTTTGAATCAGTTACACACTGCTGTTGCAGGAAACTAAATGCACACTTCCTGTATTACTGCATTACTTCAAATACTAAGTTACTCCTCTAGTAAACTAGTATTCACATGAAATAAAACAATAAAAAAATTGAGACCAAACAAAGCATGGGTAATAAGAAATTCAACAGTGGTTGCTACTCGTCAGCAACCTCGTCTGCTAAACAGTGACTCGTCACTAGGCTTCCTCAGTCATTGTATATTTTAGCATATAGGTAAAGCTGCCGAAGCTGAACGTTATCCAAAACTCCATTTCTCAGACGAGCGTCAATTTGGGAGCTTGCATGCTACCACTTCTTTATTATCAAATGCCTTGAAAAGGCTGTCTTTTGCACAATTTCACAAATAATCACCGGGACCGAAAAGATATTTGAGCCGGGTATGGCTGCAGCCTGGAGACTTCCCATCTCATGCCCTCCCGGCTTGGTGCTGTCCGCGAGCTTCGACTTTTCAAAATAAAAGCTTGTGTTTGGTCCGCTATGTTTTCGTACGGTGTTTTGGATGTTTTTGAACTAAACAGTACGGCAATCGTGCTAATGAATAAGATAATTTTTTCAGCAGATGTCTTAGTTACAAAACGATGGAGCTAGCAAAGCAGTTTTGCGTTTATACGTGCGAGCGGGATTTATTCAATTTGGGAAATCCCACGGTCTGGTCTCTAAAGCTACAGCTCAAATTGTCTGGCTGACTAAACAGGGAGGGACCCCTCTGCTAGCGATAGGGGCCGAGACTGAGAGAGCTTCAAGGAGCTACATAGATAAATATGTACTAAACAAGCCACTTTGAAATGTTGCTGTTCTCATGAATACAAAAGTTGGGTGACCCTCCCCCTAGACTAAAATAAAATTGGATGACCCTCCCATCAACAAAGAAGAAAAAGACATGAACCTCTCCTATTTTCCTCCAGTGGTCCATTCCATAAATACCAAACGGTCCCTTACACACTGAAATCAAAAGTACTACACAATTATCAAAACCTTACACTCAAGGAGCAAAACACTGGCCCAGATGTGCACCACTATAAGCACAATGTCAGCCTCACACTTTTTGCAAAACAATACACACAGTGATTTACAAAACAGTAAACACACTTGTACATTAGACACAGAAATATGTCATAATGTCACTTCCTTGCAATTCCAAAGCACTGACTGTCAAATTACCACACCTATGAGCCAATCTGAGAAACAGATTTTTTTGTTTTTTGCAGATTTCTTTTTTGTTGTTGTTTTTTATTATTGTAATGTGTGTCTGTTGTTTGCTGAGCTAACAGTGTTATGCACACTACTGTAGTACTGTAGCATGAAAACTGAGACATGTTGTTGTTGTGATTCTCCATGTTGACATGTTGACTGATTTGGGTATGTGGAGAGACATAAATTATATTTTCCTCAGTCTGCAGCATTGGTCTTTGGAGTTTGGTGAACTTATTGTATATTTGCATTTTCTCTGTGTTCTTCATTTACCGTTCTCTAATCACTGAGAAGTAGAATTACTAAAAGGGTTTTAGGATAGCAACAGCAGTGTGTAACTGGTTCAAACAGAATTAAATCATATGGAACGTGTGTGTTTCATATGGTAACAAAATATGTTTTTTATAAATTAGTGTATACTTTTTGCAAGAGTGTTTCATTTTGCAAAGGGTCTGAGGTGTTCTGCTAATTGGGTGTGTAAGTGTGCTGATTGTGTGTAGTGTTCTGAAAAACCGGTCCCTGTTTTTAAAATAGTGCTTAAGCAATCGAAAAAAAACTATAAGCAATCACGTGTGGTCATAGGTGTGGTCATTTTTCAGTGCTTTGGAATTGCAAGGAAGTGACATCATTATATACTTCTGTGTCTAATGTATACAAGTGTGTTTAATGTTTTGCAAATCACTGTGTGTATTGTTTTGCAAAAAGTGTGAAGCTGACATTATGCTTATAGTGGTGCACATCTGGGCCAATGTTTTTTTGAGTGTAAGGTTTTGATAATTGTGTAATACTTTTGATTTCAGTGTGTAAGCAATCGGCAAAAACTGTAATAGGAGCGGTTACAAAGGGAATTTTCCACAGAGGCTAAGTGAGATTCTGTGTATGTGTGTATCAAGTACCTCTCCCACTCCCGCCTGTACAATCTTCAGGCCTGTCTCAGACTCCAGGAAGTTCTTTTCAGATACTGTTGGGGTGGAAAAAAAGAATTATTATTGATGTGAGAAAAAAAAATGCATGTTTGGTGAAATGGTATTTGAGAAAGAAACTGTGAGAGCGACAGTACAAGTTGCCCACGTACTTTTCACTTCATGCTTGTGTGTATGTGTGGGTAGGTAGGTGTTAGTGTGTTTGTGTGTTTTTGAGCCTCACCAGCTTTAGCAGCCACCTCTTCAGCCGTCATGTTGTGTTCATTCTGGCGGATACGGAACGTCAGCGCAGGGCCCACCACACTGGCAACACAAAACCACAGGGACACACATGTTAGATGCTTCAAAACTGTAAAAATGATTCTTAATGTTTAGAGTAAAAACCTAAAACACTCTCTCTCTCTCTCACACACACACACACACACACACACACACACGGTGGTGTTACCTGATTTTGATGAAGCTGCTTGTTGTCAGGTGTATCTTATCAGCCAGTAGCTCCAACAGCTTCACTCCATCATACAAACTCAGAGGACTACGGATGAAAAACATAATTATCCTCCTTGTAAACATCATGTTTGATAAATGCTCTATTTGCTGCTCTATACTAGCAAGTAATATGACATTAAGTGACTTAATGTTTAAGCAGTTTATTTATAATAAACAGAAAGCTGAAAGCTGATTTTGATCGAGTGCCGACCTCTGGTTGGTGTAAATGTACCCATACTCCTCCTTGGCTCCTGTACCCTCAACCAGTGGCAGCCCCTGCTTCTTCAAACTTTGTCCAGTTTCAGCAGGAACGGCCTGCGGAGGCTGGGAGGCAGAAGGAGGGAGACTGGCGCTCTTGGCTGGAGGTGTAGGCACTGAGGTGGAGGGGGGGGCAGGAGGAGCATCAGGGGGACCGGGAACAGGGACAGGCTTCTCCGGCTTATGGGACACACTGTCTGTTTTTAACAGCTGCATCTAAGGGGGAATGATAAAAGACCTGTCAGTTATAAAGGTGTATGATTGCTCCTTGTGAACACTGCTGACAATGAATGCTGACATACCTCCTTGAGGGCAATAAGGTCTTTCTCAGTAGGATCTGTGTTAGGACAGACAACAACACAATTCTATTTTAGCATTGTCTGTTTTATCTATTTACGTAAGAGTCAGCCAGCAAGATGTTCTATTTTTCTTGGGATATTTACATCTCCACATCTTAAAAAAAGCAACACTGGCTTTACTGGCAGAAAATGGATGATAGAATAAAATCATAAGGTATAAAAGTCATATTAAAAGGTAGTAGGCTGCAGATTTTTTACTTCTAATCCTTCATATATGTATATATGTATATATATATATATATATATATATAGATGTTGAAATGTAATATTGTAGCTTTATAATTCCACTTTTATGTGTAAAAGAAAGGACAGAGCACTCAGTATTTCTATTTAGTTTAGAAATTACTGAAAGACTACCTGTTTTGTCTTGGGCCCGCATCAGCTGCAGAATGAGGGCTAGCTTGTAGAGCTGCTCCTGACTGAGCTCTCTGGGGTCAACTCCGTACCTCTGCAGGACTCCTGACATCCTCTGGAGCAGGCCATCTAACACAGTATAGCAAAGTTAGCATTAACTTGTCCAATTTAGAAATTGGATAGATGTACTGTATATGGACACAGTGTAAGTACGCCTATTGCTGAAATCTGTTGAAGCATTTCTTTAAATGTGTTGTAATACATCATGTAAATTAAATTTGAATCAAATGAAGTTCCTTTTCCGCACCATTGTTTCCAGACAGAGTGCTGATGTCCTGAGGAACCTTTTTATTCTGCAGCGTTTGTTGTCTGCCAGCAGTACCAAGTCTCTCCTCTAGGGTGTAGTCTTCCACATAGTCCACTGGTAGCTCCAGTTCCAGGTCCTCATAATAAGGCAGACCTGCTCATATCATAGCATAGCATAGCATAGCATATGATGTTAAAGAGAATTGTTTAGTCATAATGTTTCTAAATGCTTAAAAAAACCTCTACATGGCAGTATTCTTTTGACCAGACAACAATTAAGTTTAATGTTTTCATCTGTCATGCTTGTTTATTGTGTGTTTTATTTAGGAAAATAACAAATCTCGTTTACCTGCAGGAGCCATGGCAGCGGCCCCTCTGTGGCGATAAGAGGGCTGCGCAGACGCCAGGTACAGAGACAAGGCTTCCTGTAGCAGCTGCCTGTCACGCTCTCGCTCTCGCTCTCTCTCTCTCTCTCTCTCTCGCTCTCTTTGATTGGCCTGGGACCTTGAAGAGGGGCGGGCATAACCGGCTCCTGCTCCAATGAGTGATCTCTCTACATCATCTTGATCTTGATATCTACGCTGGAATTAGGAGAGATATTACGCTGATTTAGTACTGTCTGGATGTGTGTGTGTGATATCTAAGGTTTAATATGTCATATTCATTATATTTATTCATGTTTCTGCATTTTGTGATGTATTTACCATCTAGGATGACATACAATGGGTTTAATTCTAGATTATGATGTCCTATTGTTTTATGAGTTGGGATTTCATTCATGTTTGTCTGTTTCAACCACACTTATGCCTGGGACTAGTTTTGTAGTTTGACACACACACACACACACACACACACACACACACTCACTCACATACACCTGCCATTGGATGCTAATGATGTGTGTGTACCTGGTGGTATGCGTATGGGTCCATTGAGGCTGTCTGCATGTGTAGTGGGGACTGAGGAGGCTCAACAATCATGTAGTCCACATAGTTGCCACCAGAAGGTGTGGACCCCGACTTAGGGCTGTGGTGGTGGGGGATGTTCTGTTTGGATCTGGCAACCCAGAGAGAAACAAAGAGAGGATTAGGACGTCACAGGGGTTGAGAGGAGGAAAGGATAAGGGAATAGGTCCAGAGGGAAATAAATAGACTCAGGGTGAAATGAATAGATGTCTCTGATTCCGTACTTTGACTTATTTATTTTGTGTAATATGTACATTCCTCAATAAATATCACTGTAACTGGAGAGTACTCACGAATGAGAAGAGGAGGAAGAGGAATTTGGCTTAGAGGGGTGGGTAGTATGGGGAACTCTCTTCAGCTCCTTTGATAAGATATACTGAGTGATGTCATTTTGCCAGGAAAGACCTGCACACGCACACACACACGCACGCACGCACACACACACACACACACACACACACACACACACACACACACACACACACACACACACACACACACACACACACACACACACACACACACACAAATCAATTAAAGAGTGCTAAGTGCTTGTATAGTGAATGGATTTCTGCCTGTACATTTTACTGCACTGTACTACTGTACATGTAGTTAGTGCTAGCATGCTAACACGGTACACTAAAGGGTGAACATGGTAAACATTATACCTGCTAAACATCAGAATGTTACCATTGTCATTTTGAGCATGTTAACATGCGACGTTAGCATTTAGCTTACAGAACAGCTGTGTCTATGTACAACCTCACAGAGCTGCTAGCATAGCTATAGACTCTTAGTCTTGTTTTAAAAATATTTTATTTACTTTCTTTCCTTTGAATTAGACTGACACATGACAGAAGACTGAAATTTAAATTCCAGGTACAATAATGCAGATAAATTACAGAATGTAATTCATGTAAAAACGGTTAAAATGATCCCCAAAAGAGACACACCAACTATATTGTTTAAACCTTTGACTATACAGTTATTTAGAAGCAATGAGGTATTCACTTCAACATTCTTTGCTTTTTTAAATAATGCTATTGATGATTTTTATGTGTCATCTCACCTTGCAGCATGAGCTGTTTGAGGACTTCCTGCATTCTCTTCAGAACAGGAACTGACACCTGGTACTGGACCAGGTCCTGCTTCGAGCTACGACACTGACCGAACAGTCCATCTGGAATAAACACACACACACACACACACACACACACACACACACACACACACACACACACACACACACACACACACATAACATAAACAACATATTTTTAACCATTATTTTGCCAGTAGTCGCTTGAGCTTTCTTTTTAAAGTGATTTCTGGCCTAAAATCCAGCACAGTTTACAGACAATAAGGAGGAAAAGCACAGGTGTAAATAATAATAATATTACTGATGGCTGAATTCCATTTACTGTAAGTGCTTCAGTTTCAGGGTTCAGGTATTGTGCATGCACTTACTTACTTGAATAGAACAAAGTAACACCTGCTACCTATAAATGCCTATTGAAAATACAGTCTCTGATAATGCAACAACGCATTCATTGAAGTTTTTATTTTCTGTGATTTTTAGCTAAAGCTGTTCACATTTTAACCACCAATATCTCACGGAGCTGTCCTTGAGGTATGGTACATTCCTTTGTAATAATACCCCTAATTCTTATGTAGCACACCTACCTGACCGCACTTCCACACAGCACACTTGCCCACAGCAGTGAGTCATAGCCTTGAAGTACAGCCCACACACTTATACTACTTGTCACTGCTTTTAACAAGGTTCTGCCACTGTTAGTCTGGTGCTTTAGAAAATTTCCTTTGAAATAGTTGCTAACCTGCAGGCAGCCTCATGGCAACAGAAATGATGAATCATCATTTGCTCAGTATTATTTTTAGTGAATTGTTCTTATGTCATGATCACAAATTAATCTATATTTTTGAACATCTGCAGTACATGAACAGATGTACCAATTCTGTGCATTATGTCAGCCTAAGCAATTTACTTTTTTGACATAAGCCACAATGAAAAATGTCTGGAACCAGGGAATACTGGCGTACTGGAAAACCCCTGACCTACTTAGTGTCCTGCTTCAGCATCGGATAGACAAGATTCAGGAGGAGAGAAGCCATCCACCAGAAAATGTAAGTTATGTAAACAAGTGAGTTAGATATTGAGAATCTTGAATGTCCTACTTTATTTAGAAATATCAATATTGATGTCACATCAGTGGCATAAGGCCTGAATCTATCTCTGAAATCTCAGTGAATAAAAATGAAGATATTTCTGAAGAAAAAGATAGTCAGACTGTGATGGGAATAAATCGTATCTGGCGCACTGATGAGTCACCACAGTCTTTCACTACACTGACTAAATCTGACATAACCCAACCTGCCACTGTAAAACAGTGAATTGTTATACTGAAAAGATTAGTGAGGATTAATGAGTTTATGTAGTTTATATATTGTTATAGGAAACAGTACAGATTATGTTTTGCTACTCAATGTTTTGAAGAGTAAATAGACTGACATGTTTTTAATTAAATTCTGTTTTGCAGAGTTAACTCCTTGTAGGTGGGTGGTTATATAATCAGGTGAATGCCTTATCCTTGTGTTAGTGTTAACCAAGGTGATCTTTAGTCTGAGAAGATTTACAGAATATTGACTAGAAATACAGATACAAACTTGTGCATCTTCCCCCACAATTTGTATTCCAGTCAGTGAAACCTTTAATCAAATTACAAATAGTTGATGTCGATGATGTGATGTGACATAGGTTAATTGTATCCTGGCAATGCATTGCACGGATAGAGTGGCAATAGCTGTTATTCTGGTGGTGAACTGGCTAAAGACTGGCTGAGAGAAGAGTAACATGAGGAGGAGGACTGGAAGATGAATGGAGAGAAGACAGCAAACTGCATGGCTTGATTGGATTGGGACTATTTCTGGAACTTGGGTTATTTCTGTAGATATCATTTTTGTGCAGGGAACATACCGTAGTAATTATCTTAGGATGGGGGATATCTGTTACATGTATAAGAAATGCAATGTTTGGCTCAAATTAATTATAAAAAAAAATAATAATGCTAATATGCAAATATTTATTGTTAAATGAATTGTGATGACAAGCATTTGTGCTATATTCTACAGTAGGTGAAAGTTGTGTAAGCCCGAGGAAGAAAAGTGTGTGTAGTCACAGTAAAGTCAATTAGCCAAGCCAATCAAAGCCAATCAAGCCAATCAAACTAGAGACATAAACACTTGTGTGGAGCACCGCACTAAAATGTGCATGTGCTACAATGGCTTATTACAACAGACCCACCAAACCTTTCCTATTTGGCTAGCTAGATTCCTGTTGTACACTGACCTGGTATCCCCTAAGTAAGCACCTCAAGAAGCAGCTGGTTGACATGATCAAGGTGCTACACCTGTGCACACAGAACTCAGGTCACAATGTATGACCTTAATCTGTTTAACACAGGCCTCCCACTCTAACGTACTCTACAGGCTTACAGGGCCAGCAATAACAACATTAATGTGACGTTGGTCCATCATAAATGACCTTACACAGTACCACAAACAGGTCAACAACACCTCCACCACCACTGGCTGTCTTTGAGAGCTGTGAAAACTTCTACCAAATGTATCAAAAATAGTGTGACAGTAACAACCTGAAAAACGTGTAATCTGTCCGGCATATAGCCAAGTCTATAAGGGCCAGCCACACATCCTGTAAAAGACACAAATAAACAACTGCTGAGAGCACCTAAAAGATGATATGCATTCCACATAGCACACCGAGAAACACAGGACACAATTCATCTTCCCGCTGCCTCCTGTACCGGATCAGTCTCTACATCGATAAACACAGAGAGACGGAATTGATATTGATACTCCCATTCAACTCCTGGTACGTTAGCAAACAAGCCTGCTTCATAAATAAATTGGAGTAAGTGGCTAGATTGGCTCAGTTGGTAGAGCAGGCGCACATATACTTGGAGGTTTATGCCTCGACGCAGAGGTCCAGGGTTTGAGTCTGACCTGTGACAATTTCCTGACTGTCTTCCCCCTCTCTCTCCCCATTCTTACATAGCTGTCCTGTCCATTAAAGGCAGAAATTCCCCAAAAAATAAGCCAAAAAAATTAGGTTGGAGTAATAAAGCAGTTGGATAAATACCTCTAATGTGATTACTATTAAAATTGCCTGTGAAAAGATAAACTAAAAGAAATATTAACAATAACTGCCTCATATTTTCAATGCAGAATGTCTGCATTGTCTGTGAGAGAGTCAAAAAATATTTTTAGATAATTTACTAAATATGCTATTTAATATTCCATAACATTTTTGATGCCTTGGACGTAGGCCTTAGAGACATCATTCATGTCAAGTAAAATCACTAATATAATCATTAATGTTACACATGCTGTCACACCTTTTCAACCTCCTAATCTAAACACAACACAGCAGCTGCTTATTAGACCTGTAAGTATCTATGGAGACTATGGAGATTTTAAAAGAATTAGGTCAATTAGTATGTTTGTGTCTAAAAAACATTGTTTGCAGCTTATTTTGAGGCTCCCATGTTGTATCCTCAGACGCACAGATGTGCATAAATACAGCCTCTGCTCCTGAGTCTGCTCCTGAGCTGCAAGTACGCTGATCCATTCTGTACTCCGTCCAATGGCTGTTCGTGTACGTAAGTGCAATTTCCACAGAGAAGTGCGTAAGTGTGCGTCAGTGACTCATCGCTCTATTACCACAACAACTGTGGGGGTGTCGACCTCACAGTGATGTCAGTGTTGCTATGGAGACAGTAGAGCGGGGGAGGGGCTAGCTGAAATGAAGATGAAGACAGGGAGAGGGGCAGGTGACGGAGAGAGAGACACATTGGGCTGAGAAAGGAAAGATCCTTGACTTGTGTTTGTAAATTGTCACTCAGTCTTTGTGTTAGCGTGCTTCCAGTTGCATACAGTGTGTGTGTGTGTGTGTGTGTGTGTGTGTGCATCCAGCTGCAAGGTTAATAATTTAATATGCTTTAAAGGTACAGAAAGGATTAATAAAGAGCACTGCCTTAAAAGTTCAAGAGATAGATTGTTTGATTTTGTGTGTGTGTGTGTGTGTGTGTGTGTGTGTGTGTGTGTGTGTGTGTGTGTGTGTGTGTGTGTGTGTGTGTGTGTGTGTGTGTGTGTGTGTGTGTGTGTGTTTGTGTGTGTACTCACCATCTGAGCAGAACTGATCCCCTGTGCACAGTTTTCTCTCAAACAAGCAACCTGAGGTAGAAAGACAAAGAGATGGCTAACAGGTACTCAGAGTACAAAAATCTTTCACAGTAATTTCCATGGCAATGACTGCTTTAACTCACATTTAGAGGGATGAAATGAGAACGCAGTTCAGTGAGCTTAACCCTGGTTTACTCATTATAATCAGCTTCGAATGTACTACTGGATAGTGGTTGGTTAAACACACCCTGTCTTCCATATTGTAATGTTCCCATTGTCAAAGCCAACCAACATTTCACTTATCATTTATAAGACCTTTACATAATTGCACAAGTACATTTTAAAAGCTCCCTGAATCCTCAGGTGGTGTCATTCATTAGCATAAAAACCTGGAACTTCTAAAACAAAACTTAAAATACAAAAGGATCTTATTTTCACTTGGACAGTTTTGCTACTGCATAGACATCATCAAAATGTGTTACAGGTTGGACAGGCTATCAGTGCTTCTACATATATCTTTGATAAGCATGGCGGAAGCTAAAACATTGACCTAAATGTTGTGGTTGGGAAATATCGATCCATTAGAGGGATAAGATTATTTTGGGGCTACAATGTTATGCTGATTTGTTAACTGGTTTGTAATTGAACAGTGTTGTCACTAGTACTGTGGTTGGTAATTCCTTTGCATTTCATTTTTAGCTGTTCCACCACTTCTTATTTTAGGTTGGTGAGTAAGACCTTGGAGGGTAGTGTGGGAAGGAGCAGCTGGCTGACGATAGATAGGAACGTAACACAGCAGAATATGCATGGATTATTCTGTCTGTCTTTCTCTTTCAAATCACAGCTCACTTTTTGCTACTACTCTAGGATCACGTTTTGTCTCTGTTTGCATCTACAAAACAAAAACAAGTGAATAATGGTATGGAATATGTGTGTGCATGTGTGTATATGAGGAAATGAGAGATGTATTATTCCAAATGAAATGCAAAATATGGCATATGACTAGCTGGTTGGCAGAGTGGATATGAATTGAATGTTTACCTGAACATAAACTTGGATAGAGAAGATTGAAAACTATTTCCTCAAACTTTCAATGAAATGACGCAGAACCTAACAGCGGCTTCTGTGACTCACCCTTAGAGTCTTTGAAGAGAAACACACAAACACACACAGACACACACACACACACACAATGTGCACACAGCACAAGTGAGTATCTTGTATTTCTTTGATGTCTTCTCAAATTTTTAACTTGAAAACTGAGGCTATATTTGAATGACTAATGGGGGCAGTAATCACTTTTCTGGAATTTTGCTTCACTCTGAATTTTTGCGAATTTTCTTAGAGACCTGGGCTCTACAGTCTGTGGAATGTTTAGTGAACCTTAATGTGCAGGGGAAATAATGAGGTATCTGAGTAACTTTAACACACAGGGGCTTGCAGAGGGACTGACATACACATTACCACAATGTTGACAAGACAATAATGTACGTAAATGCCAATGTTAGTCATAATCTGGTAGTGTTGGGCCAACAAGCAACATGGATGTAAATCCAAGAAACAAATGACAAAAATACTTCAACTGTTTAATTTTACTGTTTTACTGTTTATTTTCTAGGGCTGGAAACTTATTTCCATTCCATCTATTTTAATTTCCTGTACACTTTGGTTTGGTCCAAAGGCCAACAGTCGGGCTGTCAGCAACAGCAAAAACAATAATTGTTTTTTGTAGGAACAATTATTTTAATTTCAAATGGGAAGAAAAGTGCACCATAGCATGGTAAAATGTAGCACAATGGGTTCAATGAATCTCATAAGTTTGGTGAGCAATTTAAGAGGAAACTTGACCTATTATATGTGTTTGTCATAGCAACAGGACATCCACCCTTAAGCTCTAACATAAACATCATACTGCATGTGTGAGGATGGACAGTCGGACTTATGGATGGATGGATGGCTAATCAAATGAACAGATGGACTGGTGTGTGAAAGAACAGAGATGGAAGCAACGAGGCATTAATGGATGAATGGACAAAGGGAAGCAACAGTGGTTGCTGGTTTCTCTCCATGTTGCTGAAATCTCAGGCACTTGCAGAATGGCTTTCCATTAAGCTGTCCATTAATCATTGTATTACGTTTTTTTTTAAATGCAATTGTGATTTCTCATAGCTTTTTTCACGCACAGAATCAGCAGTATTTGTATCCATGTATCCAACATTTTATGTTCAATTTTGTTTGTTTTAATAGATGTTTTGTAAATGTTCGGTGTTCAAAACTAAGTTTCAACAATATGACAATACAGCAGACTGAGTTTGAGGGTTATTAAAAATATTTTATTCACAGTCCATCAAACTCTAACATTCCTTGCTATCACAATGAGCTGCTTTAGATGTCTAAAATAAATCGTGCTCAATTGTTTCTAATCTGTTTAATGCATCACATTTTGGTGATTGCGCTTAAATGATAAAACTGAAGTAAAACAAAAACCTGAGAGAGAGAATAACATTTGGCCTTTTTAAATCTCTGTCTGAATTACTCATTAAATTCACTCCACACTTCACAAATCAGATATGTGCCAGATGGACAGCTATTTAATGTTTTTCAGCAAAAACAGCAATAAAACATGTCTTTGGGTGGAAGTCTGAAAGGTGGGGGGCAACAATTCACTTGTTGCATCATTGCATCAATCACAAATTATTCCGGTTCATTGCATCCTTCTACAAAAAGGAAAAACAATGAAATCACTCTAACTTTAGCACTTAACAAAATAAAATAGTAAAGCTGAAATTACTACCGCTGTCAATGTCAATACTATTAAAACAGCCACGACTGCTAATGTCACAGCCATTTTTATTGCTGAGAGTGAAATTTAACATTGACACTGTTCAGGCATCAGTAAACACATTTTTAAGAAACAATTTCACTTAACTTGTTTTCTTTATTCATTTGTTTTCATTTATTTTTCAATACAGAATATGTAATCTACAATATATATCTGATTAAAAGCAGTCTTTTCTGTCTTCAGTGTATGGTATCATAGAAAATGTAGTGGTGCATACATTTTTGTCTCTTTTTTATGGTTAAAATATAAAAACTGCTGTCAACTTTTCTTTTTTTTTTATCATGTACTGTATGTTAATCTGGCCATTATTCATGTTTCCCCACCAACTGAATTTGTTAGGCTTTCCTTTATCAATAGAAAGGACTACAACGATAACATAATACCAATAACAGCATTAGGAGTGTTGGTGGGTGGCATGACATGGATCATAATTGTCCTAAATGAGCCCAGGCTCTACCAGAAAATAAAAAGAAAACACTCACTATAGACCCAGGTTTTCTCTTCCCTATCACTCTTCGCATCCTCCATCTCTCCGCCGCCTCAATGTAATCTCATTACCTACATGTAGTACCCACACAGCCCGTCTCTCTATGGCAAATCATTTACAGTTTATTTTGGAAGAATGACACTTAAATATAGAGATCTCTAAATGTAGTCTCTGTTGAAATATTACAGGACCATGATAGCGATGCCACAGAGGATAAAGTACCCTACAGTCGGATGAGATCACCGTGAAGTCATTAGCTTTACTTAGACACACCATGTAGCCTACCTGTGGGAATATTACTGGAATATGACCGTGTTTTTTCTGATAAGGACCGAGCCATCATCAGTATAATCACCATCACTGCCATTATCATCTTACCGTATTTATCTGAGATTCCGAGTTGGCACAGCACGGTTAAAAGGAGCAAAGCTCGCCATGGCTTAAAGTGTTGCATGGTCCTCTGAAGTCTCCTAGCAGCAGAGGAGATGCAGAGAGAAAAGATGCAAAGTCCTTTTGCTTTGGTCCCAGTTTATTTATTTTTTATTTTTATTTTTAAATCCCCATCTTTTCAAACGAGCTGCAGCCAGTGTCGACAGCTCACATTGCACCCCAAGAGCCCATGTGACGGACAAATATAAATGAATAGCTGAAAAAAATAACTAATTATTCACAGTGAAGGCGGGGCTTGAGGATGGGGAGGAGGATGTGAACGCGACGTAGTATCGACTAGCCACTGAACGACTGCGGAAATAGCGTAGCTCCAATCTGGAGAAGCAGCTGGGGAGCTCTCAGAGGGATTCAACCTTCTTATATACTGTCTATGGATTCAACCTGCAGCCGCTGTACGTCATCACGGCTAGCGTTAAGTTTTATTTCCACCTATTCACAGACGTCATGCATTCATTAATCATAAAGGTACGCGTGCACACACAACGTGGGAAATGCATTATACGGCTTGTGCACAGGATAGGTAGCCTACATATCCAAGTCTCACATCTTAAGATGATGTTTCAATTTAGACACTGGTTTTAAGCCAACTTGGTGTTTATTTGGTGATTAAACAAAAATGTGCTACACACATATAACATTTTTGTCTTTCCCCCCAATCCGATTAATGGAAGGAAGGATGGGAACACGAGTTATATCTCAAAGAACTATGCCTAATGGCCCTACATATGCAGAGTTCACTTCAGCCCAGGTAAAGTAAGAGTGCACCAAGAGCCAATATGAGGAAACTAAACTGACAATAGCCTACCAGTGTTATAACATTCCCAGTGTCCTTCCAATTGTGATATCTTGGGTGTTCAAAAAATACTTTCTATATCATAGATCATAGATCTATCATAGGTAGATATTTGACTCTCAATCTAGCATTTTTGAAATGACCAAACTTAATGTACCATTCTTTTATTATTTATCTTATTTGAGCCTTCCTGATTGGAACTGCACTGAATATAGCAGAGAGACGCATACACTGAGGAAGTGGTGTCACAGCAGTTCATGTTGTCTAGTTGGCCTCTTGCTCCCTCTTGTGTCTATCAAAACACAAACAGAAATCCTACTGCACTACCATGCTGTAACATTACTGAATATATATTCATAAAACGCTCAATAATAAATGGAAATGTCTACTTACATGTTGAGTGTTTTGCTGATAAAGCAATATGACTGAAACAAGTGACACGGGCTACAATGGCCAACAAAAAAAATGTCATTGCCCTAAACTGTTCCAGATTTCACAGGAATATATTGTTCTAGTTTTGCATATTTTTAAATCATTTATGTTCTGTTTATGCAACTTGATTTTAAGGTAGCCCATATACACATACACACCAAATTATTTGATTATTGAGCTGGGTTTGTTCTCCACTCTGTTATAGATTTTAGGAGGATACAATACTACTACTATTACTACTGCTACTACTACTACTACTACTACTACTACTACTACTACTACTACTACTACTAATAATAATAATAATAATAATAATAGCAAGTTGTATTTACATGATAACATTCTTTGTGAAATTTTCTTTATTTATTTAAAGTCATGGGTCTTGCCCAGTAGTCTCCACTGATTACACTATGTGCATTCAGCGCTGTTGTCATGCTGGCAGCTGTATGATATAACAGGTGAAGAAGTCTATGGCTGGCCATTACAGCACCCTATTCTGGACATTAATAGGACTAGAAAATATTACTAATTATAGTAGAAATTAGGAAACTCTGAACATGTAAAATAATGAAAAATACAATTTGAAAGAAAAAAAACAGCTGTGTCAGCTCTGGAGCTTTCCAAAGAATACTACAAATATACTTGCTTTTTAATGTAAGCAAATTAACAGATGTACAGACTGCCCAATAAAGACCAGATTATTGGCTTTGGCCATGATATTCACACAGTGATCCTATCCTTGGCAGCATCCAATCTGATAATGTCACGGGATCAGCATCGCTAGAGTTTACTTGTACTAAATGTTAAGTTGTGCATTGTTCTCTCATGAAACAGTGCTCATTTTACTGACTGCTAAAACAGGAAGTAGCCTTTCTACCTAGAATGGCTTATGAATCACATGGTTTGATTCGACACCCACTGCTCGCTATTTCAAGCATATTGTGTTGTCGCTGGCTTTTGAAATCATATCTCTCCTAAGATAGACCTAAAATAGATCTGGAACAAGTTTACTCTTAAAAGATGTCTATAAAGATGTTTCCGTGTTACATGGTTGCCAATGTGCAAACACACACACACACACACACACACACACACACACACACACACACACACACACACACACACACACACACACACACACACTGCCTATATGGCTAATCCTCTGTCTTCCTCACTCCTTTACTCTCATCACTCCTCATCCGTTCATCCTTGTCTCACTCTTGTGCGACAGCTGAACTCATTGGCATGTGTTTAGGCATGTTTGGTTGGTTGCTGGGCAACTTGCATTTAGTGTTTATGAAGGATGAAACCAGCTGAACAGCCTTTACCTATACATACAATTTAAATCACATTAAAACATCTTAGGATTTTCACAATTTTTCACTCTGCTTTCTCTCACTATTGCTATTATACCGCCACTATTATCACATTCTGCAGCTGCCATATCTAATATACACAAAGACTATGACTGTATAACTTACTGTTTATTCATCCTAACACAGAATTATATAGAGGTGTCTTTGTAATGTTGTCTGTGTTATTAAAATGCAGATTGCCGCTATATCTTAGTTTCTCATGTCTAGTGGTTAAATAAGGATCCGCAAACAATTTCCCATCATGCCATTTTAACATCATGTCATCCACACTGCTTGGCTCATGACTGCCCTAGCATTCCACAGGCCAGAGGGCCCCGCACCCTACCCCAAATACCCCACCCTTAAGAATAGATTGAACTTTCACAATTATGTCTCTATAAATGTAATTTTAGTACAGGAAATGTACTAAAACGTAAATCCAGGCAGGATGAATGGCAGTGATAATATCTCATTATGAAAAGGTGAGGGAGGATGGACTTTAAAATCAAATTAATTGGAAATGAAATACTCTCTGACCAAAGTTGGGGAGATTACTGCTAATATTTTTATATTACAATATTGCATTATTCCCAAAATAGAATCATGACATGGCTGACTATGTACTGTTGATATTCTCAGACTTGGTGCGTGCGTGTGTCTGTGTGATAACAATTTTCTGGATGCTAATTTAAGTGTGGGTTTTTCTAGGCTACAGGTCAGGTATTGCTCCTGTGTGTGGGGTTGTTAGGCAACTAGTAGGTAGCTCATTTTCTGGTCTGTGCTGATGATGTGGTCTTAAATTGGGAAACTCCCGGATGACCGCTCCAGTCAGAGCAGAATATTATACAGTCAAGTCACATCACGCTCATATCAGGTCATTTCACATCATCTGTGGCAGTGAAAAGCCCCCACATCATTTCTGGTATATGAGAGCAGTGGAATGGGAAATCATTTGGAGCAACAGTTTTAAAATATGACTCTAAAACTCATAGCTGAAAATTTTAGATGTGAATTCATTGTTGGTGGATTAATTTTTTTAAGTCCAAAACTGAACCCTTGTCTATTCATGTCTAAAGAACATACATAATTTGTAAAAACAAAAAGTGTTTTGGGACAGTAACATAAAGTTAAAAAAGGTTTATTTCAAAAGATGTAAAACAAAAATCCTCCAGTAATACTTGGTAGTTGTGCTTGGACACCATTTTTTTTCATTTTCATTTGATATCAGAGTTCGATTGTCATCAGTTATATTTAACCTAGGTCATGTCAGTAAAAGCAGCGTCATTATGCTTATTTCTGTTGATGGTGTCTGGCTCTGTCTTTAGTCCCATGATCCTTTGGGAAAGTGGCTGGACAACAGAGTACAAACGGGAAAGCTAAAAATAGAGCTGACACCACCAGCAGCTGACAAACACACCCACACTGCTCCGTGAAACGCAAATACACGCACGACCACACACAAACTCCCCAGACCCCCTGTTCTCGAACTCTACACCCACAAAGAGCTCATACACACATGGGACACTCGTACACATACACTCCTCATTCTCTGTAAATTAATTTCTACATCATCAGGATAAACACAAATGATTTGCTCAAGTTACTGCAAAAGATTTTCAGCTCACACATAGATGCACAATTTGCACCACCTAGAGCTAACTTGCATTAGTTCACGCTCGCTTGTGTCTTACCATTAACTTTGCCTGCAGTTGTGTTTCCTCTCTTCTGAATTCTCTTGTTGTGTTCAGTTTAAACAAACCGAACAAAAAAGCTTGTGTGGCTGCGTAAAGGGATGTGTGTGTGTGTGTGTGTGTGTGTGTGTGTGTGTGTGTGTGTGTGTGTGTGTGTGTGTGTGTGTGTGTGTGTGTGTGTGTGTGTGTGTGTGTGCGTGTGTGCATGACAGAGTGAAAAGCTTCTCTAAGTCCTAAACAAGTGTTGTTGAACATTTTATATGTAATATGTGTTTGTTCACTATTTTATGCTCCTTGACTGGAACACTAGAATTTCCTATTACATTTGAATGCTTCAGTGGCCAATGGTCATGAAACTGTTAAACTTGAGAGAGAAGTCTGAATTAGTATGAAAACACATATGCTTCCTTTATACACCAATGGTCCAACTTTGGACAAACTTAATTGACATCTCCCTTAATCTACTGTTAGTTTTGCTGAATCAGGTAGGGCAGGAAAACTTACCCTTTTTTAATTCTTATTGGTCCATATAGTTTTGTGACATCAAGATTAATTGAAAACACCTGCATGGGTGTGCAGGACCTTTAAATGGATAACGTGTGTCGGAAGCAAAGTTAAGCAAATGTTATCCCTCTATTCAGCTTTCAGAGGTATGTTTAGCATTTTACAGAACGAGAGTCGTAATCATCACCATCATCATTATCATCATCATTACCATCATCATTACCAGCAAAACATTCACACACACTAGGTCCTAAGAAACAGGGCAGGGCAGAGATGCCTCGCAAGCCTGGGCTTGCTTTCAGCTTTGGGTGCCATGAGCAATGTCTGTTATAGAGCAACAGCATACACACACACACACACACACACACACACACACACACACGTAGTACTATTCTGTGGAGGACTTTGTATACCACATTACATATACATTAATTTCCTGGAGGCTCACCTTCACCTTACAGCCTGCTTAACCTAAACCCTTTGCCTATCCTTAATCTAAGCAATTTGAAAAAATATATTAACATGAAATTAAATAGGTAATGTGAAAGGGTTGCATGTAGCGCCAAATCCAAATCTGCAACTATGGACCTTTATAGCCTATTTTAGGCCCACTTTTTTCCTATTAGGGTTGAGTCTGAGCTGCTCAACCTTGTTTCCAGCACCAATTATCCCACTTTATGCTAGCTGCCTAGCACCAAATGACATCTAACTAGTAAATCAAGTCAAGCATTTAGTAAGTTTAAAATAAGTAAGTTAAAATAGACTTCACTTGTTTTAATGCTAGTCATCATTACACCTTTATAAGGTGATATTACGTCATTAATTCAGCTGTAACCTGGTGGTAAAAAATGTATGGCTAAATTCATGGGGACTGAATGTTTGCTTTCAGGTGGGAGAATTTTTTTGTCCCTCGAAATCAACATGATGGATACAGACACAAACTGCTAATTAATATATACGGTATCAAATGTTCAAACACTGCATTCAACAAATAGTGTATTGCTGGTCTGCACAGATTTGCCCACCCACTTGAGTCCAGTGGAGAGCACTTATGACAAAATGGAGCGTATAAGTGACCTTCCCAGCAGCAGCTCTATGAGTCAAACCATACTGCTCTTTATGTAACCAAGGGTAAACACATAATGTAACCAAGGGTACACTATTGTAGCTCTAAAGCTACTGGCAGGGTAGTAAGTCAAAAATAAGACATATCCTATTGTGCAGCATTAGGACACTGCTAAAAGTTTTATGTGATTGAAGGGATTCAATTAATATGGTGTAAGGTTTTAAAAAATAGCAGCCAATAACATGTCATGCATTGATACAAATTAGGCTGTATATCTTAACAGAAAGAGGTATGTGCTTTTATGATCTAGTTTTTTTTAGCACCATTAAACTTGCATACACTGAATTACAGGAAGTAAGCCTATGCAATTTCAAGCATGTAAAGCTATTTAAAACTGATTCAGAAATGGAATGTCATCTATTTTAGTCGATTGACATATAAAATGTATCTCCTCTGTGGTTTATCTTCCCTTTGCATGTGGTATACAGATAGTGTTTATGAAATAAGACCATATAACAACTGCGGAGACTGACTGACTTACCCACACATGCTTACTCACTTAATCATGCATCCATCCAAAAATGCAGAAACACACACACACACACACACACACTTTCCAACAGTTGAAATCAGACCCCTTCGACAGCTGAATTGAGGGTTCGCAACATGGCGAGAGAAATAAGAAAAGATGAGTGGCTGAAGAGGGGGAGGAGATATGGAGGAAAGGCCTGTAGAATAATGGATCACATATCAAGGTACTGCAATAAACTGATAAAGATATCACTTTTTTTATTTAAATGGCAATCATTTAGCTGTATGATTATTGATACAACTGAATTAAAATTCAATTTGTGAACTAAACAGAAATAGGTTTAGTTTACTTAACGGATTTCAGAGGCAAAATAAATGCCCCAAAAGAAGAAGTCACATTACTAAAAGTCATCCAAGGAGTGAACTTTGCGTCGGAATTATAAGCAGCTAAGTAAAACAAAGTTGCACTTTGACTCAAGCAGCCATATGCTTATGTCACAGTTTTTTAAAAGTTCCCATATAATGTAGTCCCTCCAAAAAATGAATGCTCATTTACAGTGTTAAGATGATTAGATTGAAATAAGCTTGGGTAGGAATGGAGGAACTTTCTCTGCTAGCCTTTAATTGGCATCTCCATTGTGTTTTCCTAATCTTAACCCGTCTTCCAAAACAGGTCCATGGTGAACTTTCTTCACGTTGGGTCCTGGATTTAAAATGCTGGCAAAGTGATCAATTAAAGGAAAATGGGATTGAGGTACAGTGAAGAGCGGGGGAGGAGGAGGTAGTGGGAGTGCAGACGGGGTGAATGGAGACAGAGGGAGGACGGAGAGGAGGGGTTGGGGTAGGAGTGGGTGTGGTAAATCTACAAATAGCTGCGCTCAGTGTCTGTCATTTCTTCACTTCGTTTCTCTCCCAGTTGCCCAGTGGGACATTTGGGTCTCAACACCTCAAGCGGCTCCATCCTACCATCCTACCACAAGCCAACCGTACAGTAAACCAGCCATGAGCAAGTCCTATTCCTCCTCAGCCCAGTCGGCCTCCTCATACCGTCGCACCTTTGGCTCTGGCGTCGGGTCAACTCCAATGTCCTCCCTCTTCTCATCTGGTGGAGGTGGCCGCAGTGCCTCTGCAAGCCACATGTCTTCCCGAGTCTATGAGGTCAAGAACGTCGGCATTCCCTCCTATTCCAGCTACCGGGTTTCCTCTGGTGCTGGGGGAGCAGGGTTCGGCTCCTCTGCAGCGATGCGCACCTATTCTGGTGAAAAACTGGACTTCAACCTGGCCGATGCCATGAACCAGGACTTCCTCAACACAAGGACCAACGAGAAGGCCGAGCTTCAGCACCTCAATGACCGCTTCGCCAGCTACATCGAGAAAGTGCGCTTCCTGGAGCAGCAGAATGCAACGCTGACAGTGGAGATTGAGAAGCTGAGGGGCCGCGAGGGGCCCGGCCGCGTGGCTGATATGTACGAGGAGGAAATGAGGGAGCTGAGGAGGCAAATAGAGGCCCTGTCCAACCAGCGCGCCCGTGTGGAGGTGGAGAGAGACAACCTGGCTGATGACTTGCAGAAACTGAAGCTCAGGTAGGTTAGAGGATGGTTGGATGAGTTGAGGGATTGATGTGTATCAATGGATGTACTGTTAAAGAGTGTCAATGAATGATGAAAACGGGGGGAATGAAGAACACATTATGCTGATGTGGCTTATTGTTTTAACAATACTTTTCCAGAAAAATAGAGTGAGCAAAAGACCGATGTTAGCAATTCCAGAAAAATAAACACCAATAGCTTGGACAGGGTCTCTGCACTTTTATTATAGGTTAGTACAACTGTCTCCATCATTGTCTTATGACTTTCAAGCAAAGCAATTTCAACTTTAAAGCAAAGCTACAGTTTTTTCACTCGCAAACCCTTGTCACGGGTTAAAAATGTGAGTTAAGAGCACTTGAAACCAAAAAGTGATCTTTGCTTGTGACAAAACTCTCCAGTAGTTCTAAAAAAACTTTTAATATTAGAGAAAGGTCTTCAAACAAAACAAAAACCAAACCAAACTAAAATTATTTTTATGTTAATCATCTGATGACCTTTCAGATTTTTCTTGGGGGGTCTCGAACCCCAGGTTGACAACTGCTTGTCTACATCAGAAAAACAGTGGGACTCTTGCTGGATGTTAATTGGAAAAGAATAATGGGGGGGGGGGGGGGAGAAATGGAAAGCCAGAGAAGGGAGAAAGTTAAGACAGTGAAATAAGTAAAATCCAAGCATGTGGCATCAAAGACAACTCTTTCATTTCCAGAGGGTGTCTCTCCTATTCTGGAGAAAATGCAAACAGCAAAGTAACAAAGGAGAGATATGAGAATAGCTTCACTGCAATGAGTGTTATGGTCCACCAGTTTTTTACAAAGGTGTTTTTTAATTTGTTCACAAGAGACATAGCAGAGAAAAATTAAGAGAGAGAGAGACTTGCAGGCTCATAGGAATAAAGCTGAGGCATACAGAGAGCCAGCCAGACAGACAGACAGACAGACGGACAGACAAACAGACAGAGAAAGTTTTAACCAGACAGAAAGAAAAGACAACAGCCAGTTATGTTTGTAAGAGTAAATCTAAGAAAAACAGAACACACTGTTGAAATTCAAATACACATTGCTTGTGTGTGTATTAGAGAGAGAGAGAGAGAGAGAGAGAGAGAGAGAGAGAGAGAGAGAGAGAGAGAGAGAGAGAGAGAGAGAGAGAGAGAGAGAAAGCTGGGATGTGGGAGAGAGAGAGAGCTGCGATGTGGGTGTATCTCTGAATGGTCTATTTGTAGCTACTAGGTCAGCTCTTTGAATTTAGTATTTCTGTCACTGCAACATCACTTAAATTTAAGTGTACCGGTATGTAGAAACACAGACACACACACACACACACACACACACACACACACACACACACACACACACACACACACACACACACACACACAAACGTACAGAACGTCCAATTCACACAAAGCACAAGCACACTTAACTTTCTTTCCATCAGCCATTTTTAAATTGTTGCCTGCAGCATTGAGTGAAGCTTTGCCAAAGCACCTGCTGCTCCCACTGAGATCAAAATACACACAGAGACCTCCTGCCTGCCAACAGTTACAATGCATACGCACACACACACACACACACACACACACACACACACTGCATACACCTTTTACATGCATCCATTCTTTCTGCTAATTCTGGAAACAGCACCAGCCAAGGGCAGACCACTGTTCCTTTCTCACTGTTACCCTTCTGTGAGACAGCAGCTGCACCACAGCTTTAGGACTCAAAGAGCATGTGCACAAGCATGTGTGTGAATATGGATACAAATAAAAGTTAGACTATGATGTGTCATTGTTTAGTCAGTTCTATTCTTGTAAGTAAAAAAAAAACAGAGATCAGAATGCTGGAGGAATGAGAAGTGGTAACTAGTAATTGGTCCCTGGGGAAGAAGTCATCCTCTCCAACACAGTTGTGTTTGTATTCACTTATGTTTTAACACCCTTCTTTTTTTCTCTCTACAGACTGCAGGAGGAGATCCACCAGAAGGAAGAGGCTGAGAACAACCTTTCTGCCTTCAGAGCTGTAGGTCTTTTATTTCCATAAGATCACACTATATCTCAGTTTATCTCAGTATATCTCGTTTTATCCTCAAATCCTGAAGTAAAAAGTGAAACACTCCATGCAATCAAAACTTTCCCTCTTAACTCTATCATTAAAAAATATTTTCTTCTCAATTTCTTGTTCTGTCTGCACATTTTTACTTTTTCTATTAGTTGTACTTATACAGTAATTTCTGTGTTTGTATCCAGGATGTTGACAATGCCACTCTGGCCAGGCTGGACCTGGAGAGACGCATTGAGAGCCTGCAAGAGGAGATTGCCTTCCTCAAGAAGATCCATGAAGAGGTCTGTTGATATGTCTTTAAATTATGTCTGTCTGCTATCTGCAACCGGACACCTACAGTTTAGCTTTGTACTATGTATGTCAGTAGGATGTTCTGTACTGTATCATATTACAACTCTGTGTGAGGCTACACTGCCACATTAGATATATCTCAAAAAGGTCACACTTTATCACACCCACTGATGTTAAAAACATTATGCATATTTACACAATCTTTCTTGTTATCAATTTGGGCCGGTCTTATGCAAAGCAAGTGCAATAAGTGCAAGAGATACATTTCTGCACATTCACCCAAAGACATCATAGGACATACCGAGCTACACGCTCGCACATGTGCCAGCACAGTTGTGGTCCATTCCTGTCATTTTGTCATCTCTGCCTCAACTTTGACCTCTTAGAAATGCTGAACTGCCGATTGGTAGAAAGAGCATGTCAGCTGTTGTGTGTGTGTGTGTGTGTGTGTGTGTGTGCGTGTGTGTGTGTGTGTGAGGGAGAGAGAGGTGAGAAAGAATGTGTGCATGTGAACAGATGCAAAGCTATTTATATATTTTGGTTCGACCAGAAGACAGCCGAGTGGGACCAAAGCTTACTAGTTTCACAATGTTAAAACTTGTCTTGTGCTATTCTTGATTTTTTTAATAATATTTTTTTTAATGCGCCACTGTGCAAATTCGTGGTTTGACATTTTACATTTCCCCTATGTTAATATGTAAATGTCATTGATGTAGAATGCCCTAGCCTGATTTTATTGATTTATGTTTGAACTCTCCTATTTAATGAGCTCCAATGTCAACATAATAAGTATAGTGTTGTGATTTCTCTGACATCAGTTATTAATGCAGATGAGAACTTTGCTTCCTGCCATAAAGTTTTTTTTTTGTTTAAAATAATGTTGTTTTTTGTCCTCCTGTCACCTTGTAGGAGATCCGTGAGCTGCAGGGCCAGATGCAGGAAACTCAGGTGCAGGTCCAGATGGACATGTCTAAACCCGACCTGACTGCCGCTCTGAGGGACATCCGCGTGCAGTATGAGGGCATCGCCGCCAAGAACATCGCAGAGGCTGAAGAATGGTACAAGTCCAAGGTAGGATGGGAGCACACACATACACACACACACACACACACACACACACACACACACCTGTGTGTTTCCTGGATGCTTACTCTAACCCTAAACATAACCTTTAAGGAGTTTTTTTAAAGTGTCCTACCACAAATATGGTCCCTGTGCCCCTTCATAGCGCCCAACCCGGGCACTGCATCTTAACCCAAACCTAACCTAAACCTTAATCTAACCTTAAACCAAGTCTTCATCCTAAAATGTAATGATTTATGTTATGGGGACCTCAATTTTTTTTCCCAGAAGGAAGGCGATTCCCACAATGTAAACAGATTTATGTCCCCACAACATGAGTAATACATTCCCACACACATACACACACACAGATAGTCTCCTTCAGCTGTTGTACTACTAAAACCTAATTCACTCTCTCCTCAGGTGTCTGACCTGAGCCAGGCTGTGAATAAGAACAATGATGCACTGCGTAATGCCAAGCAGGAGAGCATGGAGTACAGGCACCAGATCCAGTCCTACACCTGTGAGATCGACTCACTCAAGGGCACCGTGAGTATTGATCGCAGCATCAAGACACACAGCCCTTATCTCCATCTTTCTACCACTTTCACTCTGTGTTCGACCACTGTGTTCCACTTCTAACCTCATGTCTCTGTTCCCCTGTAGAATGAGTCTCTGCTGCGCCAGATGAGAGACATGGAGGATCGCATGACCCGGGAGGCTTCTGGTTACCAGGATACTATCTCACGATTGGAAGAAGACATTAATAAGATGAAGGTAATTAGTGATTTTACACTCTTCACTCCATGAATTCACCAGGTTATAGAAAGTTGCATCAAACTGGTGCAGAGTTCAGATTTCTTCTCACTCTAGTGATAATCATTGACAAGAACTTATAGATTTATCCACTGCATCACTGATTATTATAAATAAATTCACAGCCAACTTGAGAGTCCCTGAAACCTCCAATGGGAACACTGCCTGTGTTTGTGATTCTACAGCTATTACACATATATAACAGGTTTTGTTAAGTTTGTGCTTGGTGTGAAGTTTATTTGAGCAGACAATACAACTTTTTATGTATTGATTTAAAGGATGATATGGCTCGTCACCTGAGAGAGTACCAGGACCTCCTCAATGTGAAGATGGCCCTTGATATTGAAATCGCCACCTACCGCAAGCTGCTGGAAGGAGAGGAGAGCAGGTGTGTGTGCATGTGTGTGTGTGTGTGCTGTTCACCTTTAGATGTGGGTAAAGTTAGATGACTTTTGTTTCAAGCTTTTATTGAGGTGTTTAATTTGTAATTAAGTCTTTCTCCCCTGTTACCAGCTTGTATGCTAATGCTGAATGTCATGCTTTTTGCAGGATCACTGTGCCTGTCCAGTCTGCTTATTCCTCTATTGGATTCAGAGGTAGGAACAACAGTACATATTCTTCCCTTCACACAGAGATATCCATACAATCAATTTTACAGTCCAAATGAGTCAATGAAGGGATATAAAAAGTCTAATTATATCTTGTGACTGTATATGGTAGGTGCTATTTTAAAGACATGTTGCATATCTGCAGTGACAAATTCTGACCACTGTATGGCAATATATGACAAAACCTTCTTGGCTTTTTGATGCACAGGGGCAATCCTCAACAAGCCACACATCAATAATCACACATTCACTGGCACCACTTTGCGGCTGCTTAAATGAAAACAGTGAACAGTAATTAAAGATGATGTATTAGGTGCAGCCACAATTCATTAGCATCCTTGATTTTGAATATGTGTTGAAATATTTAAGTGGCATAGTCATACTAACTCATCTAGCTCATTTGATGGCTGTCTCATTCATGTGCAAGGCAAGTCATTATGTTGTTCAAAGCCAATTAGTTAGAGCATGTGTCTTCCAACGGAATTCATTTTGTGCTTATTGTGTGAGTTTATGAAGTAGTGTAAGAGCTATATGAATGTGTTGTTACAGAGACCAGTCCTGAGTCCCAGCATCAGCGCTCCTCAGAGGTTCACTCCAAAAAGACTGTTCTCATCAAGACCATTGAGACACGCGATGGAGAGGTTTGAGCACAAAAACACACACATGTATAGTAGATATATAGTACACTTACATAACATACAGTACACTTTTCAGCCCCAAAACACTCATAGCCCTATATACTGTGATGTTTGCACCTATTATTTTGAGCTATTAAGAGATAACATTAATTATTCTTCAACTGAATGATTTTCATTTGTTATATTCTTATCCAGATGAAGTATTCTTTGAGCCAGGGCGCTAGTGCCCAGTCTGTAAGTCTGGTTCCTATATCCCACCTACTTTTTATCATCTGTTCACTATGGGTTGAAGCAAACTACCAGATTTCGGATCTGTGTCTAAAATAGGCTGAAGTTAGCATGTGGCTGGGACAGCATAGATTATGCAGAGAGTATAAAGCAACCTATATATTGTAATCATAGCTGCATCTCTAGTCTCTGTTGACTCAAATCTTGTAGTTTGCATCGACCCTGTATAGAAACTTATAAGTAAACCTCAATCCTCCACACCGGCTTCTGTAAGGCAGCTTTACTGTCAGTGGCCTCTGTGTCCCCCTGCACAGCACTTCACTCCAAACAATACCTGCTTCACCATTGATGTAAAATACTCTCTCTCTATTATTTGCAACACTCTGTCCTCAATATAGATGGTTCATGTTTTTTCCTCCTTCTCTCCTCTTCAGGTTGTCAGCGAGTCCACACAGCATCAGCAAGACATCATGTAAACCGGAGGAGGCAACGTTAGAAACACCATATATGATAAATGAATACAATAAATAGTACAAAAATGGACATTTTCCTACCACAATTTATAAGCTGACCCTTTTTTAGAGACATAATGCTGCATTGTTAGCTTATTTAAAATGAAGCACAAAATTATAAAAGCTAATGCAACCGGAATACATCTTTAGACAATGTACTGTATACATCATAAACAGGATAGATGCAGTATGGAGGCACAATGCACTGCCTTTAGCCTGGTTTTAAATAAAGGTCATTCCAAGAATTATGCTTTTTTCTTGTTACTTTCCTTCTCTCAAAAACACCTGAATTTGTCATATCTTGTCTGCAAAAAATAATTCAATGGCAAGAGTTTCAAATTAGTAAAATCAAGGCCTTGTGTAGCTGTATTGGCCCAGTATTAATAGGGAGGTTTGCAAGGTGCAAGAAAGATCAATGGGCCTGAAACACCATAGTCAAAAGCAATTACTGTACTTTTCACTGCACATATTCCAAGTCTTTCTGTGCAAATGTACAAGTGTATGACTTGATTAAGAAGGGATTTTATTTGTGTAACTGATTTAAGGAAGTGAAATGTTGTCAGAAACACAAACATCTAATGAAAAAGGAACTCAGTCATGTTTGAAGTTTGAACTCATGTGCTGGGTGTTTGATTGTATGAGTATGGGTGAACATGAAATGTTGCTTCACTGTGGCCAAAAACTCAAATAAAGAGATTTGTTTTCACCGTTTGTCACTTGAGTCAGCCAGTTTTTTAAGATTTTGTAATAAAAGAAAAATGTGTCTGTACATAGCACATGTATTGTGTAAGACAATTTCCTTTTTAAACTCATCTAATTAGCATTCCGTAGATAGGCCACAACATGTCTTTCCATTGGTTTCTTTATGAACTATTTCTACCCACTGCATTCATCATCTGATGTGGGCTGTGTTAGCTTTCTAAAATCATACGAGCGTAACCGTAACTGTTAACATTTAATTCACTTACTTATAAAGCAAATAGGAGTTGCTGCGTTGCTATTGAAATTATCAGTAACAGGATTGATCTCAGTCTAGGGAAAAGTTAGTGAACAATGGCTTGTTAATGAGCTAGCCTCGGTCGTGCTTTGTTGCCAGCGGAAGGAAGATTAGCACAGCATCAAGAATTATATAGTCTGTGTGGTTTGTTTCTGATGTCATTGGACTGAAAATGTCAGCAGAGATTAAAAAGGGAGTGGAGGAGGAGAGAGAACAGGAAGATACAGTGAAGGCAGGCAATAAACAAGCATGCATGAAAGAGAGCAAGACCAGGAGGGTAGTACAGGGAGAAAACATGAAAGAGAGAGTGTGCAGATGTAATGAAAAGGTTATTCAGAGACACACAGAGAAAAAGAGACGAGGAAGATTTAGGGATAATTAGGCAGAACAAAAAAATAAGCACAGAAAGAAAGAAAGTAAGTGAGAGACAGCCATTTGCTTTTCCAGCAATGTTGATCAGAACTTTCTGTGTCCATCACTGTTTTTCTCGCAACTGCTGCCAAAGGCAACAGTTTCCCAACCATTATACGGCAATTAAAAAGGGCTGCCTGTTCCTCTTCAATTTCCTTTAAATGAAGTCAGTTAACCTCTGTGACTCTCCCCCGTAAGTTGGTGAAGGTACTTTTTGTGCTGCTTAAAGCTTTTTTTATTTCTGTTTTTGACGGTGTACAACAAATCATACCATAACCTCCCTACCATGTTCCACAACTGCTTTATTATAGTTTATTATGAAATTGCAATGCATTTTTGAAGTATTAGCAGAAGAGAGACCATAAAAATGGACTCAACCAGTCAACCAAATGCTTAGTTTTTCCATGTGTCCTTCATAGGGACTCAGCTTTTCTTAGACATGAGTAGGGGGGGCGCCAAGGAAAACAGGTTGGGAACAACTGGTCTAACCGATACTGATTTTGATATTTCAGAGCTAAAAAATTCTGACAATAACATATCAGCCAATAGACTATATATATATACATATATTTAAATGAACACAGAAATAAACAATATTGATAGGGATTCCCTCAGATTTATTTAAACAAAATTGTAACCAACATACATACTGAGCGAGACATTTTACAATAATAAACTTGTCAGTGCTCTCTGACAAACTGTGGCTTTAGTATCACTGGCCAAACACACCATATTTTGTTCTCTGAACTGTATTAGTGTGGGCGCGAGTGTACCTTGGTATTTGGTATTAGTACTCATGAATGCACCTCTGTATATATATATATATATATATATAAAATGAACACAGAATTAAACAATATTGATAGGGATTCCCTCAGATTTATTTAAACAAAATTGTGACCAACATACATACTGAGCGAGACATTTTACAATAATAAACTTGTCAGTGCTCTCTGACAAACTGTGGCTTTAGTATCACTGGCCAAACACACCATATTTTGTTCTCTGAACTGTATTAGTGTGGGCGTGAGTGTACCTTGGTATTTGGTATTAGTACTCATGAATGCACCTCTGTATATATATATATATATATATATATATATATATATATATCACTATTTAGGAACAGTAGAGACAAACAAGACCATTAGATTGTAGAATAACAATGTTTATCATATTTTAGGTCCATATAAATTCATGCTATCAATAATAATAATAATAATAACAATAATAATTAGGCGATTTGTACACATTGCGTGGAAGGAAAATGAATTGTCGTCTCTTCTCAAAATGTGGAACAACTATTGAATTACTGAAGGTAGCTGATAACCAGAGTCAAGGCTCAGTTTGTTTGCTGATTCAACATTACACGATGAAACAGCAGGATGAGAATGACACAAGTGCTTTCAGCACCCAGCCAAATAAAACCAAAGGGACATACAGTAGTAACGCAATATAAAACATGTCTGATCCAATCAGCTGGACAAATGACATAAGTGATGATGGTGTAAACATGAAAATGAAAGAAAACGTTTGTACATTTTAAAATCATTTACAGTTCAATATCTACAACAAGTGTTTCCTCACGTATATTCAGCAGTGACAGGCAATCACAAAAAATAATGAAAACAAAAATAAAAAAGCTAATAAAAATAACTGACAATTTCATTACAATAATTCATGTTGTCCCCAAAGACAAGAACGGGGCCTAATTTGTTTCAAATTACCATTTTGTAAATTTTTATTTTTCTAAAATGTAAAGACAGTGATGTTAAAAGCGCTCGACAGTAAAACTCCAAAAGAAGACCCAAACAGGACTAAAGTGTAAGCAAATAACACATGAACAGCCACTACTGCAAAACATTATTGTTACAATGATAACAATGATACAGTAGATTAGAAACTTAGCATAATGCATGTCAATAGGAGGAAAATTGTTTTAATGTCTTTTCAAAGCCCTTTACCTGGACATCATAGAGAGAAGAGAAGAGAAGAGAAGAGAAGAGAAGAGAAGAGAAGAGAAGAGAAGAGAAGAGAAGAGAAGAGAAGAGAAGAGAAGAGAAGAGTTTGTACTTCATTCAGTCAATGTGGATTGTGTTTTGTGCACCCTGGGACCAACAAACTATAACTGGAAATCTGAGGTTTTCACATGACAACAGGGACACACTAAAATACTGACACATTGGAAACAGTTACACAAGGATTCTCATGCAGTATGGGTTAAGATGGTAATGATCGGTCCTCTAGTGCTAAGCCCGTCACATCCCATCTTAAGTACAGTACCGTGGAATGTTTTTGTTTATCTAAACCTCAAAAGTAAAATCTCCAAAAATTTACATAAAACACAATCCAAGTCTTTTTGCAGTAACATTTGGTCTCAGTGGGAATTGTAACATTGGTAGTGTTGGTGTTTATTGTGGGGAGTACGTCAATTTCAAAGAGGTTCAAATAAAACAAAAATAGTTCCATTGTTCCATCCTGTACAAATGTAACTCCCTTCTCTGGATGTTCAGTACAACAATATCAATGTTCGGAGCACATCTGAATTTAAAAGCAACTCATATGCAGATGCATGTAACACACAAACATATGCACACATAAACAGTAAGTCTAGGAAAAAAAAAGGTCCAGTAGTAAACATTAGAGGGCGCTATTTGCAAATGATTTCATCTTTTCAGTGTCTTATCATTTACAGGAGATTAGCTTCCTCCTCCTCCTTCTCATCATTGAACACTGCATCCAAACTATAAGATTCACATCTTTAATTGGACCAGTAAATTGGCAAAAAAGAGGAAAAACAATACAGCATATTTTACATACATTACAATGAAACCCCCTCTCCTTGGCCAAAATTTGGTGCAGTCCATCACTTGCCACAGGGCTCCTGTGTCCACTCACACACACAAACACACTATATTTAACTCTGCAATGTATGACCAGATAACAATGTATTGTCTTTGTGCCTTAACAGCATATTTAGACAAATAGCAGACAAATTTGAGATTTTTTTTTAGGGTTAGAAGAGCAAAAGGGACATGAGAGCACTTAAAAACAGGTCAACAAAGATAATGACATACAGCAGCTTACATTTTTTTTTTAAATTCAGTGGAAATGGTAAAGAAGAGGGGAGTTACGGATGTGTCTCCTGCTCAGGTCCGTGTGGTAAAACAGCTGGCGATGGAGGGCAAAAGAAGAGTTATGAGATTCCCCTTGGAAAATGGCACCAGTGTAGGCAATGACACATGGAGGGTTCGTGGGTGAAATAACATAAAAATTGTCTTCAGCGTGAACTCTGAGCTGATGCACACCTAAAAACAGCCTTTTTTCGGCTTTTTGACTTGCGCTGCCATGTCTGGATTGACAGGGTATCAGTGAAGATACCAGGCTGACTTCATGTACTTCACACATGACCTTTCAGTGAAGAAGATGATGAAGAAGAGCTGCCTTTCTGTGTCAGTGTTAGCTGTGTTATTTGTTGTTGTTCTTCTGTCATTTTCCTCTGAGCGCTCTTAATCCTTGAAGCAAATCATTTCCTCGTTAATAACCCTTGAACTGGGGGGCACCGGGGTAGCTCACCTGGTAGAGCGTGCACCCCATGTACAGAGGCTCAGTCCTCGCCGCAGCAGCTGCAGGTTCGATTCTGACCTGCAGCCCTTTGCTGCATGTCGTTCCCCCTCTCTCTCCCCTTACATGTCTAAGCTTTCCTATCAAATAAAGGCCTAAAATGCCAAAAAATAATCTAAAAATAATAATAATAATAATAATAACAACAACCCTTGAACTAAAGATATTGTGGAAGATTTTTTGAAGGTTGTGCTACCTTGACTCCATGAAAGCCACGTAATGCATTTAAAAAAAAAATAATGCATCCCTCCTGTGGTGAAATTAGTGTTTTGATTGTTTCCTCCACTGCAGTCCGAGAGAAAACTTCTTATGGCTTGAAGCAACCAGAAGATTCTTTAAATCAAATATTTCAATCAACTCCCTACCAGACAGGTCTATTTTTTCCAGTGTCCCCCAGACCAGTATGGTAACGTAACAAGTTTAAAGTTGAAGAAATACAGTATGTAATGACTCATGTTTGAGATTTGACCAAGCAATCAGTTCTTACTCCATCCAAAAGAAGAGGCTCTGTTCTTGTGTCTTGACATTCATAAAAAACAAAACATGACCGAACTGGCCAAATACATACAACTTCTTACAGGTCTGAGAGGAGAAAACCAGTGTGGGACATATTGAGTTCCTGTAGGCAGTTGATTAGGTTGGCACAGCAGGGTTAGGTTTTCTACCCCTAACTGTGACGAAGAGGTTTGAAGTAGCCTTGTGCGATTGTGTGTGTGTGAGGTTGTGTGTGTGGGTGTGCATTTCTCCGTCTCAGATGCGTACTGGGGGTCCACTGGGAGCCGTGAGGGGCACTCGAGAGCCGCAGTCGTAGTCGAGTTCGGCCATCCGGGAGCGGCTCATCATTCGACTGTGGGAGTACGCTCGTCTGTCTGTTTGTCTGTCCCTGAAACTCCTGATGTAGCTCTGTGGATGGACAGATGATATACGGTTGGGGTAGGAATATACTGTATAGTGCACAGGCACAGTATCCATGGCACTGTATACATGTGTTAGACAACTTGTTTTTGGTTGTTGTCCGTGTTTTCGGGAAGTGTGCAAAATGTGTGGTTTTATTAGGGGTTATTTGCAGGACTATTTCTTGGATGGGAGCACATGAAGTCTCCACTGAACCTTACAGAGACAACATGACTTTCGGAAGTCACTGCTCCTGGCCAAGAAATAGTCTCACCAATACCCCTCGGTTAAACCTAGGTAGGTGGATTTTCTTACCAACGAACAGAGCCAGGCTAGCTGTCTCTAATCTTCATGTTGAGCTATGCTAATTATCTGCTGGTTCCAGTTTTATACTGAACACACTGACATGAGAGAGGCATCAATCTTCTTATCAAACTCTTGGCAAAGAAAGCTAAATAAGCATATATACCAAAATGTCAAACTATTCCTTTAAAGGTGTAATATGGAGTAAGTAAAATATAGATTATGACAAAAGAAATTGATTTAAAAAAGGAAAATAGATTGAAAAGCAACCTGCATATACACCCATTATTTCAAAAGGTCAAAATCATGGGGAAGATACACATTATTTTTCTATTTCGTTAACATTGCCACATATGGCATTTGTGCTGCATTCATGTGGTGTCGGAAAAATTGGAAAAAAAATTTCCGACTGGGAAAATTCATTGCAATATCACTGAGAGATAGGGCATCACTTGGAGGATGTCTGCACTCTCTGAGTGCCCTTCTAGTTGTATGTTGTTTGTTTTAAGTAAATTAGCACATGAAATAGAACACTTAAAATATTACTAGAGAGCTTATTTTTTAATATTTCTTGAAATATTTTTGAAAGCATGACATTTTGACCTATACAGCCAGAATCTCAACTTCATTTCATCTTAAGAATAAGGAGGCTTCTGCATCTTACCGGTGACAGCACATCTCCATCAAAGCGCCTTTTAGGGTTGGCCTTGCGGTGGTAGCCGGGTTCAGTCTGAGGAGGAGGGACTTTAGGTGGCTGAGAGCTTTGGGCTTGGTGATGAGGGTGGGAGGACGCTGGGTGATGGTACTGCTGGTGGTGGTGATTGGTGTGGGCTTTCTGCTTGTGGCTGGTTTTCTGGTTCTCTCGTTTTTTCTTCTTCTTGTTCTCCTTTTCCTTTTTCAGCTTCTCTTCCCGCTGTCGGATCCGCATGAGCTGGACCCTCCGTTGCTGTCGACTCAAAACCACTGGTGACAAAGAGACCAGAGATGTGATAATGTGCGGAGAGAGAAGGAACGATAGATAATAATGGGGGAGTGAGAGGATGATAAAGACAGAACAATGCAGCTTTTACAGAAAAAAAAAACTGAATCAAGTCAAGAAGAAAGGACACATTCAAAATCACTCAGACTGACCAGAAAACAGGAGAAACCTTCGATAGGATGACATTTTCTTTTAGATATATTTAAATTAGCTTTTAAATGTTGATGGTGAATTATCCCAAAGGGGGTAATTGTAAGTACAGGCTACAAAAAGAAACATGAAGAAAAAAACACTGATGTCCATTTCCTAGTTTCTTTCATTCTATTCAGTCCGTTGGCAGACAGATCATTTTCCTCACTGCATGTACTCACACGGAGCTGCTCAGTCTCCAGACATATTGTGAGTGGGTGAGTGTGTTTGTGTTATCTCCACACCCTCCCTAGAAAAGGATGTCCAAAATGCATCCTGTCGCGCTGTCCATTGATCACCCATGTGATTACTTTGGGTATGCATGTTTGTAAGCATTTTGATTCAGCGGTGTAATATGCAATAGTGTCAGGGATCTGTTTCATGCTCATTATTATAAGTATGACGTCCCGAACTTCATGAAGGCAATATGTACTGTATGCATCACATTTAATGTGTGTGTGTGTGTGTGTGTGTGTGTGTGTGTGTTGAAGTGTTATGAGGTCTATTGTTGTTTCTTTGTGAGGGCGGACAGCGAACAAGGCACCATCTGCCAGGGAAACTGCTTACTGACACCCCCCTTTTCTTTTCCTCAGCTCACCCCACCGCAGGCCCCTCTGGCTACATGCTACTGTTTGTGTGTGTGTGTGTGTGTGTGTGTGTGCATGCGTGTGTGCGTGCGTGCGCGTATGTATGATCTTGCGTTGTCCACAGATGACAAAAAAAAGGTGCACACTAATTTATTCATGCCTGTGCCCGGCACTCTATTCAATCAGCTGACGGACAGATGATTTTCCTTACTGCTCCACTTGGGTACCCTGCTTACGTGTTGTGTCCCAGTTTATTACCCTCCACTGCCCTTCCCCCATTACACCTGCTCCCTCTTTTCCCCTGTCCTTTCCCATATCCTTTTTTTCTCTGTCAATACAGTGCTTGTCATCATAAAGGACAGACAAACTCGGACAGCTGTAAATAATTTTTTTTAAGTTTCATTTAAGAATACATGTTGTATAGGTCAATTTAAATGGGTTTCTAACACAACGATGACCCTTATGACCTGATGACCTGGCTCCTATCACAGAGCAGCAGTAATTGCAGTAACATTCATAGTATACTTGCTAGATCCTCCCCCTCTTTTTTCCCCTCATTTTTTCCAGTCACAGGCTGTACTGTATATATGGCAACAAGCACGCAACACACATGCAGTACATAAAGAAATGCAACAATGTTTTCTTTTTTTTTGTCCTTTTTATTTTTGTCTTTTTGCTTTCTTTTATCCCTCCTTGGGTGCTTCAATTGCCATGTCATTCTCACATATTTGACGAGATCGATGTTATATATATTTCACTTGTCAGTGTGTGATTGTTTAACGGGGAGAAAAACCGGAGTGTGATCAATGCATGTTTAGCAACTTTTTGTGACAAAGCAGTGTCTCTTTCAGTTCTCTTTCTTATAGACCGTTTTTATCCTATATGTGCTTCCTTCATATATCTACCTCTTTCTAGGTCTCTTTCCCCCCATACTTAATTGCACATTTTTCAAAAATAGCACTAAAAAGCTTCTTCTAACTCTTTGCCCACACCCTCTGACTGGAAGCCACGACAGCCTGCTGTTTAATCCCATTATTTTAGGCCATGTGTGACTTCTTCTAAGACACTGTTTAACTCAGCATGTCATACGCCAGCAACGATCAAATGTAAGAGTTTGTGCGTGTGTGTATGAATGAATGAGATGTGTGTGTTTCAATTTTCCTGCAGTTAGTGCATGAGTGAGTGAGAGACTATGCCCCAGTATATTTCTGTCCCCTCTGTTTGTGAGCAGTGTGTATTTGTGTTTGTGTGCTGCATTTACAGTGTGTGTGTGTGTGTGTGTGTGTGTGTGTGTGTGTGTGTGTGAGAGAGAGAAAGTGATCTTGCCATCTGTGTTGGGGTTGCTTTTTAGAACAGATTAAGGCTGTCTCTGTCAATAGCTCATTCTGCTGACAACACTAATGTTAATGTATTTAGATTCTCCCTCACACAGTGTTCCCTGCCCTCACAATGGTCATGATTTCTTAAGCTGTCAATTAAACTGCCTATTTAATAAAATTAGGGTAGATTTGTGAGTCTTGATTGAATGGCTCCAGCTTTTAGTGGCCTTTGTGAGATCGATACTGAAACAAGCCTCATCATCATTCTGTGTACTTGACTGTGTATCTAAGATTAAAATAGTTAAGTTAAAATCAAATACATGAACATGTGTTTCCAGAGGTCTGCAACAGCCTTGCCTGAGGCTTGTGGCTGTGGCCTACATTGCCATAAAGCCAGAGCGGACACAGTGAGGTGAGCACCACCTCTCTTCATCATCAGCCATTTCTGAGAACATCCACTGTGTCTTCCAGGTTGGAGCAGTAGCTGCATCACACTGTAGCTTTAGTTCAGCAGTAAACTAATAGACATTTGCATTTCAATTTAGGAAAATGCAACTGACTCTTTTTTCATGAGATGCGTATTTTTGCATTTTTTAATTCATTAGCTTATATGATTTTTATTGAAATCCTCCATGGAAAAGATCAAAGTCTTGGCTACTGTTTTCTGACGTCCCTTCAGCCTTAGGCATTCTCATTTCCCTAAATGTTTATGGAATTTTCCAAACATGCCATTTACTTTGTCCAGAAAATGTCCCTGGTGTATTCACACCTTTACATATTACCTGACCTCCACATCCACCTAAAAAACCTGCTCCCAATTCCCTCAGCAGCTCCCTGTCTCTGCCCCTGTTTCTCTAAATCTGCCTGTGAGCTGCTACCTGTGTTTTGATTCTCATCTGCCTTTGACCCCTGTTGGCTTTGTTTACTTGTTTGGACGGACTTCAAATTGCAGAGTAAGCCTGTTTACAAGTGTCTGCATTTGATTCCTCAGCACTGTCAGTACTGTGACCAATACATAATGTTACGTAATATCCAATTACCAATGTAAAATAAGCTATGAGCAGTTGAAAAACTACGTTTTTTTTTCTAGTTGGGTATAAGGTCAGTGTTGCTGTTGTTTTGCTATGTTCTTGTAATTTGTTTTTTACAGGTTCTATTGTACTGTAAGAGTAACATCTCATAAGATGTTGTGCTTTTCTGACTGTAAAAGCTGTTGTATTCTTGCACTTCAGTCATGTTTTGTACACCTAGTCAGGACCCCTGTTTCTACCAACTAAAAATGTCTTGAAGTGCAACAACATACTGACAAGTAAAAAAACAAAATCAACAAATAGGGCAAAAGATTATTCTAAAAATACTTTGCTAACATCGGTGTCCTAAGTTACCGTTTGAACCTGGTTAAAGGAGTCTGTTTGTGTGTGTAATGTTGCATCACTCACCCTCTGTGTGAGAAAATCCCTCTGCAGTGACTTTCCATTGGATCAGCACTCCGAGGAGGGCCAGGACAGGCCACACCCCCAAGATGACCCAAGTAAACCAGCAGACTGGCTTCTTTGGTGCCACCTGCAAATAGTACACTTACAATTTTAGATGAATAATTTAATTTGAATAAATCTTCCAACACCATTATTTTTTTAAATATATCTTCCAACACATGAATTTGTGCAAAAGAAAACTAATTTCTAACTTAATGATGACAATTTTGTCAGTTTGCACAGACCTCCCTGTTCTCAGATTTTATCGGTCAGTCTGCCAAACTCTCTCTCTCTTATGCAAACAAACACATGGAAAGCGCAGACCAAAGCCGTGACACAGTAATGATGCACACACATGACCTCCCTCTAATATATAGATTACTCATACACAGAACAAAAACATGCCTCAAGGTAACTTCAAATAAATGAATAGCATGTATTTCTCTCTGCCACTAACAGTTTACACAGACACACAAACACACAGATGAGCCTACCCTGAGCCTCTCGTAGACGTAGTGGACCAAGGCGAACAGCTCTATGAAGTAATCCACGGTGACAGTGATGATGGCAGAGCCGAATGTGGCGGTGGAAAGGGTGACGAAGCAGCGCTGCCATTGAAGAGTGAGGACGGCAAATAGCGTCCCAGAACCCAGGAGAATACCCAGAGGAACCCACACTGTTCTGGGGTGGTAGAACTCCTCCATAACCTTGGAGAGAGAGGGGAGGGTTAATTTTACTTTGGCAGTTGGGATTTCCTTTATGGTATTTTTATTGTTTTAATCAGCAGAATTAGGGCCTGGTCACATCGACCTTCATGACATGAAACGTGTACAAAATCAAATTAATTTCATTGCAGCAAAGTAAACCCACACCAACAGTTTAGTTATGGTGAACTTCAACTTGCGAAATACCACCATGGCTTATAGTCACCATCTACCAAAATAGATGACCTGAGGCCTGCCTTGTGGTGCGGTTTGCAGTTACAATATTACTTTAAGTAGATGTTTTTAGTGTTGATGTGCTGATTTGTTTGTTTTAGTTGGCAAGCTAACTTTTTTGCTAGCACCCTTAATGACAAGCTAAATAAAAAGCTACCTGGCTCTTCGTACTGCCTATGCAGGAATTCGCTGGCCGATTTATGTGTTTTCATCTCTTAAGATGCTGCCATTACTGCTGTGGGAAAATTGTTATAATTGCATTTCAACGTGGGTCCTACAGGATCTCCCGGGAATATTTTTTTTTTTAGCTAAAAGCTTTGCAAAAGTGGTAGATAACCACAACCACATATTCCACTTTTTTCCACACTTTTTGGTGTGACAATACAATCAATGCTTTATTCGTAAAGCTCATATGCATGGGAAGTGTTATTTTAACCTTTTATTTTAAGGTGTCATGGTATTTTCCTTTATGTTCTGTATGCAAATAAACATAAATTAAAATAGTGCACATTTAAATGAGTCTCCTCACCACCAGTGAAGCCACTCCAACCAGTAGGCCCAGCAGAAGGCCCACCATAAACAGCCCCACACTTCGAACCAACATGGTCACAAGGCCACACAGGGTCCCGATACCCAGGCCAATGCCCACTGACGCCTCGACGCTGAGCTGAGTGTCCATCACCCTCTCCTTGTAGCACAGCATGAAGATGACCACAGAGCCAAACATTAGGCCTGTGAGGAACAATACGGCCTTGAAGCATCGATAGCCTGGAGGAGTAATGGGAAACAGACCACTGTGAGGTTATCACAAGCATACAAATACTGGTACATGCTACATGCTGTAGTGTGTATATGACTTGGTTTCTCTTTAAAACACACACACACACACACACACACACACACACACAAGCAGTAGCTTTGAATGCTACATCAGGATCGACATAACCTGAACATATGCCAACCTCATCCACTGCCAAAAACATACCAAGACCAGTGTACTACAACAACAACAACAACAACAACAAAAAGCCAACAAACGATGACTGAAAGAATTTGGGAACCCTTTTCTAATGAGGTACTAGTTATAAAAAGTTTATAAGATGTAACTATAGACGAGATCATAGATGATTGTAACTAATTGTTTCATTCATTTTGATCTATAAGCCATCAAAAGCAACCTTTTACAGCATCTGTAAAACCTTCAGCTGAGGTTTATCATTCTCCATCATAATTTCTTTTTTTCTTTCTATTTAGCTATGTATTTCATCTAACAGATCTCACCAATTGACAGTTTGATTACTTTACTTCCTTCCTGGAAAATGCTAATTGCTAAAATCGTTTCACTTAGAATTTATTACCTTTTAAATGTACAGTTGATGGATGATTGTATGATTGTAGTAACCCAGAAATTGATATTATAAATGGTTTATGACTGATACATGAATGATTACTAAATGATATACTGACCTGTAATCAGTGTAATCTGTCTATCAGTTCCATCTAAAAATCCTTTACATGTATTTAATCTCTGGTTTAACATTTTCTCATGCTTACATTCTACAGTTTTCTCAATTTAGCTGATAAAGTGTAGATTGCTGTGCAAGGTCTTGAAAATAAAAGGGTGTTGTCTCCCCTAGCAGAGAAGATAACATAGTATAGGGATGATGCAGAATGAAAAGCAAAACAATAAACAGCCACCTTCATGTGGTGGGTAAGTGAGGCATTTCTTCATTACGAGCAGATAAGCTGTCTCTATAAACCTTTATGAAACTGCTTTAAAATATGATATTCATCGTATTACAAAAGGTCATCCACATTCATTAGTCAACGGGCCTGCTGAATAAAACAGCTGCTCACCTACTTTTTTTTTTTTTTTTTCCCCATCGTATGCTCCCTCCTGTCCTTGGCTTTCTCTCTGTTTATCTCTCACCAGTTTATTTCCATCTTAATGTGCTTTATTGCAGTGAGACAAGACCGCAACGCATTAAAAGCTCAAATTATCAACCGTTACAATCTCCTTGAACCTTGCTTTTGTGTTTATTAATGTTTGCGTCTCCCTTTCTTTTTGCTCTATATCTCCTTCTCTGTGTATGTGACTGGACTCTGTCTGGAGGGGAAGCAGCATCAGATTGTTATTTGTGTGTAATCAGGCATTGCACAGCTGAGCCAAACAATACTCTCCGTCTCATCCAACCCACTGTCCATGCTGCTCCATCTTGACCATACCTCATTTATTTGATGCACTTCTAGCTTTCTTTACTTCCTTCTACTCATTCCTGGGTTTTTTCCTTTGTATCTTTCAGCCACCAGGCCCCTGAATAAAACGTGTGCTGAATGCCACTGTATTTTTCACATTTGTTTCCTGTCTTTTGTAACAGAATGCCTGAATAACTAGTCTGATGTGGAGTAACTGGGGCATTTCCAAAGCACCTACAGCCACCTCAACATTGGTTTGGTCAGCCATCACAAACTCCCAACATTGTTCTTCCATACCAGATAGTCTGCATCAATCAATCTATAAATATATATTGTGAAATATAATTGACTGCTCCTAATCTTCTGGTCCACTTTCCTTGTCCACTTTTCTCTGACCCATCTTTTCCTGTCATTTTCTCTATCCCTTATTCCCCCCCACACACACAAAACACACAAACACACAAACACACACACACACACACACACACACACACACACACACACACACACACACACACACACACACACACACACACACACACACACACACACACACACACACACACACACACACACACACACACACACACCCTCCTTGTTGCTTCCCTTACTTTTCCTCCAGCCATCAGAACCCTCCATACCATCTGTTCACTCTGGCTTATTCAGCTCTTGTCTGCTTCCCTTCCACTCTCTTTTCCTTTGCGTCATCCATCTTGTCCCTACAACATCACTTGCTGTAACTTTGTTTTTTTGTTCTCTGGATCAAATAAATGACAGCCAACCTTTTCTTCTCAAGACCTTGGAACTATACCACATTCTGCAGTTGCAAGAGGCATCTATCAGCAGGGAGAGTCCATTTTCAGACTGTAGAAATGTCATTTCAAATGTGACTGTGGGGTTTCTGAGAAACATCAACAATATGCATTGTGTCTCATTTGCAGAATGGTCACTTTGTTTGGTTATAAAGCAAGAGCTGGGGGGGAAATGAGGGGGGAAATGCACCTATTTATCTTCTCTCAGAGTATGCTGTCAAACAAACAGAGAAACCAATGATGATGAAGGACTGATGATGAAGGACTGAGGAGCAGTATTTCAAGTAAAATTATGCCATTCAGTCTTATTACACAATCCTTTGCTGTTAATGGTTTTGAAGCATGTATAAGACAACCTTTTTAATCAGTGTCATTCCCTAAATTGAAGTTTTTGTCAACTAGAGAATTTCAGACTTATGTTAATTAAACAGATACAGAAAACACAAGTATTACTTCCATTTGGCCGGAGATACAGGACTCTCAAAAGAAGAAGAGCCAGTTTCAGCAGGGGTTTTTGCAATAGCAGCCCTGAACAATCTGCCTCGCTGACACTTTTGTGAGCTGGGATGCTTTCATTGAGATTCTGTGTACTGACTCTACTGTATTTGTATGTGGCTTTTTGTGTATGTGTATATTTACATGTCGCTATGTACGTATATGGCTATGTGTACTGACTGTGGAAAGAAATATCCCTCTGGAAAAGTAGATCTACATCTAGAGATAGCATTTCGTTTGCTAAATGCAATGATTCCAATGTTAGCATGCTAATGCTAGCAGAAAGCTGAAGCTGATGGAAAAAAAATACTTTTTTTTAAATACTTTTTTAAAAATTATTTGTCAATCCACAAGGTACATGTAAGTGGCAGTTGAAATGTATCTTAAGCAAACCCCTTTTATACACACAGTACACACATGCAAATAGTGCTGGGTCAACCATGGTAAGGCGCCCTTGGAGAAGTTTGGGGGCTCAGTGCCTTGCTGAAGGGCACCTCGGCAGTGCCCAGGAGGTGAACTGGCAACTCTCTAGCTGCCAGTCCCACTCAATACATGGTCTGTATGGGTTGGGTTACTCTAACCGATGCCCCTCTTAAGCCAAGTCCCTACGGACTGAGCTACTGCCACCCCCCAAAAAAATGTACATACATTTTTTAAAGAAGAATAGGCAAGGCAAGGCAAGGCAGCTTTATTTGTATGTCACATTTCAGCAACACGGTAAAGTGCTTTACATAAAACAGAATAGAATGAGAACATCCAACAATTTTATTTTAGTGTTGTGAGCCACAATGGTCTTGTAGCATGCTGTCAACTTTGTAAAATAAAGTTGCTAGGTAACCGGTTTGTAATGCAGGGACTGACGCTGCTGATGCTTTACCAAGACATCTACAGTGAATGTTAATGTCATCTGTATGCTTTACCGAATGTCTCTGTTTTGTATTTGTATGCAACACATCTTCTTAGTGCTTCAACATACATCAATATTTATCCAAAAGCAGCATAGATGTTGATTTTTTATTACATAATACATTACTTTTTAAACTTTGTTCTATGTTTTTATCTTACAGTGTTTGTTGTTTGTGGTACTGACAGTAGATATGAACATTCCTGTATGGGTCTACAGGTAAATGATCGATGTTGTAAAGGATGTGATTTTATGGAATGCATTTTAGTTAACATGGAGGACTATGTATATTAGCAGTGGCCAAGTCATTTAACAAAGGATGATTGATCACAAGACAATACATACAAGTTTAAAATTAAATGCATTGTTTCTGTCAAGTGGTTACTGATGCATACCATGTCACTGGAAGAGAGTTCAATTCACTCCAGTCAAAATAACTATTTCCATGCATTGTGCGCCTGCATTCCTAAAGTCCTTGCAAATTATCATTAATTCTCACAGCCACAGCCAGATGAAAATCTCTTGCCACTGCCTGTTAAACTAGAAAATGGCTGCAGGTAATTGATTACACAGACCCATAAGCCAACCCATTGCAGTATATTGAAATGAATTGTACCTTTGTACAAAAATGCATGAGACAAGTTATTATTCAACCACTTTTATGCAATTTCGCCAGTCCCTATTCAAGTTGAAATTACATTTTTAATCAATAATTTTTTGTTGCAACAAAAACAACTCTAATGTACGCCTGTAACCACTACAGCAGATCTCTCACTCTAATTATTTATTGATCACACATTCATGTAATGACTTTACACACAAACTCATTAGGATGAGCCCTTAATACTTTGTGATCTCAGTCACTGGCTTCAAAACTAGGCCTCAAGTAAGGAAGTTGTGTCTTAACATATGAATGGACCCATGCATAAAGTATGAGTCCTGGCATTTGATGGCACAGAGGAACAAAAAAACAACAACAGGGGTCCACTGCCAGTTAGGCCTGGTATTTCTGATCAGTGCTGCTGCAACATGTGGTCGAAAGAAATAGGAATGTGCCTTTCAATAAGCAGCAGAAGATGCCTTTTTTCTTTAAAAGACAGCTGACAGTCCAATGTTTTTAGTCTGCTGATGACAGCAGACTTGGGAAAGGGTGTAGGGGTAATGGATTTTCAAGGATTTGATAAGATGCAATTCTAAGAAAACATATGAACATATAGCAATGCCACAATAGCTTAGTCTGCAGAAATGAGATTCCAATATTAATTCACATAGCCAGAAACAAGACAACCTCTCTGTACTGCTCTTAAATCAATAATGTCATACACCAGCAGAGTAGAATGAGGGCCTCTTTGGTTACATGTTTTATTATTATTATTATTTTTCCTAGCACTTACACATATAGAAACTATATATCAGCTACATGTCACTCTGTTTCTATCGTGTTGGCCATTGATGCTACTGATAGATGTCTATATATCTATTTTAGATTTACTAATTAATGCCCAGAATCTCAGTGTTTAAATATTTCTTGTGATTGTCAACTGAAACAGATATACGAGTTTCTTTAGGTATGGCGATTAGCCCTTTTTAGCGGACAATGACAGGTACAAGTGGCAAGCTGTATTTTGATTCTGAAATAATACTAGAACACGGTAAAAGCTGTTTCAAGCTTGACATGAGAAATCACTCAATCACTTTTCAGTGGTCCCATTTTAATGAGCTTCAGACCTTAAGAGCAAAGCCTCCACTACACCATCACTTACCAAAGAAGCAGTAGATGATTCCAAAGAGGCAGCACATGGAGCAGACCACTGAGGGAACAATCTCATATCTCCTCTCAATCTCCTGGTCACACCTCAGCCCCACCTCAGCCAAACCCAGCAGTTGGCCGGTGAAAGGCATGGTGACTGAAGTGAAGTGGGTTGGAGTTTAGGGGAACAAAGGAGGGCAGGGGAGAGGGGTGGAGGGGATGTGCAGGGGATGACTGGATCAGTGGGCCTCACCCATTGAGACGTGTCTACCTGCAAACGGGAGATATAGAAAGAAAGTGATGGAGAGAGAAAGACAGACAGAGGAGAGAGTGATTATTGATTGCTCATTTTAAGTTCTCAGCTGTGAGTGCTGACAGAGCAGTAAGCATGCATCAACATTTAAAAAAAAAAGAAGCATCTCAGCATAGCACAGCCACTAACAACTACAGCTTTAGATTAAATGACTGCATACTAAAAAAGCAAAGAGGTTGCAACAAATTGTTGCCAACAGTTCGAGAGTATTTGACTGGTAGCAGAAGAACTGCAGCACACACATAATGGTTGCCATGGAAAGATTGCCAGAATGCATTTGAATTCATTTGCATGTTGTGGGAAATTGTGGCACAAGTATAAGACTGTTTGTGAGCTTGGTATTTGTGGCAAAAATCTTAGGTTTTTCCGTAGGATAAAAAAAAAAAATCCTTAAACATTTGCATCTCTACTATGTCCTGATCTGCCGCTGCTCTAATCACTCACTTGAAATAAATACAGCAAATACTCACTCACTGCTGCTGTTTCATCAAGCTGAAAGACTGCTATGTAATAGCATATTTTACAAAGTATATGGTACAACGTGCAGTAGAAATATTACATGTATTGATTGTTCATGCTGTCAATGCTGAACATAGTGTATAGTTCTAGGGCATTTAGTGAAACATATGCCGGAGTTTTGATAAATAAGACTAAACATCAGATAAACTGCAATGTTACCTAGCAAAAATAAATATAATGGTTAAGGTCTTTCAACATGAGTAAGGCAGCAAGGATTTTGGTGGACAATTTTCCAAGATCATACTTCAATATAGCAATAGCAATGTAAAGGAGATACTAATGGAATGTATGCTTAGATAAAGTATATATATATATATATATATATATATATATATATATATATATATATATATATATATACAAACATACATAAGCAATCAAACAGCCTATCTTGGCTTATAGTTGGTCATGAACAAAAATTCTTGAGACACTCTAGGAGTGTAATTATTTCTCCATTTGGGAGGGAAAAGGCAAAACAAAAGTGGCTGCACTAGAAAGACATCACATCCAATGAACAAAACAAAACCTGGACTGAAGTGGGTTATTTTGAATGGGAACAATTTGATTGATTGTAACCTTTAGTAAAATCTTACATTGTATTCCACAACCTAATCTAAGATGCATTATCAAGGTAAAAGCATGGTTATATTGTACCAGTAATTTAGTGTGATTAACTACTGTATATAGTAATTAGACTCCACTGACTATACTGAATCCACTATCATTTGTAAATGAAGCCATAGGGCAGCTTTCGCTATTACAGTGTTTGTTGGTTATGAGCAATTACTTGTTTCACAATAATTTTTTTTGTACAAATGTGTGTAACGTATTACAACCTTTCATCTAATGAGATGTTATGTATAGATCTACTGTTACATAAGATAGTCCGGTATTGATAACGTCAGTCTTAATTGATCTCTTTGTGTACTTTGGGTCAACAAAAGACACTAGTAGATCAATAAGGAGTGTGGTGTTAGCTACAAACACATTGCTTCCAATTGTTTCCTTTTACTTAAAAGGAATTTGTTGAGGTCTTTTATTGGATGAAAATGTGCCTGGGGCTTCCATTTTGGTCCTGTTTTCGGTAGTATCTGTGCCATCAGCTTATAAAACAGATCAAAGTCAGCTGTGTTTCACATATTTTGTGTGAAGATAGCAGAGGGCAAATTCAGTCAATCACTGTGCTGCACTCTACCCTAATAGCATAATGCATAGATTTTACAGTTTAAGTAGGACACACTGCATTCAAGTCAATTCTAATAGCACATAAAGCACATTGTAAATAAAGTGTGGACAAGAACACATACAGTGGCAGTGTAATAGACTCTTGCTGTAAACCACACACCCACACACAGCTCCACACTCATTCAGGCACCAAATCCCAATGGTTTAATCTTCAGTTGAGCCGTAAATTAAGACCTACTAATTGTATAGACTCGCTCATATCTTTAAATAGGAGCATCCTCTATAGGAAGTGGCATACACGGCAGTATTTTCCTCTGCATCATCATTCTTCACAAAACAACTACTATACTACATATTTTATGCATTAAGCAGGGTTGCTCTCTGTCTCCATCATAACATCTTAATTGCTAAGGCTTAGCAATGGATGCAAAGGCGTGAGTGTGTACACATTTCTTCTTCACACAAGTCATTTTTGTCTCCATTAGCCACGTGTGTCTCAACGCATTCTCATAAACGGGTTTGAATGATATTGTACGAAAAGTTATGCACACTAAAACGTATGATACTATACGAAAACTAACAAACCTCACATGACATCGGCTACAGAGTTCCGTGCTACAGAGTGGTAGTTGCTAGCTATTTAAGCCACTACAGAGCTTCATGGCACAGACCACCGTGAGCTGCCCGTCGTGGTGCTCCGTCAGGTCAGCAGTCAACATGGCGCATACAGCAAAATAAACGTATAAATCATACAAGAGTGCTTAACTTTTCGTAGCTTGTCGAATGTATAGTTCATGAGAACAGGCTGTGTGACTGCACATTAAATCTGTCTGGCCCTGTTCTCATCTTCTTTACTCATATTGGCATGTGTGCTGTCTGTCTGGTAAAGCCCTAGACTTCGGAAGGAACATTCAATCTTGAAATTGAGGGTTTTACTGATGTTAAAATTGTAGTCAGGCTCAAACAATTTTACTGCACAGTACATCAGCCTAAGTGCAGTAGCACTACCCCCAAATCATATTGCCTTATTCTACTGTAGTTACAGAATGCACTCAAAACACCTTACAGTTCTTTTACAGCCTGTGCGGGTTACAGATTGCGTTTTAGATTTTAAGTTCTGTTGCTCTGGATCCATTACCTTTATGTGGTTTTCTCCTTCAGGTCACTGCACTTGTCATGTCAGAGTACAGATGACATACTCACATACTCTCTCCCTGTCTCCCAGTCTCCCTATCCTGCGTTTACTCTTGCACATACATTCACAAAGACACAAACTATACAAACATACTTGCCAGCCTGATAGCAGCAATACTACACCTCTGGAGCATTGAACAATCCAAATAGATTTTTTTTTTCTCCATTTTTTTGCTGTGTCATTTGGAGAAAACTAAATTACACAGAAGTAGAATTCAAGAAGAAATCATAGTGCGATATTGTCCCATGCTAGACTAGCTTTTGAAATGAAATTACTTGACTACTTTTAAAACTCAAGTTTCACAGTGGTCAAGATAAGATAAAGAACAGTAACATTAGAATGCACTGACCATCATATTGTGCCTAGCTAGAGTAGAAAAAACAGATTTCAATTTGACCTGTAGCTTACAACAACAAGCACACCATCAGCACTGCAGAAGAAACAAAAACATGTTAGCACTCACATTAGGGAGCATGTCACCAATTGTACATACAACAGTAAAGGTCTAGCAGCATTTTGCTATAACCAATTATACTATATCAATGAAGTAAATGAAAAAAAAAATGAAAAAGTCTACAGTATACTGAAATGATCTCAATAAATAATTGCTCAAAATTTCCAGTTATCATTAAGACATTTAAATGTCAGCTGCTATAATTACTTTTAAGCCCTAGCCACAGTACCTTTCATCAGATCCCTTCACACCCACCTGAGTCTGTGCCTCTGGGCTTCCGTGTCACTACTAATATGGAATTAAAAGCATTAACATAGATTAAGATGAACTATAAGCTAGTATTAAACATTATAATGATACAGTGTAAACGATGCTCCCTGTGGGAGAAGTCGGGAGCACACGACTCAGAGCTAAATGAAAGCCGATTAGCATTATTTAAGGGTGTTTGAATGCAGCAGTCTTCAGTGGCAACCATGTTAGATACATGCACAACGTGCACTACACTGTCATGTTGAGTACAATAATAACAACTGTAAGGATAATATGTGATGCTGCATTGATGTTTTGAAGTTAATTCCCCCGCTCAGGTGTAGAGCAACAGTCCTAGAGCAAGACACTTCAACTGAGTAGGACGAATTCACAGAAGAAACTGTCTGGTTCACTGAGCGCTCCTATGCATCACATCATCCTGCTGCCCTGCAGACTTGTGATTCCCCGTCAACTGATCATTATAAGTTGCTGCAGAAATGGTTATATGGTAAAACTTTAACTAAATGGCTAAGGTGAGTAAAGTTGAAGGAAAGCGCCTGGAAACAATGTCCCTTTTTAGAGTATATATTAGAAACTAGAAAGCATTTAGAGAGAGCACATACTTTCACCAAGGCTGCGCAATCCCCTACATTTAAATGATTATTATTTAAAATAGGAAATGTTTAGAAAGGCTAAATCTATCAATCTTAAAATACATACAGTAATAGGCGCTCATGGAATACATGTGCTAGATTTTTCCCATTGTGTTAAGTAGAAAGCTTCAAAAGGAAATATTTAGGGCTGTCAAACAATAAAAACATTTTTTAATCGTGATTAATCGCTGAATTTCTATAGTTAATTGCGATTAATCGCATGTTTTATCACATGATTAAAATTCTATTATTTTGCATTTCAGAACTGTTTTTAAGTACATATTAACAATGGAAATCTATTCTTACCAGTGTATCTTGATTGTGAATCAAATGAATGCAAAGAAAGTGACTTTATGAACTTGATTTTAAGATTTGTATTTGTTTATTATTTATTTATTTACTGTAAACAAAAGAAAAATGTGTGAATCTAGTCACACATTTGAATCTAGAGTAAATATTAGGGTTGGGTATTGTTTGGTTTGGATACCGGTGCTAAAGCGGTACTTTTAAAATGGTACCGGTGCCTTAACGGCGCCTGAACCGATACTTTTTAAGAAAGTAAAAAAAAAGGGTACTAAACAACAATTGGCGACATTAAAGAACGGCTTGTTTATTGCTAAGGCCATATGGTCAAAATTAAATGATTTAATAATAATGTAATAACTATACCAATAACTTATTTCACTAGTAAATGACAAAAACAACCACCAGATGGGAAAAGGGCATTTAAGAATTACTTTGAATGCACCACGAGGCTGTAGATTACCAGTTTCATTGGACACACCGTCTGTTTTTCTGACAACGGCAGCTGGAGATTCGGAATCCTCTAGTGAAATACAGACAAACTTTACACCGTTTAGCTTTAGCTGTCAGCATTGTAACCGTGTTTAATCCTGCTACTAGGTAGCGGTAGGCTAACGTTAGCTGCTGTCGAGTGTAGTGTTAACTAGCGTCACGTGCAGAAATGTTTCTGTTGCCTGTAACGTCTGTTTCAGAACATCAGAGAGAAGCGCAGGCATATCAGGGGCTCCGGAATGAGGCACCGAAATCCGCGTTGCTATTCCTGCAGCAGGATGTGTTACGAGGAAGTATGGCAAAGTGCCATACTTGCAAAGGGTCAAAATAGTAGCCTGTTAGACACGACGCAAAGCCGAGTGAAGTGAAAATAAATTAATAAATGGCGGCATGCGATTTAAAAAAATTAACGCATTATGCTCGGCCCTTAATCGCATCGTGATTAACGCATTAATGCTGACAGCCCTAAAATTATTAAACAAAAAATGCCCTATTTTGCTTGTTAACAAACCTAAAAAAGTCCTGGATGTGCACCTGCATTCAGATCTGCTATTTTAAACAAAAAGCTTGCACCAGTTTGCAGAGCGGGTCAAAAACCTGAAAAGTAATTGAAGGAATTCCAGTTCATCATTGCCCGTCTTGGAAAGACAGACTCAGAGGGTGAAAGATTTTGAAGATTGTAGCTTAGTTCCACCACAGGCACCCTGACTCAGGAGAAAGATCGAACTGAGAATGCTTAACAAGGGACACTATTGCACTGCTGAAAAGAATTATGACAGAGCAAAGATATGCTCAAATGTTTTGGTCTCTAAATCTCGAGTTACTAAGGACTTTTCTGCACTCCTCAGGTATCATAATATACTTAATTGTATTCAACTTTTCCAGGTGTGGAAAAATTACTTTTATTACTACAATTTCTTTGTGTATATGCTTATTCTTTTGTATGTCCCTTGCATCCAAAATTTCACAGGAAAAAAAAAAGAATCTTTGTAACACAAAGTCACATAAATTAATGGAGTGGTTTCACCACAATCACCACAGTTTCAAGGTGAGCACCCAGGACGATTGTCACCAATTCAGTATCCGAACAAATGTTTCCCCTTCTGCCCCTGAGTTATGGCAAAATAATAGCCAGAAAAGTGTTTTTGCAGAAAATGATTATGACACAATGAGGTTGACTTTGACTATTGGGATATACAATTTGATCACTTCATTATTTTATCCTAATAGACGTGTGTGAAATTGTGTCATAATTAGCATATGAATTATTGCGTTATGGCCAAAAATGTGTTTAGTGAGGTCATAGGGACCTTGACCTTTGACCACCAAATTCAAATCAGTTCATCCTTGAGTCCAAGTGGACGTTTGTGCCAAATTTCAAGATGTTCCTGAGATACTGAGTTTACAGGAATAGGACGGATGGGAGGCTGTTGCAAAGGCATACAAGAAATTATTAATGGATTTGTCAATTCGCATTCTGACCTGACACTACCTCTGTTAACTGCTACACCCACAGAGAGATGACATTATTAGAAAATAGCCCACCAATAAGGTCAGAATAAAGAAGAAGAAAAAACAGCATATTAAGCAACGATGTCACGTCCTGTCTGTTGCTATAACAACCAGCAGCGGTACAAGGACCATGCAAATGGGAAGTGGGGCTCATCTCCATGGGAATGTGCATGTTAAGAGCCAATCTGTGATGGTTTCTTTGAGGCTCCTGGCAGCAGACGGTTCTGACCTCTGACCCTATTCAGCTAGTGCCTCTTTATAATTCACTAATTTATTAGGGTATCCACTGAACTTAGTGCATTATAACAGTCCTATCCTTGACGTTTAATTTTCAATAGTACTATAAGTATATTGGTTACTACCAGTTGCCAAACAACCTTTGAGTTTGGCCGGATCAAATTATAAAGTCTACAGTAACCTACAGTGAGGTTTATGTTTATAAAAAATAAACATTATTTGGAGTATACTTTCACACTGAACAGTAATAGTCTTTAATCCTGAAGAATCTGCACGAAAGATGTAAGTAAGTAAGTAAGTTAACTATGTCTCAGATGTGCTCATTTTTGCAAGTGCGATTGATAGTTTAGTACTAATTCAAAATCAGACAGAATTATCATGGGGTTATAGAAAACATGTAAATTAATATCAACACAGAAGAACAGGTCTGTATTAAAGTTTGTTTCTCTTTGCGGTAAACAAGCAATAATACATCTGAAGGTTATGGTTCAGTCAAAGCAAAAACTTGATTTGTAGAGACTAAACTATGGATCTAATTAGCACAGTGAAAAGAGTGTTCAGTACAGTTTTCATAAAATGTAAATTTTAGTTGGCACATATGGTGACACTCAATGAACCATACATTCGAAAAGCTATGAAAATGTAAGCACTGTAATTCGTGTGATTTTTTTTTTAATGTGTGCATGACATTGACCGCAAGAATGCGTCTGGCCACGTCGGGAGGTTGTTGGGGCGGAGGGGTGGGCGTTAACATGCAGCTCTTACAAGGCAGGGAGGGGAGTTTGCTTCCCGGGGAAAACTTTCACCCAGGAAATTCGTGTTCCTTGCGAGTGTTTTAATACAAACAACGATCTTTTCCTAAACTTAGTCGTTTTGGTGCCTTTAAACTTACTTGCCTGATAACGCTCACCGGCAGCTCGCAGTGCTCCGTACCCGGCGGAGTCACCTATTCTGAGGTAACTAGACCACCAACTACCACTGACCTGATAAAGCACCCCGACGGGCAGCTCACGGTGCTCTGTACCCAGCGCATAATCACCTATTCTGGGGTAACTAGACCACCAGCTACCGCTGACCTGACAAAGCACCACGACCGGCAGCTCGTGGTGTTCTCTATCCAGCCCACAGTCACCTATTCTGGGGCAACTGAAGCACCTACTACCGCTGACCTGACAAGGCACCACGACTTCCAACTAACGTTACCGCTTCCAACTACCGCCAACTAGTGATGGTCAAATGAAGCTTTGCGAACTACTGTCTTTATTTTCTAAGCTCACTAGATGGTGCTCTCTGTTCAAAGAAAAGGTTAAAGGAATGGAAATTCAGTGTGTTTCCAACCCTTTGTTGAACAGACAGCGCCATCTAGTGAGCTCAGAAAATAAAGACAGTGGTTCGCAAACCTTCATTTGACCATCACTACCACCAACTACCGCTGACCTGACGAAGCACCACGACCGGCAGCTCGCGGTGGTCTGTGCCCAGTGCAGTCACCTACTCTGGGGTAACTGAACCACCAACTACCGCTGACCTGACGGAGCACAATACGGAGCACCATAGTCTGCGGCATGAAGCTCTGTAGCAGCTTAAACAGCTAGCAACTACCACTCTGTAACACGGAGCTCTGTAGCCGATCGAAGTCGGAGGTCTACTAGTTTCCGTATATCATACGTTATAGTGTGCATAACTTTTCATACGATATCTTATGGACTTGTTCATGAGAATTACTTTTTTTCCCCGTCCAAAGTAAAGTAAGATACTTCCGAAAAATCTAAATAATCACATATGTAGCAACACAAGTTTGCACAGCACAGGGTTTGATTTTCCATCATCTCCACTTGAGAGCTTTAGTATGTAAACTCTGCAGTGAAACCAACATCTAAATGCTGTTTCACCGGCTCGCTTTTCCTCCCTGCTGACAAATAGGGAGCACTGAATCACATCACAGAGCCCCTTTGACACAAATAGTTCACATGATGATTTGCTAAGCCATTTCCTTGCTTGCATGCCTCCGTCAGCCCGACAGGCCAATAATGTTAGGTTACATATCAAAAACTACTGGCAGTGTAATAACCTTTCTGCGTGTTGATATGCTCTCTGCTTCTGTTCCTCTTCTTTTCAGATGAGTAGTCAGTCTGAGGTCACAGATCAAATCTGAACACTGTGGCACTGTAATAAGGGTTTTAGGATTTATTCTGCTGTATGCCAGCTTGTATCTTTGGCATCCAAAGTGTATTTGCCACTCAGTACAGTGTGACTTAACCTTCACCTCTACGAGTGTGCCGACTTATACAGACCAATGAACTTATAGCGATTTAAAAATGCTGCTCCCTAAATGATTTATCACTATGTATAATACCAGATTATGTACTGGAACACTAGATTATAATTTCAAATGCTAACTGAAAAGTATGAAGTAAATATCAAACTGTTTTCTGCAGAAATTCAAAGGAATGTGAAGGGGAGTGAAGATGTCTCTGCCTTAACTGGGAAGTGTGTGTGTTTGCATGTGTGTAAAGCATTTCCTCCCCAAACCTGCAGCAAGATAAATTATATTTTCTAAATTCTATTGATATGGGCAGACTGACAGAGGAAAAAAAAGATGAAGGGTTTTAAAGGTTTTGTGCCTGTGTGTGTTGTGTATGTGTGTCAGCATGAATATTTCAGAGGCCCCACACTGAGTGGTGGCGACAGAGCATCACCAGAACGAGGACAAGCTGCTCTCCAGGGTGGGGATTGGATGGGTTGGACAGAAAGAGAGAGGGGGGAAAGAAAGAAAGGCCTGGAGAAAAGAAGGCGAGCAAGATCAGCAGCAATGTTTGGACATGGAGACAGTTCACAAACAGAAAGACATGAAGACACCCAAACGTTCACATAATTAGAAAGTCTCTGCCGGTTCGGAACCGCATCCTCTTTTCAAATGTGTGTTTGCAGGGAACAACAAAGTTTAAATGAATGTTTCCTCAAAGACAGTGAGTCTGACTTGACAAAAAACTCAAAAGAAAGTATATCTTTTTTCCTCCTGGCAACTTCAGGTCAGCTTCCTGCCTTTTTAACATTTTCAAAGGTAGACAAAACCAGACTTGGGTTTAACTAGTTCCTTTGCAAAAAAAACATGACAACACAACAGAAGTGATAGCAAGTTAAAGCCCTGGATGTGAAGGTAGGTTCACTCTTCTTAAGAATGTATACTGTACTGAGCAAAAGGAGTCTATTTGAAAGTGTTCATCACATTATCTGTATCAGCATTACAAAATCAACACGGTAGCATCTCTTGGTTTTCTCGAACTTGTTGTTTTGCCAAAGTAAAAAATCTGAACATGATTCCTACAAAGCTCCAATACGATACAAAATATTTCAACAGCGGTGTGCCTTTAAGAAACATTTGTGTCATTACTCTGGATAATAAACAGACCTTTGCTCTAAACATTTTTCTCTGGAACTACTTTCTGCCGAAGAAATGAACCCCAGAAAACTGACAGCGTGTTCTGTGGATAGTCAAGAGTAGTTACAAATAAAATCCATTCAATGCTATTGTATTGGGGTGGTAGCAGAAATTGAAGATATCTATCTATCTATCTCTTTTTATCTATCTATCTATGTTTTTTGTACTCTAAGAGGGTTTAAATGGACAATTTTCTCTCCTAACTCTGGTATGAAGTGGTGATATTGATTTTTAAATGTACCTAAGTGTAGGCTACAGCTCAATCAATAAGACTACATATTACATCAAGGCTGTAACTAATGTCATAATTATTTTTGTATCAGATAACTTGTGTGAGGATAAATGACAATGCAACCTATGAGGAAAGGGAGTACAGTAGGTTATAGTTCAGTAGGCAAAAGCAGGATGTAGATTTAGCCTGGGTTAGTCTAAGGTGAAATGCTTTAAAAGGTAAACCTTGCTAATACTACTAAAGTTATTACCGAGATAGCAAGCCATCTCACCCTGGCAAGGTTAACAAGATATTACAGACATGATCACAGGATTGTAGAGAGAGCAACGTTTCCTCCTATGAGTTGCATCCACATTGTAATATTTTACAATAGTAGTACATTTCTTTGCAGGGGAAACACATTCATTATTTATTATTAATAATAGGGATTGCAATATCTGTTTGTCAGGTGTGTGTTTGATCCACCACTTTGATCCAATTTCGTACAGACATTCCTGGTCCCCAGAGGATGAATATTAATGTAAATACAGATTATGATTAAACTAAAACAGGACATGATGACTGCCAGTGTTCAGGGCAAATCCTTAAATAGCCCTCCACACCCCAACCTCCACGCTAGACAAACGTCCAACTACTTTCTTAATCGGCACTGGAAATTGCTAATGAGTGTAACATTAATAAACCAGAACACTTGTTTATTAACATATCGTTAGAGAGCAGGAATGCGTCAGTGCTTCTGGGTAGCTGGTGTTTAATCCACGGACTAGAAATATCAGACTTTTACAGTCTTTGTATTTCCTGACTCACACTTCTAAAAGGGTATGTATCAGACTTCCTTGCAATCTGTTTGGCTTTATATCCTGTGTTTTTGTCTGACCATCCATGTGCTCAATCGTCTGTGCATACTGTAAGCCACAGACTCATACCCAGATAAGATTTAGGATCTTGATTCATAACAGATAGACAGTGATAGCCATGTCATGGTTACTATCCGTCGGCACCTTTGCTCTTCTGTTCCGTTTCTAATTTGGAGAAAGAGAGAGGGAGAGCATTTATGTGCATGTGACATTGAGTAACAGTGTTGCTGATGTAATGGTTACTAACAGGATGACTGTTTCCATCTAGCCCATCTGTCACCGGGGAGACTACTACTGTGTGTGTGTGTGTGTGTGTGTGTGTGTGTGTGTGTGTGTGTGTGTGTGTGTGAGTGAGTGTGTGTGTGTGTGTGTGGTCAGGAAAGCAGAAAGAGACTTACAGATTTCAAATCTGCTTAAGACTCAAGACAGATCTGACATAAAAGAAATATAACAGTCCTATGTAGCATACAGTATATTCTCATACGATCTGCTGTAGAATAAAGACATTGAGGGAATAAATCCCAGTGCAATTACTTTTGTTCCACAGACCATTAAGAGATAACTTAAAATGATCATTATATTCAAAAGGACACTGGTCTTTATTTCAACAATGAGAGATGTGATAGCTCTATTAAGTGCAGTGCTTGAGAAAAGATCAGTACTTTTGTACTGCTGGTGACCTTTGGGAGGATGTTCCATACTGTGGCAATAGTTTTGATAGTGATACAGTAGTGTACAGCATTTGTACCACTTACCAGTTTCCTACAATAGTTACCAACATGTGTGCTGTTTAAAATGCTTACACAAAGCTTTGTTAATGTCCACAAGAGCGGGAAATAAACTGGGAAGCTAATCATGTAAGTTGTTTATGAAGGAAAACGTTCCAACACTTAAGGTTTCCATTTTCTCAAATGTGAGCTGCTTTTCTTTGATTTATGTCATTGCAAATTGCATATTTGGGGGTTTTAAATTATGTGTTGAACAAAACTAGCAATTTTAAGAGCTTGGGTTTTGGGAACTTGTAATTAGGCACTATTTTCTGACACTTTATAGAGTAAATAATGAATACCTTCATTGACAATTTTTTTATAATGAAGGTAATCATTTGTTGCAGGCCTAACTGTGCAATTACACTAAACTAGCTCTGTGGTCAGTTGGCATAGTAACCAGAAAGGCACAAATAGATTGGAAATGCCTAGACTGCAAACTGCTGTATCTACTGTAAAGAAGCAGCATCATTATCTTACTGTAATTTTTCTTTACAACCTTAAGAATTCTTATTTGAGATTGCCCTTGCCTCTCTTGGTAGCCTCTGTACTCTCTGTTTTCAAAGCAATTGCCTTTCTGTGCATTTCCTTCTTTTTGATATTAAATCACATCTTACAATGTGTGGTGGATAAAATTATTGGATAAAAAATAAATACAAATTCTAATGTTAAACGTGAACACCAGTAAAGACATTATTTATATTCCTAAATGCAATATTACAGCACAATCTGTACCGCTCCTTTGAATAAAGCATTGACATTGGTAGATAAATAAATGCAAGAAATGTAGATAACGCTATTTTCCACACCTATTTAAGGCCATTTCCTTGCCAAATTGAGAAATTAAGTCAGTGATTTATGCTTAAATGGTAAGCTAACAAAAAGAAATTTGGTCACAATTTCAAACGGTTGAAATGCCTTTCACTGCTAACAGTCTTTAGTTTATAATTTCCTTATCTGCATCCAGATAAGGTCTTTGAGTTCTCTGCCCCCTCCATCATGCATACACCATGCATTTCATTTGCCCTTTTTTTGTTATCTGTAAAATAAAACTAAACTAGAGGACACTCACAGTGAAACAGCCTCTGCCTGGGTCATTTGGTTGCTCGGGTCATTAGGTTTCAATGCAAGAGGGTGATTTGAATAGGAGCTGTTAATTTTCTCCTCACACTCTCCCTCTCTCCCTTTGAGCTACAGGCCTATTGAGATGTCTGAGTGACCTATAGACCCCTTGTGCACCCGCCCACTCACACACACACATACTATAACGAAACACAGAGAGAGAAAAGTATGCCCAGAGACCAGGGGTGGTTCTACATTGAATTACAACCCCCCCCCCCCCCACACAACAACATAAGTGAAATTTAGATTTCTCAATAGCACAAATCCTTCATTAGACACACTAAATTTAACTACAACTAACCCTAACCCTTAATACAACTATTATTATTTAACTATTGTAATTACAATAGGAAACACACTTTTAAAGGTCCACAATCTCCACCTCCAACATTGCAAAAAGACAATTCTGCACGAAATATGACAGTATAGGTTATCAGAACTTAACATAAATATAGATATATACATAAATGTTCCTGGGACATGGTGACCTCAGGTATGACTTGATCAACTTTAGTTTGGAAAAGCTCCTCTCTCTTTGAGCCACAGTGACTGACAGGGACGGACTGGGACCAAAAATTGCACCTGGCATTTTGGCCCAGACCGGCCCACCACATAAGATCACAAATACCACCCGTCCTTGCTCTCCTCTGAATATGTATAGCAACTCCTACTCATAAAACTACTAACACCATGTAATGAGTAAGCAAGAATCAGTGAGAGTTGACATTTTAAAGGACAATTCCGACGCAAAACGAACCTAGGGGTTATTAACTGATGTGTACCTACTCTGTCGCTCTCTGGGACATGGTTTCATGCTAATCGAATGAGTTTGGAGCTTTGACGAGGCTGCCGCGGACCGCTGGTTAGCTTACAATGCTAGTATTTGGGGCAAGGGGACACTCAAATTAAATCGTTATTTAATACCACTAAAAAGGCTCGAAATATCACCACACCATAACGTTAGCATAATGAGGGTCCCTAACCGGTTACACACTGCAGGCGTGGCGTGAGCGTGGCGTTTCTGTTGCGTGTCAGCTGCGTGGATTTTGTCTGTCTTTACACACCAGAAACGTGTCTGACGCGGCGCTGCTGCTGCTAGCCTTGTCATAAATATATACTGATTTGATTTCAGCGAAGACAACGTTGGCAGTATTGACGGCATAATAGGCTATATTTGGTGCAATATTAGAAAATCAATAAAAAAAAATTACATTCATATAGTTCTATCTGCATTTATATCAAAACCTAGAGGCTTTCAAACATCAACATGTCATTTGTTAATATGTATTTGTGTCTAAATGACATATAAACATATTTTCCTATTCTATTTTGCCTCGAAACGCTTCCAACACGCTCGCATCTCGCGTGAAAAATAGGCGTTGGTTCTATTTCTAGCAGGCACGCGTCTCACGCCGGCAGTGTGTAAGCTCTAACCTGTTAACATGGGAGCCAAAATATAAATGGACACGCCACGCGGCTGACACACTGGCGTGACGCGTCCAGTGTGTAACTGGCCTAAATGTGAACCGAAGCATTGACAACATTGTAAGTGTACAGATAGTTTATTACAAAGAACGCCGTGCAACGTGGAATCTCCATAGACAGTAAGGGAATCTCAGAATCATTTGCACGGCGCTCGTTTTTCAACTAGTCATGACTGGTTTCCAAGATGGCTCCCGCAAGTAAACATGAACGCGACCCTCTTTATCATCTATCTTTTTAATAAACTATCTGTAGGCTACACTTACAATGTTGTCAATGTTCTTTTATTTGAGCCGCTTGGGTAACTTTGTTTCATTTTCGCATTTAGACTCCTGTCACCGTGTGTTTGTCTTTCCCGCCCGCTTGTCCTCATTTCTAGCTGATCATTCTCTCACCCAATCCCTTTTCATATATTCATCCATCCATCCATTGATCCATTTAGCAAACAACAACAAAGTATGAACAGAAACTGCTTTGCCATGCAGTGATTTCAGGTGTATCTTCAGATGTTGCACGTGTAATGTGGGCAGCCTTGGAGCGTTTCAAATGTGATATGAAGAGTGAGTGTGTGTGTGTGTGTGTGTGTGTGTGTGTGTGTGTGTGTGTGTGTGTGTGTGTGTGTGTGTGTGTGTGTGTGTGTGTGTGTGTGTGTGTGTGTGTGTGTGTGTGTGTTTCCATCCGCATGTTGGTGGCCTCAGCATTGATCCCCCTCTAAGCCTTGGTCACTGCTTGTGGCCTGGAGGTGAGGTGACAGGGGAGTAAAGAGGCTTTCATCAGATTACAGCTCATTCTCTGTCTTTCACCGTCTCTCTTCCCGGCATAATTCATCCTCACTGCTGCTTTCAACCACTTTGCTCTGTCTCTCTTTTTTCTCCTGCTGAACACTCGACCGACTTTAAACCACAGTATTGAATTTGTCTTCAATCCCACATGGATCGATTTGTCTCTTTCCAAATGTCCCCCATGAGCTGTTCAGAACTGTATGACTGCACATCAAAATGAACACTCAAAATGCAGAAAATGAACAATGTCCTTTTACAGTTATTCAGGTAACTGAGTGTAGTACAATCTATTTGACACACAGATGAGTACATATTGTTTTTAACAGCCTAAACAGATTTGCCATTTCTTTCAAAGCCATTATGCCTTTATTTCTCACAATTATTTTTATGCTGCTTGATTATGCGGTTTCTGCTTTCAGCGAGCAGTGAAGGAAAAAAGGAAGCCCAAATTGACTTGTTATTTTTATCGTCTGAAGGTATGACTGCCTTGTATGCACATAAACTAGGGACCTACAGCTGCCGACCAAAAATGTGCAAATAATACTCAAATTGTCGAAGGTAAAAATAAAATTATACTAGCACTAGCAATGGCCCCGGTCAATGTTATATTCTTCTATAATATTTGGATTATTAATAACGCATTAACTAGTATTTTGTCATTTTAATGCTGTATCTGGTCAAGGTGGAGCTCATTTTAAAACATGATACACTGTTGGGTAGTTTTATGTACTGTATAAAACTCCATTATATGCTCATTATAGGTTTTTCAAAATCACACCCTGCAAAGTAGCTACCATAGCTCTTAAATAAATATATTGGAGATAAATATTGGAACACTTTTTGTCTCTAAAATGTAGGGGAGTAGAAGTATAAAGTATAAAAAATGCAATATTAAAGTAAAGTATACGTAAAATTTGTTCTTAAGTGCAGTTCTTCAGCAAATATGTATACTCGGTTCCTTTCCACCAGTGTGATGATGGTGTGAAAACAGGACACATACAGAAACACACAAACACAGTGTGCTGCTCACATCTGTCTCTGTAGACTCGTCCTGAATTACTGCATTCAATTGTGGCTCTGTTGGCTCAAATTGCTCTAGTTATTTGTTGCTATTTGACACACACTTTCACATAGACACAGTATTAGTATGTATTACAAAAGAAGGATGTCTAATGACCTCACCAATTCCTTGACCAAATTTAAGGTTAATATCAGCCACAATTCTCCTGAAGATGAACCAGTACTTCCTATTCCAAGTAGTATTAGTTCTGAGAGTATTTGCAGTCAACACATACAGTCATACATACTGTACACACATGTACACACACATTTTCAGATATAGTATGCGTCTAGAACATAAACGTTGGCAGATGCAGCAGATGTGTCTGCTTAGATGGTAAAACGAGACTCTTTCATCTACAAACCAACATGACAGCCAAGCGTGCGCACACACACACACACACACACACACACACACACACACACACACACACACACACACACACACTTGCCTGAGGGTTCTTACACGCTGTGAGTTAGATCTGGTTGAAACTAGTGCTTCCCACCTTGACGCTGTTCTCATAAGACTGCCCGCGTCCTGACCAGCACACAGTGTATATACTGCTCAAATCATTAAATGGATGCCCAGACAGCATATTGGTGAGCTGCACAATAAACAGCAATATATCTTACCAGTACTTTAAACCCGTGTGCATGTTTGTGTGTGTGCATGTGAGTATGCCAAAGGGAAGGACAGTACTGGTGTGTATTAATGGGATTAGGATCGACTTTACATTTTTCTTCCCCCCTCCCTCCCTCCCTCCCTCCCTCCCTCCCCCCTCTCTCTCTCTCTCTCTCTCTCTCTCTCTCTCTCTCTCTCTCTCTCTCTCTCTCTTTTTCACTTCACTCTTAATATCTATTGTTTTAATAACTCCCATTTTCACTCACTGTCCTCCCTGCCCTCTTTAACCTCCCATCAATCTTTATCTTTAATATGTAACAAAAACACTGAGGTCTGTTGCAGACTAGCTCTGTCAGACAAAGAAGCCCCTGTAGACGTTTTGTTCTTGGCCTTGAGTCTGAGTCTTTTTATCTTATGTTCACTGTACTTACATAATCTGTCATCAAAGTACTCCACACTGCGTAGCAACACGGTCAATCCATGAATGGATGTCTCTCTGGTACCCATCCTCACCTCAACATTGAGATCTGTTAAAGTGTTTCTATCTTAGATCTATCTTAACACTAATATAAAAAAACAATTACTTGAAATATTTGTGAGGGTGAGAGTTTTCTTCTCCACACTGAAAATATCCTTTAAATGTAGTGTAATGATGTTTTGAAGAAGTTCAGATGAATGAAGATATTGTTTTACTGCTTTTTGAATGCTTAGGAACTCGAACCCTCACCAGATTTGTCACACCTTTGTCAGCTATGGAGAACATAAAAATGCCATAAAATGGACAGCATTTTTTTTTTACTTCTGGCCAGACATCTCATCCACTCAGAGCCTGTCACTTTGGCCAAAGTCCTATGTCTGAGGGCTGCTTGGCTCTCAGTTACGGTTACATAACTATCAGCGAAGCACCATACGGGGGGCCTCATTCAAACTATTTTTAATTGGCGATTTAAGGTGTGGGGCTGAATCTCAGTATGTTGTCACATTTATATTCCCTCACTAACTCCACATTATCTTATCTAAAACACTGACCTAACCCATCATTACACCACACTGAAATTATAATGTGATATTCAGAGCTGTTATTAGTCAAACATGGAGGAATCAGTGTAGGAAGAGCACAGTGCAACAGAATACAACCGTCAACCAGAGTAACTAAAGTGTTCATAACATTGGGCCTATTAGAAGAATGGTGTTCTGACTGGAAAATTGTCGGCTGGACCATTCAGACATCAGAGATGAAAGTAAATGTTAAACACTTTCATTTTGCTCAGTAACTCCTGTAACAGTGCCCTGCTTGGTGACCCTCAGTGAAGCAGCACAGTTGATAGCAGTAAAAAGCTTGGTGCACACAGAGTTTATTGTAAATATTTGACTGTAAAAACACTATGTTCCTAAAAAAACAACATGCATTCATAACCCGTTTTTATCTGATGAATGGTGGTAAAGAAATATGATAAAGACCTTCTGAACAGGTTGATTGAGCTATTCATTTCCCAAAACCAAGACCACAGCTTCAAATTTCAGCCCAGGAAATGAACCACACACCAAGGAGAGCCTTATTAAAAGATTTAATAGCACTACAAAGTAAGAAACTCTGTGGGTTGACACCAGTGCGCTCTCTAATGTCGAACAAAAGCACACAGTCAGTAACTGGCTGCACAACGGTTTCCTTACACTATCATACACTTCATCTTATTTATGCTTCTTCCCATTACGTCTTTTCCTCTGCAGCTGATATTCAAATACTGCACAGCCTTCAAATCCATCATAATATCTCAAGAGATCTCATTTTACATTTTCACTGTGCCTGGTGATTTTCAATACTTATGGCTAAAATTAGCTGGTTAATGTGGCTCGGGAAAGAGAAGTTTGGGGTCCCCTGCTGGTGCTGCTGCCCCCGCAACCTGACCCCGGATAAGCTGACGAAGATGGATGGATGGATGGCTAAAATGTCCCTTAGTAATTTCAAAGGAGATCTAGTGCTCATAACAGCAAAATGAGAGTTTATGCTCTTTGCATCTCTCGCTTATGTATTTCACTATATTTCTCACCTCATCAAGGTAGGTATGTAGATTATGTAACAATTATTTTCTTTTGTTGGTGTGTGTGTGTGTGTGTGTGTGTGTGGGGGGGGGGTTGGGTGCCTCCTCCTTGCACCACATGGACAGGTCTGCACAAATGCCCTCACATACAGTACCAAACACATACACACACATTATTAACACCAAATAATATAGAGCAGACAGCTACAGTTTTTTGTATGTCAAATGGTTTAGTTTTGATCCATTTATGAACAATTCCATCTTAAACTGCAGCAGTGGGAGAGAGAACACACAAGTTGAAGCAGTGTCATTTTCAGAACAGAATAGTGTGGTACCAAACCTACATTTGCATGTTTAAAAAAGGGCATAAAAGAAAAATGCCTGCACACTTAGCTCAGCAAGCTTGCTCCCTATAATTACTTCTTCTTTGCTACAGCAAACTACTAATTATGAAAATGTTTCATGTGCTATTACTGTAGCATGAATAAGAGAGGAGGTGGAGAGAGATATCCAGCAAGAGAAATAAAACGTGAGTGCAAATTAATTTGGCTCCCAATGTTTACACGCTGTCCTACCCAATTATTTTACAAGGGTATCAAATTCAGAGTTTAGTCTTTTTAATTATTAATCCCCGCACATCATGAAGGATTCATCTGGCTGACACTGATATGCGACCGTTGAGAGGTCTGGAAGTGCTCGTGCCTTGTGTTGGAGCACCAAATGCTCCGTTAAGCAACGGTTTGAAAACAATAGAGGGAAAACAAAAGCGGAGCTGTCCTCCATGTGTCTAATTTCCAAAGGCAGTTTACAGTGATGGTGGGCATAAGGCTGCGGGCAACATAATTAGCTCTTGCGAAACGTTTTAACAGTAAACGTGGTTCGTCTAGGCTGTTGGGTGGAGATAACAGGACAAAACGTTACACTTTAGTCTTTGTTATTTGTGGCACGAGGGAGACTCAATACAATAAAAAACCTACGTGCTATACCTATAAGCATAACATAAATGTAATTTGACATGAACAAAGAAAACTCACCTCAGAAATGCAACATATTAGCGTGTGTTTCCTTTGTCATCCCCAAGTCCAAAAAGAAAAAAAAAACTGTTTTTAAAAAAAGAAGAAGAGAATCTCCATTTGTTTGCTTGAAAACCCCAACATCATGATCTCAGTTAAACGGGCTCGGTCCAAAAAAAAACAACAACAACAAAAAAACAGCGAGCAACTCCAGAAAAGCCTAAAGCGAAGATGAAACAATGCTCAACTCCTCTTCAATTTCACACTTAGTGTCTGCCTTTCGGTGTCCAGACAGACGCGTTGTTGCTAGCCGGTAGGTAGGCTACCTCATGTAATATTGAACGCCGATAATGGACCAGTGCGACGGGAAATGGAAATGCTGCCTTGCGGTTTTTATTCCGTGTTTACATCAAGCTTTCATAAATATCCCTTGTAAACGACCAGTGTATATGCGCTTCCTTTGTGCTCTCTGTCTCGCTCACTGTGGGTAACGGGTTAAACCATTCCTGCAGCACGAGAGGGGGGTGGAGAGGAGCTATTCATGTGGATATATGGGAACGAATGGGCTTGGTGACTCGTGGCCAAATGTTGTTATTGTCGTGGATAAAGAGACGGGGATGAATAGATGGTGGAAAGGGAAGAAGATGGCAAGGGAGGAGGAGAGGGGAGAAAGTGGGAGAGAAAAATATGAAAGAGGGGCAGTAAATATGCAAAAGATGTGTATTTGAGCTGTGTAATTTACAAGGAACAGACTTTATTGTGATAATAATCTATTTCATATGTAAGAAGTAATTTAAAGAATGATTAACACGTGGTAGGTACAAGATAGCATGCCTTATTTGACATTGAAAGGAGTTTATTAGTTCTTTTTCTGGCAGATTATGACCTACTGAAAACGGTATGATCACAAACACTAAACCACTTTACTTCTCATATGCAAGTGCGATTTCTGGTAAACACGCTCTCATGCTAGATTATGCAACAGAGGGGGGGGGCTATTGTTTATAGTGTTTAGAGAGCTTTTTGTTTAGAGAGCTTTTTGTTGTGCTGCCTGTTCACTTCACTCAACACCAGCAGTGTTAGTTCAGGACCTTGGAGAGCTCCTAGCCAGCACCAGTATGTGTCAAATAAGAGCTGTAATTTGTTTATTTTTAATCATAAAATATGAAAGAAAATGTTTTTTAAGAATATTGCATGGGTTGTTGTTACGAGGAAAGGGAAATTGAACAGATGTAGCCAACATGTAGGCCTAGTTAAGACCAGGTCAAATGGGAATTTAGTAATAACATCACTCAGAACAGCCTGATCTGTGTGGTGTTGGCAGACTCCCCTCTAGAGGCCTACGTCTAGAGCATCAGTCCTCAGTCAGACTTTTGCAGCCGTTGAGCAAAAGCAGCTAGGTTTTAAAAAGTGAAAGAACTTAATCAGAGCTCTGTACATACTGTTAAGTATGTGGATATGATATAAGACAATGGCGCCATCTCATGGAGAGCTCCTGTGGGCGATGGGTGGAACCCTATTCAGTCTATGGTGGAACCTAAACACATTTTATTTTTTGCACCAGATAAAACCTGTTGTAATATACATGTATAGTGACACATATGGGGTAGTTCAGTGTATCTTGGGAGCTGTTAACTATCCCGAAAAAGACAGGATATCAAAGGTAATGCTTGCCAGAAGCCTTCTCCATCATATACACATTTTATAATTGATAGGTCGTTTACAATAATGTTAATTTGAGATATTTTGGTCTAATATATTTCAAGGTACACTGCAGTGAAATATCAAGACATTCATCTTTAAAACTTAAAACATGAGTGTGTAGAAAGTGTTTATTCCTTGAGTCACTTGGCTGCTGCGCTGCTTTTCAGCTTCTCATGTCACTTCACGTGTTACGTAACGATATCAGATTAAGAAAAATGGGTCTTTATATGCATGCTTTAAAGCAGGCCTGGTCTTGTTTCTTACCAATGTTTTGTTTAGGTTAATTGTGAATGTTAGCTATAGCTATAGGCTCTTTATGATATTATATTTATTTATCTATTTATTTATGTATCTATTTATTTGAGACATCGATACTTTTAAGACTTGACAGTAGCCTATATACTGAGAATGTCTGAGGCCAATTTTAAACATTAGATTACAAAGATCAACAACAAGCATTCTTTTAAATCGTTGGTGCAGAATTTTATTTTTAAAGCTGCACATTGTGTTCATAATGTATAGTGATGTGTAGTCTCATATAATGTACAGATTCCTGTGTGGACGCGCAGCAGCAACTGTGCCTTTAAGAGCATCAGCATCCTCCTCTGTCACGGACGCGCACACAGCAGTTCAACATTTGAGAATACAGCTTAGCTTTCTGCACACACATCCCTTCTAAAGATACATCATAACATCACATAATTGCATTTATCGCCATTATTTCTCCACTGGACCTTGATGAATTTGCCTCAACAATCGCCGTAGCGGTCCATCAGATCGTTATTGCTCTTATTGCCTTCCTTCCCGCATCCAAAGACTGATCTGCGCTACAAGATGGCTGAGTTGAATTTGGGGAAAGGGTTGACCGCAGGAAAAGTGGCCAGCAACGTTCAGAAAAAATTAACGAGAGCCCAAGAAAAGGTAAGAGCTGCTCACTAACGTGTCAATGTATGGGGAATTATCGTTCAGGCCTACAAAGCCGTGAAGCAGCAGTGCCGCATCCTTCACCAAGTCGCAGTGTCGCATCACGACATCATCATAATAAGGGGGCTGTGGGCTATTTGGGGATGGGGATGTCCACTTTAAACACATCGTTCCTGTAGTCAATGTCATATAGCGGACACGTACATATTGCAGTGAGATACGGTAAGCCTACTCATAATTTAGCCCATGACTGATGTGTTTCTGGCACTTTAAATCAATATCTGGGTATCTCAGTAAGTGTTTGTCACACAAACTATGACTGCAGAAACACTATCATACATTTTGCTAGCACTATGATGATAAGTATTACCCATGCTGCAATATGTAGTCTATAGATGGTAGATATGAGGCCTAGTCTATGCGTTCATGCCGTGCGTTGTGCGCCGAATAAATGGCAGGGGGCGCTATTTGTCTATCATTATGCATCATGTACTGTAGGGTTAAAGAGACACAGGCAGAGAGAGAACAGATAATGGTAACCCTTTAAACACAGTGTGCTTTATACATGTGTGAATACTACTGTATTGACAATATTTATATGCATTTGTATGGAAATAATGTATATAATGCATACATGCATTCATGTATGATGTGATTATCTCTTATATACGTTGTGTCATAATACTGCAACCCACTCATTTTACTCATGAATGCGAAAAAAACAAACATATTTGATCTTAAACTTAGAAGAAAGGGAGAGGTCAAGACAAGAAGACAGGTGAATGTCCACAGGTGCTGTGTCTTTTAAGGAACATATCCCTTCTTCTGTCTTAAATCTGAACAGAATCATTTGCTAACCTTACCCTTGGTATTGTGACTAATGTTATTATGTGTTTGGCTGACAGGTTCTTCAGAAGCTTGGCAAAGCCGATGAGACCAAAGATGTTGCTTTTGAGGAGGGAGTGATCAACTTCAACAAACAATATGTGAGTGAGTGAATGACACTATGTCGAATGGCAGAGTCATATTTCTAGAAATCAATAATGCTAGTGACCAATTATTGCATACTTATATAGCTTGCCAGACTTTTTAGTCACAAATGTACCTTCTCCATATATAAACAGAATTTTGCATTAGCTCTAACAGGTTCATTTGCTGAGACTGAAATATGTACTGGCTCAACAGGCTGTGAATATGTCTCCTCACACTGGTTCATTTTGTGTTCTAAGACCCATGTTTTGTGTTTCACCCCTAGACTGAAGGCAGCAAACTGCAAAGGGACCTTCGGGCATACCTGGAGGCAGTAAAAGGTCACACACACACAAGCCTGTACAAATTCACACTTGCATGTACCAAGCTTAATCGATCTTCTGCTTATGTAGAATAAATGTGTGTTTGTCCTCAGCCATGCACGAGTCCTCCAAAAATGTGCAGGCGTGTTTGGCTGACATGTATGAGCCAGAGTGGTACGGCAAGAACGAAGTGGATTCAATTGTGGAGGTCAGAAACCCTTTTTTATGAATGTGTTTAAAATACAGAAATTGCCTGTAAGAGTGGACAAGCTGGTTTCCATATATAGGTCAGAACCACTTTATAGTATATTAGTTGATTGATTGTGTGTGTGTGCTTGGCTCCTTATTAGCTTATGCAGCGCAGCAGCAATGTTTCCAGCTTGCTAATTCTGTCAATTAGCAAAATTATAAACTCTTGTAAGAAATGGTGTGGAACACTTTAGAATTTCCTCTGGCTTCATTAAGTGCATTACTTTTAGATTATTGGTTCTTATGTGAAAAAAGTACGACAAGCTAGCTGCAAGAAAACGCTGCGATCGGTTAAAAGGGTTTCAGTTTATTCTTAATTTATATACAAGACCACGAGCCAAGACATAGCAACAGAGCTACTGGAATTAACTCAAAAGTGGTGGAGAAATATATCTAAGAATCATACTTTTGCAATTAAACAACTTTTTTTTTCTTATCTCTGATTGTGATTATGTATGGTACTGTTATGTTCATCCATGCTGCAGGACTGCGATGTGCTGTGGACTGACTACCACCAAAAGTTGGTCGATCATGCTCTCATCTCCATGGATACTTACCTGGGCCAGTTCCCTGATATCAAGGTAAGCTGTGTCGTCATAGAAACCTGCAGAAATCACAACCAAAAAATAACTAGCATTTAGTGTTCATGCAGTGGCAGCCAGCTCCACACTACACTGTATATTATTGTGCTCTTACTGAATTTTGAATAATCATACACTCCCGAAAAACAAGTTTATGTTTGGAAGATGAAAGCTGAGTTTTTCCTTGAAGATGGAGACACTGAATAACACATTCTCCTCTTTTTGTTCAGGCACGTATAGCTAAGAGGGACAGGAAGCTGGTCGATTACGACAGTGCCAGGCACAACTATGCCACCACACACAAGACCAAGAAAAAGGACGGTGGCATTAAAATTACCAAGGTAAAACAAATTAAAAAATATTTTTTGATACAAAAGTAGTGGCACACTGATAATGATGTCATTTACATACAAATAATTTGTTGTATTCTGAATCTCTCCTCTAGCCCTCCTCTTTGTTGGAGAGGGCCACTCCAGGTTGGGCTCAGGGTATCTTGTCTGCACACAATGTTGCCCAGAGCAGTCTGTCCAGGAGCCAGGTACACAATAACCTCTCTGCACTTTGAACTTGTTGCATTTTATCGCTCTCTTTTTCTGCCCATATTCCCTATCACTTGCAACTGTTGAATATCTATCAAAGGCAAAATGAAAATGACAACAACAGAACAACTGTAGACAAACCATGTCGAAGCATAAGCATAACTGTCAGGAGATGTTAAGCACACATACAAAACATATCCCAATGCATTGTGCCAATGTGTGTGTGTGTGTGTGTGTGTGTGTGTGTGTGTGTTTTTCAGGCTGAGGAAGAGTTGGAGAGAGCCCAGAAGGTGTTTGAGGAGATTAATATTGACTTGCAAGAGGAGTTGCCTTCCCTTTGGAACAGGTGTGTATGTGTGTGAGTGTCTGTGGAAACTGATTTTCCTGTTGATGGATGGACGCTGTAATTACATTTCACTTACATCTGTGCTACATTGCTTGTCCTTACAGGATGCTAAATTAAGTCAGGCCAGTAATGCAGTCAATACCGTATCTCTCGCTCTCTCTTCTCTGCCCTTTCTAGTCGTGTTGGATTTTATGTCAGCACATTCCAGAGTTTGGCTGGTTTTGAGGAGAAGTTTCACAAGGAAATTGGCCGGGTAAGTCTTGTGTATGAACCTCTATTAGTGCTGAATTTAGATAAAGATTAGACAAAACAAATTGACACAGTGTAAAAGATAACAGTTAATGGTAAATGTTGACAGTGACAGTTTAGATCTGCAATTGAATCAACAAAAAAAAAAAAAATGCAGTAGGACTATGGGTATCGTTTGGGTTTTTACGATTCCGATGCCGAACCAGTACTTTTAAAACGATTGCGATTCCTAAACCGATTCTTGAAAAACGGAAAAATGACATTAAAGAAAGGCTCTTTTATAGAGTTTTTTTAAAATTGAAAATTATTTCAATTTAACAATATATTAACGTATTAAAGTACTTAAATATATCATAAGTAAACCTAAGTCCCCTAACACACAACTATAATACGTCTGTTTCGGAGTGACAGAGGGAAAATATTTCAGTCGACACATTAAGTGGAACTAAAATGAGGAACTGAAATTTGCGTTCTAATCCGATTCCTACCGGGTGCGTAGGAACCGGTTTCATAGTGGAACTGGGTTTCATTACCCAACCCTAAGTAGGACATATTATCCTCTGTTTTACTGTCTGAGCTTGAGAGTTGTATATACTGTCTATCTGAATTTGGACATGATGATGCAAACAAGCTGTAGGATGATGATGTAATGCTGTTGTTGTTAGGTATACATATCTAACACCCCATCTTTCCCCCCTCTGTAGTTGGATCAGGATTTGTATGACACCTTGGAAAAATTGGAAAGAACAGACATCCACCAAGCAAGCAGGTTAGTTTCATTGCATATTTTTAAACATCGCAGATGTTGATTCTAAAACGATTCACGAAATTAAGTGCCAAGATATCTTTTCAGCAAATAGGTTTCTATAGGTTAATATATTTCTATGAAATCTATTAATATAAGCAGCATAGATAAACACCGACAGGCGACAGTGATGCTATTCAGTAATCAAAAACATTTTTTTAATATTCCCAGTAACCTCAGGTTTTCGCGATTCTAAAAAAATCCCATAATCTACTTGAAAACATCTGTTTGTGTGAGATCCCGGAAATTTTGAGTGCTGACCCTCATCAATCAATCACTGTGGTTGGTCATCTTAAACAGCAAAGAAAATACTTGCTATGTTGTATTTCTATGGCACCTTCTAGACTTGGGCAAATATAAATCTTTTCAGAAATGTGTGCACATTTTTGAACCTCTTGAGAGCACATAATTAATCGTGCTTGATGAATGTAGTGAGCAGCATCAGAAGTTAAAATAGCAGTAAATTAAGAGGTAAGGGTATTTGCAACAAACTCATTTATTTTCCCCATAGGTTTACTGTAAGACAAGTGAGGAAACTTACAAAATATGAAACTCCTGGATTAAAACACTAGTTATTAAAAGTATTTTAAGCTACAGCAATAGACAAACTAAATGGCATGCATTAACCTGGAGCCACCCCTGAACCCCCCTTTCAGAAAGACAGGTACCAGCGGCGCCTCATCGTCAGGAACAAATAGGAGGTAACCGGCAACTGTGGTAACCATGGTGACACAACTCTTGTCTGTCCTTCCAGCTGTCTGTCTGTCAGTCAGTCTGCAGGCTTGAGAGAGTTGAGGGAGAACTAGTGCTTGGTTGTGAATTCACAGACACTGATGAGAGAGCTATGCTCCCAGAGTTGCAGATATATAAGAGTTGAGCATACCTGCATGTTTAATGCTCCACCAGGCAAGACTGTTACGTAACAATACAACCCAAAACACAAGGTATGTAGTGGAGTAATGTACATGTACATGATGAATCCACTAGGGGGCCACAAAATGAGTTGCTTGTCCCTGATTAACCCCTTTTTACTCCCCTTATCTGTGTAATGTGGACAGTTGTTCTACAGTAGCTTCTCAGTTTCTGTGTGGTAATTTGACTAAACACATTCATTTAGAGATATGCAACGTAGAAGCACAAAACTGAAATGATAAAGGTCTTCTAACTAGATCAAGCCAAGGCTTCAAGATCAGCAGGATTCACCTTAGGGCCCTTATCATGTCAGTACATTGCTTTAGTCCTGCATATTCCCAAACATGGTTACAATTACAGTGTATTAACAAAATATACCCGGAGCTTTTGGTGTTAATAAATTAAAGCTGCCCTCTGGAGGCCCCACTTGTTCACTTTGAGTCTTGGTAACGTAGTGCTTGAGTTTTCAAATAGTTACCTCTTTCTGCCTTTTGAAGCCACCGATGTACAAAATTGCCTGGTCCAGCAATAAATTGCAGGTTTTCCAAACCTTAAATATCTACAGATCTAGGGCTGCTTTTTGTCAACAGTTAGTGCCTCTATCACTGCTCGCTTGTGAGGCTCACTCTTCTTGCATGACAGCACTTGCAACAACAGCAACTTACGCTTGGACTGTAGAGCATGCATTGTAACTTTTTAAGTTGTGTTAGCTGTACTTTTTAACCTTTGATCGACCTTTCTCTCACATCATTTGCCAACCTTGTTACTTTCTCTGTAATATGTCTGTATTCTCTATTTTGCCCTATCTCTCTCTCTCTCTCTCTCTCTCTCTCTCTCTCTCTCTCTCTCTCTCTCTCTCTCTCTCTCTCTCATTCACTCAGTGCGGTTGGAAAAGAAGCATCTAACCACACTCTCAGGCCAGGAGGACCACCGCCAATCCCTAAATCTCCATCCAAGGTAAACACACACGCTCTCAAACACTGAAACCATCTCTTTGTTCAGAGTCGTGTCTGAATAATGTCTCTGCACAGGTATGACTAATAACAATCATGCTGGCTGCATTTCATGCAGGAGCCATCGTTAATGTAATCGGTTATCTGTGCTGAGATAAATAAGTTCATTTTGTCATCTGAATTTAAGTTCTATAATTTTCTTTCCAATATTTTTTAATCTAACATTTAATTATTAAATTAGCTACTTTATTATTGTTTCATTTACCGTTCTAGCTAAGGCCTGCAGTGCCTCCTCCACCCAAGGTGACCCCATCTAAGGAGTTGAAAACAGAGAACATCGTCAGCCTTTTTGATGCTGCAGCTACTCCCGATATCAGCGTCACCTCCCCTACAGAGGTTAGTGAGCAGCTGCTGTTGACAAACAGCTGTAGCCCTTTAACTTCCAACTCTCCTGTGCAGGTCGGAGCCCTGTGTGTCCTTTTATCTAATCTGCCCCTGCTCCTCCTCCTCCTATTCTCTTCTAGTCTATTCATGTCTACTCTTGTCTATCCTGCTTTGCTGTCTCTTCTGTCCTGTTCCTTGACCCTGTTAGCCAATGAGAGCTCCTATTCCTGTTGTTATCAGTTTGACAGTCCTGCAGTGAGCAGCCTGTTGGACATGGACCTGGTCTCTTTCAGTGCAACAACCAAAGCCTCTACGGTCACACAGGTGGATGATTCATGGCATGAACATATAGATCATAGAGAGACCCTCCACTGCAAGAAATGCCAAACTACACAAGAGATTTTTAATTGTATTCATGCTATCTAAGTCCAAGAGAACTTTGCCATCTATTTATTATGGTGGGGAACAATAATATTTCCGGTTGCCAGTGCAGTTGTTTGACTTTAAATATATTGAAACATGCTTGTCTGGATACACAATAAAATCACTTGATAAGGATGGCATAATTTGAGGTGTTACCTGCTTCTTTCCAATTTACGAAACCAGAGGAAGATGATGGTATGATGATCCGTAGACTACTGCTTTTAGTGACCACTTCTTCCTGCTGCAGCACTAAAGCCCTGCTCTGCTCTTACTTACTTCTCTTAACAGCAGAATGAAGTTTTAGATACTGGAATGAAATGAGTTGTACTTTATCTGAGTGTACAGCTCAGCAACCTAATGCTATTTCATTCAAAATATATTCAGCTGTCGTTTGATCCAGGTCTGCTACTCAGCCTCAGTACAGCATTCTTATACACTAATGAATGATGGCATGAAGCCTTCTGTATACCTTGACCCAGTTAGTAGGTACCAGAGCGAGGTAAACTGGCCCTATTATGACAGAACACGTAGGGAAAAGATCACATAGTTTAGTTTAGTTTAGTAGTATCTGCATTAGCTACAGCAGGGCTGTCTTCCTGGGGTCCGACACATATTCAGAATAACACAATACAGTACATAGCAACAGAGAACATATATAATATGTGACAATGCTATCATTAACACCCTTAACTGAAAGGTTATAGTCCTGCCGACAAAATGTTTTGATCCCTTTTAGTTATAGTCTCTAACATAAACCCAACTCAAAAGCATACACATACATCCACAATCACAGCTTTGTGTCCTCGCCATTACGTTTTCCCACACATCAACCAATCACTCTCAGCTAGTCGATTATTATAATACTTTATTTTAATATTTTGCTTGTTTAGATCACCTGTAGATCATTCTATATTCTTTAGACAATCTATGGCATTACAACACTAACGTAAAGCAACACAATCATAAAAATCCCCAGACTTTACACCTAGTGTGATTTCAAAACTCATCATCATGTTCATGGAATTACATCACTGTCAGTAATGTCATCCATTGTTACAGTATTGTAATTGTTTACAGGCTCAGAATTCATAACAGAAATTCTTAAAATTCTGTAATGTTTCTTTTCAGAAAACAGAATGAATGTGCGCTGTGTGATTTAAAATACCTACTTTGACTTTGCATATTTTCTGAACTACACCTTTGTAAACTATGAATCTAATGGCTACATGCAATGGTTTGTACCGTAATTCACATTAAGTTAAAGGATGCACTCACAGGGACAAACCTGCAGAGAATAAACTCCCCACTCTGCAGCTCAATAGCATCATTTAGCCCTCCAGACTTTACCTGGTTTTGCCTGTACTCTTGTTCTGCTGGAGATCTACTGCTATGGGCTTGTAGGTTTAGATCATGGGACCTGCACTGGAAATGTATTATTAAATGCAGCGGAAAAGAGCTTAGTTCTGTCTTTTCATGCTATTCTTCCTCTGCTTTTCACAGACGGAAAACTGGGACTCATGGGTAAGCATATCATCCTCACCATAAAACATGTTTTAACATTCAAAAATATATACTGCAATTACCATTATGATCATCATCTTCATATTCTTATTTCTTATTGTGTTCATAGTAACCATCAACTCATTTGTCAATGCTTACATTTACTACAAAATAGCCATTATACAAGCCCCACTCTCAATATGCTTGTTGCAGGACATGTTGGGTACTTCTATAATGGCTTTTTCTGTAGATTAAAACAAAAAACAGTTCCATAAATGGATTTCTTTCATTTGTCTGTCCCAAATATGTTTGTGCGTTGTCTTTGTGTCTGCAGTGCTTGATGTGACACTGAAGAGATTGTTGTACAGCACAAATTGCATTTGGGAATGAGCGTGGGTAAATTCAGTTTCAAACTGACATTTTACACTGTAATATAGTTTATTGAATCAATATAAATGGTCTCTGATGTGCAATCCTCTAGCCGTCACTTTCTCTTCTACAGTAAAGTTGCGGTATGCACAGTATATTGATGATAAACAGCATACTGTAGACCTCAAACCTATAAAGTATTGATCATAAGACACCCATCACATTCATAGAAAATTACAAAGTTAAATGAGTTATGAGATTAAAATCCCATCTTTGTGAAATGATTTGTAACTGAATCAACCTTTCTTTCTGTTTACCCTTGTATCCCTGTATGTTCACATGTTACACTGACAGAACATGTAGCCGTTACATGCACCATGTAACACACAGGGAACAGTTTTGTTCTGCAAGTTGAGTGAAGTTGCTCTTGTTTTCAGTGGATTGTTTCATGGAAATAAACGAACAAGCTGGTCGGCAACTTCACAAAGCCTTGCTTGCAACTTGGCATTCTGATCATTAACTAACCGTTTTGTTCATCCCTATCACTGTAAGAGAGATGTGTCTCAACAATCATACAGTTCTGCTGTATTATAGCTTGAGGCAAAGTAGTTATTGCTCAAAAAGGAATGACACTTCTTCTCTTACAAAGCTTCCTTCCTCTTTCTCCATCTGAACATAGCTGTGGGAATATAAACCATCCTTGCAAACTACATGCAGAAGATCCAACATCTATTTTCTAAAAGGCTGACAGTTTTTGCGTTTCTGCCTTCTGCTGCCAGACTTCCTTATCTTCATCTGTCGTTTAATTTGATCTGAACCTTCTCTGTAAAGGTCTATCCTTCTACATCTATCTTCTTGGGTCTGATGATGATGATTATGATAATGATGATGATGATGGTGATGAATGATGGTGATGATGACTTGCTGCTGAACTCCTTCCATGGACGTCCATGGCATCTTTCATGGCCCCGTTTCTGCTAATATGTTGCAAAACTGTTCCATTGTCCCTTAAATATAACAAATAAGTTTAATCTAAATAATGTTTGATGCCAACTCCCCCAACCCTCATCCATGGTTAAATCCCTTAAAAGGCCATTTTTGTGGTTTAGCAGGTTTTAGCCCTTTTTACTAATGAGGCATAATTTTTGCATCACAGTGGTGCTTTGAGTGAAATGCTAACACCATGCAGACATGCTGATAAAGACAATGCTAACATGCTGACGATGAGCAGGGTTATGTTTATCATGTTTACTGTCTTGGTTAAGTGTATTATCATACTAACATTTGCTAATTAGCACTAAACACAAACTGCAGTTGAGGCTGATGGGAATATAATTTAGCAGGTTTTCAGTCATAAACCAAAATCAAAATGATATGGGACAATGTAGTTGTTTTTTACTCTAAGGCAAAACTGTAAACCTAGAGGCACCAGAGGAAAAATCAGGGGATCTGCAAAAACGGATACAGCGAACACAACTTTTAGTTAATGGGCTAAAGCATGAAAAATCACCTGTATGATCCTTTAATGTTTGAACTCCTTTAAAGCTGAAGTGCGGAACTTTTCTCTCCCCTTTCTGGCACTGAGAGTAATTACACAAACACTGTTGATAATCTATTATCTGTTCATAATAACACCACGTCGCTGTGGTCTCTCACCCCTACCTGCCTGTCAAGGTTTTGGGAAAACACAGGTAGACTGACATGCTGTGTAACCAATCAGAGAGCCAGAATAAGCAGCTACTTTGTGAAGTACTTTAAGCAAGTGAGAATGGTTGGTTGACAGCACTTTGTGTACTGCTTATGGAGCTCTGATGTAACAACGTTGTTGTAGAGTTAATAAACCACGGTAGCATTTTACTTGAAGGTATCGACATAATCATGACATGACATGAATGTGTCATAAACGTTATAAACAAGTCATAAACATTTATGACTTTTGTCATTAAGTGTCATTCGGTTTTTGTCATGACAAGTTGACATTGTTTGGGTTGTCTTGATTATGACAACTTGACATTAATCAAAGTGACATTACCAGAAGTTACTGTCAAGTTGTCTTAATAAGGACACTCCAAAGAAATTTAATGTCAAGTTGTCATTACAAATACATCTTCTGGTAATGTAATCCTAGTTAATGTCAAGTTGTCATTACAAAGACATCCCAAACAAATTTAATGTCAATGACCAAGACAACTTCTGGTAATGTCACTTTGATTAATGTCAACTTGTCATAATCAAGACAACCCAAGCAATGTCAACTTGTCATGACAAAAACCAAATGACACTTATGACAGAAGTCATAAACGTTTATGACTTGTTTATAACGTTTATGACACGTTCATGACAGTGTTACCTAATAAACTACTCATTCTAAGTACAAATGAGCCATACTGGCAATCAGACACCACAACTCTGGTATACTGAAAAAAACACAGAGCTTTCCCTGGCGTTCATAGGTCTAATCCGCATTGTTTGAACTCGTTTGGCAAGGTCTGGATTTAACAGACGTTCATTTATATGTAAAATTTTCGCACGCTAGCTTTAATTTTGGAATACCTTACCTGCCATTTTGATAATACAATCCTTATGCACCCCGTGAGTGCCAAACTAATATCTTTATCAATTTCCTAATTGCTTGTCCCTCAAAAATATTTTTTACTTTGTTCTTAGCCCACTGTCTTCTTCATACTTTGGCCATACCCCCACACGCCCTGCAAATATTCTTCTTTTGTCCTGGTCCTGATAATGTCCAAGTCTTTTGCCCATTGAGATGCTGAATCTGGCCTCAAATATCCCTTATACCTTACCTTTTTGTCCCTTAAAATTTCCTCAACTATTAAACCATTAATAATACCCATAAAGTAAAAGTTTTTTTTTTTTTGTACTTCTGACTCCTTGAAACCTGACCCTTGCCCCTCAGCATGAGGACACTGGTGCCCAGGAAGAGCACACCAAGCAGCACTATGACCCTTTGGCTGCTGCTGCAGATGCCTGGGGGGATGATGGTACGCAGCCTATCCGCTATGACCCCATAGCAGCCGCCGCAGAGGGCTGGGGGGATGACGGAACCCGACCAGTTCACTATGACCCTGTGGCTCTGGCTCAGCAGGCAGAGGGGGATGATGAGAGCCAGCAGGCTCATTACGATCCCGTGGCTGAAGCCCAGGAGGACTGGGATGATGAGGGGGGCCAGCCGGTCACAGAAGTGCCTGCCCCAGAAGATGAAACACCTGCAGCTGAGACTCCAGCTGATGTTGCTGAGGAAGAAGACACACCAGCTGCTGCTACGTTGGATGATGAAGAGGGTCAGGTAACCGAGGAGAGAAAAAAATGGAAAGATGCATCTGGACGAAAATGGTGGATGCATCGATTTTTGAGGAGGAGGTTTGAGCATGCGGTACTGGACAGAAACAGATGATAGAGAGATAAATTGTGAATGGAAAGTGGAGATATGGAGAAATATTTAGGATGCATCTGGACCAACAGCATGGATGCATCAACTGTGCAACAGAGGGCAAGTTAGAAATTCATTTCTGAGGGAATAAGAAGAATATAAACACCTGCTTCTCAATACACTTAGCTAATCCCAGTCACTGCTAATCAAAAATCCACGCATATAGTATGCTGTGCAAAACCTGTGCATTAGAGTCCAAGCTTACCGTCTATTCCACATACTTGCTTATATTAGCTATAACTTTGCTGTTTAGGCTGGGCGGCTTGTCTTTTTGTCTGTCTTTGTCTTGTTTGTGTGTTGTGTCTTTCATGCTTTCCCCCTCCTTATTTCAATCTTTCATATGTCTCATTCTCTGATCTTGTTCTGTTATTCTATGTCTCTCTGCTCCCAGGGTGAGTCTGCAGCAGCAGCTGCTGCAGCACCAGAGGAGGAAGCACCGACAGAGGAGGTTCGTGCAAGAGGAACTACTATAACATGCAATAACTGTTATGTGCTTTTCATTGCAAAATTACAGATATAAATATAATGATGTAATATTGTAACATTGTTCTTTGAAGAGCTTACACCACCCCTAAATATTTGTTATGTACAGTATATGTATATATGTTTTAGGTGACTATATTGCATCATGCTTATTCTCATTTACTAGAATAAAATCACATAATTTTTGTCTATAATATGTCAGAAAAACATTTTTCCTTAACATGCTTGAAATTACATTTCATTTAATCAAAAACATATAAATTACTTAAAGCTTTAGCGCGTAACTTTTTGATATTAATGAACATCTGTTACATTCAAGCCATTGTCAAGTGAGTTGATACAAAGCTAATTAAGACTATCAGCTCCACAAAACTCTCTCTGCATTTCTCAGTATGGCTATGTTCAGAAGATTGTGGTGTCCGGTGACAGCTCGAGTGAAGATAATTATCTCTTCTGAAGATTCCATCTTGTTTTATTAATCCTCTGTGTCCTCCTTGGCTACTAGCAACTGCACAGAGGAGGGAGGGGGCGCTTGCGCAATCACGGAAGGCTGTATAATGTGGACGCGCCAACAATGTTGTTGTCATTACTTAGAATTCCTCATGGGGGCGACAAAAACTACGCACTATAGCTTTACCATTGTTTGTAATACTGAAACTGGACTTTAAGCATTTTCTAAAAGCAAGTATCCTTTACTGTTTTGTGTAGTGTCAGGTTACAGACACTCTTATATAACATTCTGCTGGCAGAGTTTTGTTAAATCATGTTTTTGAGAAATTAATTACGGCTTAATTATGGCTCTTTAAAAGATGAACATATTTTTTTATTGTGCACTACATGTCGGTAAATAGAACATCTGTTTTTTCTAGACACCTGAAGTAGCAGCAGAATCAACAGAAGTAGCATCAGAGTCTGAAGAAATGCCACCTGGCTTCTTGTTTAAGGTAAAACCAAATAAGATCGCTATAGTGCTGAGCATCTACTTAACCCAAATATAAATTGAGTATACATATGGAGATCATTAATGTTTTTTTCATTTATGTGATACAGCTCCAGGTGATGCATGATTATGCTGCCAATGATACAGACGAACTGGAGATGAAGACTGGTGATGTGGTGCTGGTAATCCCATTTGACAACCCTGAAGAACAGGTACACACACACACACACACACACACACACACACACACACACACACACACACACACAGGTATTGACTGTGGTGTCACCGTGACAGTGAGGTGAATATGTCTTTATTTGCATGTCTGTGTTTTTAGGATGATGGCTGGCTGATGGGAATGAAGCAGGACGACTGGCGGCAGAACAAAGGAAATGCCCTTAAAGGAGTATTCCCTGAAAATTTTACCCAGAGGCTGTGAAAGAGGAGGACAGAACGTCATTCCAGCTTCCTTCTTCATGTCTCTCTTCCTCTTGCCTCAATCCTTCTTTTCCTCTATTTCCCTGATACTGTATCTTTACTAGGACTTTGGCCATAGAAGCAGAGCTGTCACAGCCGTGGTTGAAATCCTGCATTTCTAAGGTCTGCTACACTGTGCTAAAAGTGGATCTTTGCATTTCTTTGGATTTCTGCCAACATTTACAATTACAGATGTAGCCATTTTACAGGTCCCACTCTTTGTAGTCTTGCTACACTATTGTTGCTACTCCATATCGGAGGAATTGATTAGAGAATCCTGATCATACAGGATCGATGCAGGGATGGGTGCCTCTGCAATGGCTACTGCTGCAATTGCATTATGTTTTATTCTTAGCCATGTGTCATCATAAACTCTCTAAGGCATATTCCACCACCATAACAGAGAAAATGTATTTTGAGATGTGCTTTTGTTCATCTGATAATGAGAGACTGAGAACAGTATAAAATTATTAAGACAATGCCAAGTGTAGCAAATTGTCCCTTACATACATAGAAGCCCTGGAATGTGTGTGTGTCTGTGTGTGTGTGTGTGTTTATTTTTCATATAAAGGATGGGGTGTAATTACTAAAGCCAGACTGACAGGAAGGTAAATGTAAACTTAGTAGAGTCCTCACTATGTTTGAAACATTCACCCAACACACTGGAAAAATAGAACCAATTCTGGCAATTTCATCCCAGTCAAAAACGATAAGACCTTTGAATACATAAGGTTCAGAACCAGCCCATAAACACATCAACAGTGATGATATATATATATATATATATATATATACAATCTCACCAACAACTGGGCTTGAATTAAGCCACTCACTAATGCTGCTGAGGCAGATCTCCATCTTCTCATGTACAAGTGGGTTGTTGTTTAATTTTGGCAGTAGTCTGTTTTAGCCACATGTGTAGCCATCAAGTATCATTTATTTTTTTGGGCATGCATGTTTCCTCATCTGTGGTGGTTGGCTGCCATTCTGACCATATATAAGTGGAGATGGAGCATAGAAGGGGGTGTATCAGTAGAGATTAAGCATTGCGGTTTCTGTGCCAGTATTTGTTATTTACTGATCCAGTCACTCTTATTAGTCCTGGGGTTGTGCTGACCCAATGCCTGTTGGACACATTCAGCCCATCTTTTATTCCTACTTTGATTGTGTACCTGTGTAAACATGCGCCCCTGGTTGTCGTATTAGTTTAGATTAAATGGTAGTACAGTATGAGTAGTATGAACCTGTTGTTAAAATCCAAATAAATGTGTATGCATTTAACTGGTCATCTGACACCAACCTAGTTACAGCAGGAATTCAACATCAAATTGCTTTAAAAATCCAAACAAAAAGAAACTGATCCGAGAGTCTTATAGAGTAGAAAAACATGACTGTTTTCATCTTTGTCAGTCAAGTTTTTTATTCCTTGTTGTTTGAGTTTGTGTGAAGTTGTGTGAAGTGGGCATGTAAAAAAATATTTTTAAGTGACTTTTTTTCACAAGGGATTCCAAATATGCATTAGCCAGGCTAGCTAAAAAGCTAGCCACCAAACTACAACAATGAGACGCTGCTACTGGTAGTATAATAGTTAGGCAGATTTGGTTACACCTTATTGCTAATCAAATACATAATAACTGAGCCAGCCTCATTCATTTTTGAAAAATGTGCCGAAAAACAATTCCTTTCGTTTGCATAGAGACAACTCAAATGCAGATGATTCAGATTATGCACCAGAGCAACTTCTTTTATTTTTGTATGCTGCCAAGCAATGACTACATATAGCCTAATGTAACTATGTCAACATAATTGCCAACTTACTGTAGGATGTTATGGAGTGTTTTGTACTTCTGTCAGGTTTACTGCTCTCAACATAGCCGCTTACTGTAAGTAGTTAAAACTATCTCATTCATTCAGTCACTGACTCAGAAAAGATACACCTTTCTCATGATGTTATTAACATGTAATAATTGTGCGAGAAAATGGTTGTGTGCGATTGTATGTGTGCGTGTTTACGGGTTGTTTGGAAACATAAATTATTTATCTATAGGCTATTGTTATTGGACGATATCACCACCACCTACCAGGGGTTGAGGTTGTTCGTTTTACAGGAACTTTTTTTCTGACTGGACAAAGACAACTCAAATGTATTTGGGTCTTTTCCCACTGGCTGGTATTATGGTTCCAGGTGTTATTGTGCATTGGTTGTGTATAAGTGTAATTTTGCCAAGCTGTGATGACAGGTAATATTCATATTCTATAAAGACATTCATATCTGTGTGTGAGTTACTGTGAGCATGCTGACTTCCCATGTGTTGTTATGTGAACACCCTTAATTTAAGACAATGATACTTTTGGTCACTTTTGAGGCAGCTGAAACAGGCAGATTTATTTATTTTTTATTATTTTTTATTTTCTTAGTAAGAGGGGTGGTGGGCAGCTATATATGGCATATTTTTCCACCATTCCCTCTCAAATCAGTCCTGATTATAATTGCTGGTTGTCCATTAGCCTTGCCTCAAAATGTTGCCGGGGTATCATGGTCCAAACAGACCTAAACACGATTACATGGAGACAGGACACAGAGAGAAACACTTCAAACCACCAGACTCAGGTGGACAAATGTTTTGCAATGGTTTTCAGTATTTTAAACACTTGAGATGTGCATGATTTTTTCATACGTATTTGAACAAAAAGCCTCATGTGAGAACATCACTTGAATATTTAGATGAACCAATCACTTTAATATTTTTTTATTTTCAAACATACCGTATGTTTCACCTGGGTCTGGTTCTCTATTAATCTATATGGATGATAGTGTCTCCTGTGATGAGCTATGGGATATGACAAAAAAGTTTTTTCCTGTACCTAAATGACCAATAATAATAAAGATTACATAGAATCTCCTTTTCTTTATGGATCTTGTGTGGTTCTTGTGTGTAGTCTACTTTGATTGTTGACTAAGAAAAACAAAAAGTGCCTTTTTTGATTTGCTGAATTCTGTTAATCTGTGGATTTTGTTATCTTGATGTCTTCTCTGCAAGTACAGAAGCATCCAGTAGAACTAACTCTACATCCTGAAAAAAGCATGCAGGCATACATCATGAGGAGGAAAGAGGAGCGGTTGCCGTGGGCTGCTGTCCGTGGTACTGAAACCAACCAGCAGCCCACCCTGTAACCACAGCTATTCATGCTGCATTCACATTGTTCCAGCTGTTGTGATGCATCACCATTTACAGCGATCACTCACTTTCATGGGTGTTTATGGATCAACATGTAACAGATGATTATCAGCAAATGTTTAAAACCCATATGCTAGCCCTTATTGATATTTCTGAATAAAAAAAAGCCAGGGCCTCTCTATCAGAACAAGCATGATGTAAATAAAAAGAGACTTTATTACATAGATTAAACAGTATATATTAGTACTTTAGTGATTAGTAATCAATTCGTTGTTACCAAAAAAATCACAGAGTAGTTTGGGTTTAAAACAACAACTTTATGTTTTAAATACAAATTGTATCCACATAGTTGACGAAAATAACAATAGTTTACATTATTTTCTAAAAATAGATCTTTAGATAGTCTCTCCAACAATAGCTTAATATACATATGTGACAAATCTTTAAGAAGGCATATAGAATAACACCTTGGAGTTTCTAGATACTTGCAAAGTTTGAGTCTACAGTGACAACTGTAAGAACACTTTGGGCAATATCAACTACACGTTTATCCATATTCATTCAGCCAGCTATAACCACTGCTTCCCATAGTGTTAAAAAACGAAAATGTCTGTACCTCTGCGAATCTAGGTCTTAAGTCTTGGGTGATAGATGGAATACAAAAAAAGACCATGCAAAGGATTGCTATCAAGTAACTTTCTATTCAAGATAAAGAGATTTGCTATCTGTTATTTAATATGATGCATAGCTGGTGCTTAATACAGTAGTTGAATACAGCCTGAGTGTTGTGTATACATAGATGTGTGTATACCTTAACTAGATACTACTGACCTGAAAATTGAAAACCTGAAACAATGCAAAATACAAAAAAAAAACACACTTTTTAAATAAAGTAACTGATAAAAACATGAAGATGTACAGTATATATGAACCACATGAATCAGTCTGAGACAATCAAGTTGACTGAAAGCAGATGACATACTTGGATAAACAGATTGACAGCATGGCTGTTATAACCCCATGCAGCTGTTTTGCATCAGTACTTAAGTATAAACACAGTGTCCATCATCATTCCAAAGCCCTTTTCAGATGTGAAGCTATAATGCAACACTAACAAACTGCTACTGCTTTGTTGTCGTTCTTTCCTTTTTAACATTACTTAACTGTATAAATACCTTTGTACATATAGAGCTTCAAATTACACCAAGTTTAGTCACTTTTCTCCATGCTATTCTGGCTTTTCGTCTTTCTCCTCAAAAGTTTCCTTTTCACCTTAAACCTTTCTCTGAAGCCTGTCGCTCCTAAAATGTGTCACAAAAGGTGTCCCTGTATGTTTAAATTTCCTCAAAATTTATCAGTAAGCCCCAGCGTGATCTCACGCTGCACAAATGTTGACAGATTACAGTAAATACAGTACAAAGAATGATGAAATGTAGTTGTCTTACTTCTTACTTTTTTGTTTTTTAAATGAAAGCTATCGTTTCAAACCACAGTCCTTGTTTTGTTTGTTTTTTTTATCTCTGAGGTGCTCTGAGTGGAACTGCAAATATTGACATAGACGTTCAACTCTTAAATTGAACATGGGAGATACTTATGTAAATATTTCTGTTGTCATTTATGTTTAATATCTTGTCAAACACTGACAGAAATGTCTTTGGTTGTCTTTCTAATCCTCTAAATCTTCTGGAAGGAATAAAATTGAAATTACCAAAAGTAGAAAACTAATGCTCCCAGTGTCTTTTCTTTGTCTTTTGCACAATTTTACATGTGCTACAAAAAGGAGTTTGTTGAAGTACAGCAAATGCAGGCAAGTAAGGTAAAAACAAATCTTCAGTATAAAATCAATTGTCTATGGTGGTCCCTCAATCTGTGCTTTGGTGCTCCTGAATACAGGTAGGTGAATGAAGTCATCAGTGTGAAACAAGTCTCTGTGGCTCCTGCCTATGTCCTTGCTCGATCCCCCAGGGGTGGAAGTGTCCAGCGTCCAACAGCATTTGCCCCAGCCTCTGTAGAAGCCAAGGGTACCAGTGCAGGCCGTCGGTCTGCGGTTCTGAGGGTCCCATCAGGCTGTAGAAGAACCTCAGTGGGGCCAGGACCCAATGGGCCAAATGGTGATTGTCCACAGCAGCATAGCAGGATGCCAGCACACCGTTCACCACTATGGAGCCATGCTGTGTTAATGGGGCATACAGCCCGGTGCTCCTCTGTTCTTCTACAAAAGTCACAACTGAAAGTGTTGCCTGTGACCCTGTTTTCCCTTGTGACGTAAGTACGCACTGTCCTGGCCGAACCTCACTGGCAAAAACTGTCCGCAGACCTGCTTCCCAGCTAGACCTGCCCTCCCATATGGAGCCCAAAAGTGGCTCTTCGGCTGTCTCCTCCCCTTTTGACTTACTCAGCCCACCAGTGCAGACTGTGACAAAGATCAAGTGAGCAGCTGTGAGAGTAATATTAAGTCCTGTGTCGGTGCCAATGATGTAGAAGATCTTTGTGACGTTGGGCTGGTGGTCCAGAAAGGATAAGACCGGGCTGTAGAGAAGGGGTCCGTGACCATCTGTCGTTGAAGAGGCCAAGACTTGCTCGCCAGGGTGAAGGTCTCGCATCTGTTTAGTAGCCCCACCCTCAAGGATAACCTGAGCATTACCAGGGAAACAGCCACCGGTTTTGGCTGCCACAGAATGTTCTGAAGAGATGAAATAAAGAGAAATTTGATTATTTTATTTAACTTACTTTTTATTATTGCATTATTTTTTTGGTAACGATACAAGGATAAGGAGTCAAAACATAAGGAGAGAAGAATACAGTTTTATCTCAAGAGTAGCGGAAAAGTGCAGCAGCACTTCGCCTTCATCTGCAGACTGATCTAGGTCACTGAGTGATCTATAAAACAGGCGAGACTTTGACACTGACTCAAGGACAACTTTATCTCAGCAGATCGGCAGGAGATTGTTATCATATGTATATAATGTGACTCAACTTTGTCTTTTCTGTCTGCCTCTGGCTCTCTACTTATTCTTACAACTGAATAACACACACACACACACACACACACACACACACACACACACACACACACACACACACACACATATACATACACAGAACCATTGTTTTTTTTACCAGCAGATAAGGATTTCTAACCCCATCCACAGTTGATAATTTGATTTTCTAAACTATTGTATATTACAGTAGTGATTTCTTTGAAATCTCAAATTCTCCTTTGACAGGTTTGGGTGGCCCTCTAAGTATTCTGCAATACTAAGGCCTTAAAATCCATTATATAGTTTCCTAGGGAGTACTGTTTGATCAAATACTTGGTGGGAATGTGTTTTAACAATTGGCAAAAACAGCTCTCCTCCTGCTATTTTTCATATCATGTTAATATAGGAGACAGTTTTCCCCCTCACTTTGCTATACCATGTATGTCTATTTTGCTACAGTACTTAATTTGTCAAACCCAATTTGGCATTATGACATCAGTAGGACACAAGTAATACAATACATTATTAGGAAAGCATGTCTGCTTCTTATCTGTCGGGAAATTGTCATTAATTTAGACTGCCCAAGATGCCACAGATTGTGAATTTGATCTTGTTAAGGTATTTCTGATTAAAGTGGCCCTTTAAGACGCAGTGAGACAAGGTGGCAAGAAAAGGTAGACAGCAAGAGCTAATGGATAACCAGCTGATTGTATTACCACAGGCAGAGCACGGCCTGGGGTCAGAGAAACAGGAAAGTACACATACTCAGACCTGGGTCGAGATATTGTTTGGATTACAGCACAGTTTGTGTTTTAAACTGAGTCACATGCCCACTCTCAATGGCTGCACGCAAGTAAAGACCAGTGGCACATGAGCTTGATTCCTAACAATTAATTCTGCTAATTTGGAAAAGTGGAGAAAATGGAAGCAAGCATGAATGCTACTGAAGGCAAAATCAGTGTGTGTGTGTGTGTGTGTGTGTGTGTGTGTGTGTGTGTGTGTGTGGTGTGGGTGTGTGTGTGGGGGGGAGAGTTGAGTTAAAGCAGTCTTAAGGCAGCCAAATATTTGTCCAAGGTGTGTGTGTCTGTAAGCCAGAGGCTGCAGAGAAGGAGACTGTGACCGGGAGGTGATAAGACTCAGATAAGAGATCTGAGAGAAACCTGCTGAAGGAAAAGCAACAGTAAAACAAAGGGAGAGTTAATCATCTCACAGCTTACTAACCTCAATGAACTGCTAGAATGTAGTTTGGCATCAAATAACTGGTGGTACCAGACATTGGTAAATGGGTTTCTAAAATTTCTCAAAACTTAGAATGGCTCGAGGTGGAATGGGGTCAAGTATTGTTGGCGTAAGGACTGTATCTGATTTGCAATAAAATCATCATATCATAGGAATGCAGAAAGGAGAGTCAGATGTCACTTTAAATACACCGTAGATGTTATTTATTGCATATGTAATATTAGCTATTGCATTGGCCCATCACTAAACATGGCAACACCTACCTCCATGTCAAAAATGCCCGTTTTACGCTGACTATCTGCACATCAAACGGCTATATATTCTATGATCACAAAGAAGGCTGACTTTACAATGAGATCGAGAAGAGAGACTGAATACAGCAAAGAGCATAGGTGCACCACCCTGCTTTGATTGGCTCCCAATAGTCCAAACACACACACACACACACACACACACACACACACAGAGATTGAAGATAGTGCCACTGAAAAGCAAGGTAAACCATTAGTGAATCACCAACAAAGGCATCAACCTCATTAGTGGTAATGACAGCTGGCCACAAACACAAGAAAATACAAATACACACACACACACACACACACACACACACACACATACACACACACACACAGACATCCGTCTCTTACCTGACTTGACGCTACAGTGAATGTGGCCTTTGGACTCGTAGTAGACCCAGTCAAATCCAGCTTCGACAGCCAGCCGGGCCAACATGGCGTATTTATTTTTGTCCCTGTAAGAAAAAGAAGAAAAGAATAAAAAGATATTTTAAACTCCAAATGTGATTCAATCAGAGATTGATTGCATACTTTTCCACACATGCACATTCATACATTTATTTGTATGTATAATATATTTAAAATATTGTAATTTCAGGAGGAATTTGGCCCCAGGCTCAAACATAAATTTAAACATGTTAAGTCAGTTTGAGTCAGCAAAAATAAATATTGCTAATTGGTTTACTCATCACATTACTGATACGTTGACTCACCGAGTGACTTGTGGTGTGTTAACTGACTATAAGCAGTTTAAATGTTGTCTGCTTTATGTCTGGCCTGATTACATCACATAATATGCTGTATTGCATACCTGTCTGAGGTGGTGATGTCCACAGCACGTCCCTCATAGTGCAGCGAGTCCTCTGAATGATGACCATCCTCATCCCAACCCTCGGTCACTCTCAGCTTAACACCTGGCCACATGTTCATCACAGAGATGGCCAGAGAGTTTAACTTGTCTTTACAACGCTAAGACAGAGGTACATGGAAGGGAAAAGTAAGGCAGGCTGTTAGGAACAAACAATACAAATACAAAATGAGGTCCTAATAATGCTGAGGGTGTAGCTTGAGGTAAAGAAAGATCAACCGAAGTTCAGAGAAAAAAAGACACATACAATGTGGACAGTGAGTGTGTGGGTGTGTCTGGTGAAGCAGATAGTCAGAGACATCAGTGTCATCACATTAAGGCGGGGACAGTAAAGTTGGAACGAGAGGACGACAGAAAAAGGAACAGCATTGCCCAGAGAAGGAGAGCAAGCGAGTATCTAAAAAGTGAGATCACATTAGGCAAAAGTGACAAGCGCATACCTCTTAACTAACACAGACTCAAAACACATAAAAAGAAATGTAGACAATAACTCATTGTGTCCGGTGAATGGTCAAAGTACAAACAACTTGTGCTTGCTTTGGATGATTTAGCAGTTTTCCAGTGATTTACATAAGGCTTGAGGTCAAGATGCCTCTCAGCAGATCTAGAGAGCTATTTGCTCAAATGTAATGAATCTGATTTGAAGGACTAAATTGTCAATGTGGTTAATGTCAACCATTGAATGAATTGATTAATGAATGAATTAATGTTATTTGTTTTGCACATCACCAAATTTACAAAAAAAAGAAGGGTTGGGCAGAGATTGGGCTCTCTGTGTATAAAGGAGCCACTACAATTACATATGGGTGAGTGTGCCTTCTTTGTGGGCCAAATATACATTAAGACCATGATGTAGAACTAAGATTAAGATTAGGCTACTGTATTGGTTGATTAAATGTATCCTGCATAGATTTTGGTTTAACCCTTTAATAAGTGGTTTTACGCACCTCCATTTGTCTAGCCTGATGGAACATTGCACAGATTGACGATGATTGAGACTATTCAACAAAATAAAACTTATTTATTTTAATACTTCAAGGCAATATCAGCAGCTAGGAATGTCAGGTAGCAAAATCCAGAGGTGAAACGAGGCGCCAAGAGTCAATGAAATCAATCATTTTGGTTTAAACATTTAACTAACACCAAACATTTAGGAGGCAATTGGATCCAACAGTGTGGGTAATTCTGAAGTGGTCCCGTGAATATAACTGTAATAGTAGCCAATGAACAGTACAACACCAATTATCAAGCAGTCAGGAACAATTGTCCATATTTGCGCATCTGTTTTTGCATCCATGCACTCCCATTCATCTCCCTTCATTACCTGGGTCATGAGCCTGTCGGCGCCCGTGTCCTCCTCATCTTTGAAAATAATATCTGTGTTGTAATTCGGCGTCAGTTCTTTAAAGCGCTCGGAGTTGCGCGTTATTTTGCCCTCGGGTCTCCCGCTGGCTCCCAGGGTCTTCTCGGCGACGTTGGGGCTGAATTGCTTGTAAGCAAGCGGGATGAGCTTCTTCGGGAGCCGCCTCTTGCCGTACCCCCTCCCCGGCCCGCAGCCCTCCGAGGCAGGTGCGAGGAGGAGGACCAAGGCACACAGAGAGGCGGTGAGAAGGAGGAAGGAGATCCGCATCGCCCCGGGGGGAGGGAGGACTCTCCCGGGGGAGAGAGTTGTCTTCAGTCCTCAGTTCCTGACTCCATCGTCCGTGACAGTCGCAACATCACGTCCGAAAAACTCGGATATAAGAAGCTCACCTCGGCAGCTCCAGGCACCATGAGGACACCAAAAGATTTTTAGCAGCTCCAAAAAACTGACCCAAATTGAGAAACTTCGCTCCCTCCGCCTTGCAGAATCAACAGTAAGTGTGCAGGCTGTAAAGTCCGTGTATTTAAACAAACAGGTTCAAAGTCGATATGGTGGGTGAGAGAGTTAAAGAGAGAGAGCGGTGACTGATATTCAAGTTGCAGTGTTGTGGTTTCTCTCCCTCTCTTTCTTTTGCTCTGGGAAACTGTCACAACAACAGCCACTTTTGCCCGCTGCTTGGTTGGTGCTTCCTCTGGATTGAAAGCGTCTCCACTCCATATGCGGCCGGCGTGCAACAAGCTGCAGCTTTCCAGTTGAATTGAAGGGATTTGAGTGATCCAAAGCGATCTGTTGCCACTTCAGACCGCACCCTGCCAGTCCTGCCCTCCTCTCTCCTCTTTCCTTCTCCCCCCTCTGTCCCTACTCTGCCACCCACCCCGCCCCTCCTGGGCACAGGGCGCACTGGAGAGTCCTGTCCACACTCTGCTTGCAGGCAGGCAAGCAGCAAACACAAGCTTTGCCCTTTATAGCTGCCACTTTCAGTTGTCGTCTTTGTCCGTCTGTGCCCTTGACAGCTCTGCATGCTGACAACCTTGTTTTTTTGGGGGGGGTTTTAGACTGTAAACAACAGGTAGGCAATCACAATCAATTAAACCAATTCAATTTCCTGAAGTATAAAGCCACTAACGTTTTTTTTCCCAGCAGCATTCCAATATTAAATAAGATCAAGGGTCATTGGTTGATTGGCTGGCTAGTGTTTGGTTGACTATGTATTAATGAGGTAATTTAGTAGCTGTGATACAGCCTAATTTCCTGGATGTTTGGCAGGTGGACTGGCTGAAGCATTGCTTAGCTGAATAACTAACTGACTGACGGACTAACTAACTAAATCTGTGATTGGCTGACTGCAGGAATGACTGCTGACTTACAGCAGTGCCAGTTAATTGTCCCAATTAATTGACTAGATCTTCAACAGGGGGCCCGCGACCCCTAGGGGGTCCTCAGAGTCATTGCAAGGGGGGGCCGTTAAATTATGAATGGTTAAATCTGTAAATGATAAAATGAATCCATCATAATATTAGCAAAGATAAATCAGCATATTTGTAAAAAACAACAATCTCAACAACATTGATGATACACATGGCCTGTAAGGTAGCCACTATGGTAGCCATCCACAGATACAGGTAAGCTCATGAATTCACTGTGTCTTCCACATGTATGTTTGACATTAAAACATAATTATAGATGAATATTTAAATAATAATAATTTTAATAGCTTAGTATTGTAGGCACCATAAAAAGGTATATAGGCTTTAGGCCATTTTTAGGCCAATTTTATACAATATATGTAGTAAGGTCTCTCTTTCAGGTTAGGGGTCCTTGGCATAAAAAAAATGTTGATGACCCCTGGTTAATTAACTATTATACCAGTTTCAAAAACTTGACAAATTACATCTTTAATTTAATAACTTTTGTCTGTCTGTCTCCTCAGCTGCTGCACACACAAGCAAGCATGCACACACGCGCACACGCATGCATGCACGCACGCACGCACACACACACACACACACACACACACACACACACACACCACACACACACAGTTTAAAACCAGCAAAACCAACCCCTCCAAATTAGCTCTTCAAATATTTGCCAGCAGAAAATCAGTGGTCTCACCTCTGTTTCTCAGGGCAGGCTCCTTTGAATGAACTGAACTGTACAAGGCTGAGGGTTTCCACAATTTATGTTTTATTATTTGTGAGCGTAAACACCATAAAGTATTTCTGCTGCACCACTGCTTTTCATGTCTCTTGATGGAACAGTGAAAAGCAAAGAGAGGGATTCACACAGTAAACAGCCATCTATAGCTGTGTTTGCCTTTTAGCTGAAATAGAACATAAAGTGAGACTTATGTAAATTCATTAGAACTTTCCTGGTTTGGAACAAGCCAGTTAAAAGAAATCAAAAGTTGTTGTATAGAGATGTCAGTATTCTACTAATGTTTCTAGCTTTGTAAGGTGGAAATGCTCTGATAGCGAAGTATCACCTCATTGTAGAAACTTTCTCCCCTTGTGTTTTCTGTTTTTAGTGATACGGGATATGGGGGATACTTGTTAATTCATAGAGAAGTGTCAGATAAGTCCCACACCATTACATGTATTGGAATAGTGTGGTCATGGTCATTGACGACCTATTGTAAGATCTTACAGCTAAAATGTGGCCTTACAGATCAAAGGTTAGCAGTGCCTCAGGTGGTAGAGCATGTTGTCCAATAAACTTTGGCTTTTTTTGCTTTCTTGCCAAGAGTTAGATGAGAAAATCTTACATTTTACATGTGTACAAAAGTTTGTCTGTGTGCATGTGTGAGCAGAAATCTATATATGCAAATTTGTTTGTACCCACATTTGCACAAGCATATGTTTTCCTGTAACTATCAACATTGTGGCTGTGCGTCTGTGTGTGTGTGTGTGTGTGTTTGTGTGTGTCATCCTTCCTTTGAAGATCATAAATACGGGCGTGGCTCCAGGCAGGCCCGCTGCCTATTCAGCGTGGCTGTCGACAATGCTTCAGAAGTGGTCACATTCTCCCATCTATCCATCCATCCCTTCCTTCATCCATCCGTCTTTCAGTCCCTCCATGCCTCAAGAAAGGACACCATGGCCTTTCAAGCAGACAACAATCTGATCAGACCAAACCAGAATGGAGCCTGAAACTTCACACACCCCCAAAAAAATCTTTTAATGTTAGTATTCATCAACCTGTCAAGTTATCTGTCTTACACTATTTCTCTTAGCCTATTTCTGCACTACAGCAATGGTTTGCATACTGTAAGGTATGAGCTCAAACTCACATGCATGCACACACACACACACACACACACACGTGCAGGCACACAAGCAAAAACACACATATCCAGGCATATGTGCGCAGTACACGCTCACATGCTAACAGATACACACACATACACCAGGCTAGCCGACAAGCCAACCGAACATCAGGCCCTCGCTCATTGATGTTTGTTAAAGTTATTAATTTTCTCTGTGAAATAAGAGGCCACGGTGGCAGGACAGAGGGAGATGGGTGCCAATCTCACTCAGCTTTCATCTACTGGCACTGGGGCTCTATGACTCCACAGCTTAGGGCCTTTACATGGGCATCGGGGTTACCCACGCTTACCCGGGGCCCTAACCAACAAAGGCTCTGAGTGGGGCAAAAGGATGAAGACACAGATGAAAGGAAATGCTAAGAAGGAGATGAAGAGATTTGCAATGGGTAGCATGTGAAAAAGGATGATACAGACAGACAGAGAGATAATGAGAGACAGTGAGAAAATTGTACAAAGGCGTTGAAGAGAACATACCAGGAAATGAGGGCGCAAGATGTGAATTGGGGAGTTGATAAAAGAAAGAGAGATTTGGAAGAGAGGTTGAATGAGTAAGAGAGAGTGAATACATGGCACATTAGCTGGTAAACAAGTTAGTTTCGGTTGTTTTGCAGTCAGTGGAAGCTAGCGTGTTTGTGGCTTGTGGTGAGTCGCTGCAATGGGGGTTAAAGGACGTTATGCTCAAGGTAACAACAGCTGGTGGTTAAAACCACCATCCCTCTTCCTCCTTCTCCTCCTCCTTCTGTCCTTCCACACACTCCAGCGTCCAACCCCAGACCACAATAAACACCTAACACATACGTTTTTTTATACACAAGGCTTCTAGGCATCAGAGTGGTTCTGTCTGAAACCTTGTAAGCCTTAATCTTCCAAGACAAGGATATACAACTATATGCTGCACTTAACTATAGCATTCTCACATTTTGACATACATTTTTGGCAGGGAGTGCCACTTGGCCTGTGCGAGCAGTTTAGGAGCTAAGCTGGAGCTAACACAGCAGCCAGTGAAAACCACAATGACCAAAACTGTCTGTCAATGGTTGAGAGTGGCACTGATACTAGTCTTGCTAAAGGCCAGTTCAGTGCAGCATGTTTGGCCAGAGAGCAGACAGAAGAAAAATAAAAGCAGAGTGATATATAAAAGTGGAGCACAGGCTAAATGTGTCTTAGAGTTAGCGGGATAGGCTAGCCACCGCATGGCTAAAGCAAACAAAGAGTTGCCCAGGGGACTGAAGTACACTGTGCTCTGACACTAAACACTTATGGACGGAGAGACAGAAGCACACATGCATACACATACACATAGGAATACACAAGCCTGCAGGTAGCCACAGCCATGGGTTGTCAAACACACATAAATCTGTGTATACTGTAGTAACACATGCAGCATTTAGTTGTGAAACTATTTGGGCCTTATCAAACAAATAAACAGTTTGATTTGAAAAGAAAAGATGAGAAATGCATTTTGCTAACCATGATTGAGTTCTGATACCAATGTAACAGTCTAAATGCAGCTGCAACTCAAATCAGATTTCTATTCTCTATAGTCATTGAACTTCCTGATAATGGCACTTTTTTGCACATTTATTAATTACACGCATAGTTTTTCAAAAGTTCCATTAAAAGACTAGTCTTAAAATAAGACTTTTGGGGCTGAGTAGGACTCAAAGGATTGAAGACTTGTTTGAAGATTGTTGACGAAGACTTGAGTCAAATTTGTATGAAGTGTCCTAATAACAAGTCCAGTAGCCTGGTAATGCCAACAATAATGCAGTCAGTGCTCCTGCTGTACTTTCTCCATGTCAACTGAGGGATCTTTCCTCCTCTCTCTCTCTCTCTCTCTCTCTCTCTCTCTCTCTCTCTCTCTCTCTCTCTCTCTCTCCTGAGTGTGTGCCACATATGTGGGCTCTGTGGTGATGTTTCTCTGCTCAGAATGGATTCACCAGCTCAAAAACGTCCTTATTATATTTATATTTTACTACACCACTAGAAAACCATGCCAGCTGGGCTGCAGAACTTTGGGCAGAAAGAGGGAGAGAAAGCGAAAGGGGAGGAGGGCAAGTGAAAAAGAGAGAGAGGAAGGAATGAAAGATGGAGAAAAATGGAGAGAGGCAAACAACAAGCAGAATAGAAAAGAGTTAGAGAAAGACAGACAGGTAAATTCGGAAAGGGGAGAACAAATCAAAGTGGAGTAAAGAGCAAAAGAGAAGGGTGGAAAAGTACAAGTGAGGCAGACAAGTGGATAGAAAGATGTTGAGTGGGCACCCTGAAATAGGCTGTGACAATATGATTACCCTGGGTGCTAAAAGGTAAACACAAAAATGGGATAACGAATAGTGGGATATGAGTCAATTTGCTCTCACACACATACACGCTCACACTCACGTGCACACACATACACATGCATATAAATAGGCATGCTAACAGGAATCTAAAAAAACAACAACAGTGACCTCTGATGAGTGGAGCTGGAGGAAGGACAGAGGGACGTGGCTTTAAAAGAACGCAGGGAGGGACATAGAGAAGGAGAGTTGATGAGGGATGAGGAAGGGAGAAAGTCCACAGATGAAGAGGTAAGAGGTCAGGGGAGGGTAAGTGGGATGACAGGAAGATTTAGTTGAGTGGAAGGAGAGGATGTAAACCCAACCGGAATGTGTAAAGCAAGTGAGAGAGAAGACAAAGTTAGGAGGGGAAATGATTGGAATAGGAATAATTGTTTATGGAGATAAGTAATCAGAAAAACTTCACTGTTTTTCCCCTACTCCTTTATTCATTATGCAGTTTAAACACAATCTCCAAGTTCCATTCATACAGTATCTTTTCATTACATGAAATGAGAATGAGAAGGTGTGTCCAAACTTTTGGCCTGTACTGTATATTAATTTGGCAGATGTCTTTGTCCAAAGCAACTTCATCAAATGCATTCAGCCTCCATAGGACCAAGCGCCAAGACTGCTCAGTGCTTCAGTAGAAGTGCTTTTTTTTATTTTATTTTCTAAGAAATGGGGCTGTAACTCTGCTGCCCTATGAGGCCTGTACAAAGAAGAACCTTAATTAAAATAAGCACTATAGGGTCTTTGGTAGACATCTTCACAAATCATAGAGCCCTTGCCCTAGCATGGCAATAGTTTGGTAGTGATGGACAGGTCTCTGTTTTGTTCCTTCCCTTAAATAAACATATATTCAGTCTTAACATGTTTGCAAGGCAACCAGTAAGGCATGCCTTCACCTGATTGCCAAATGATGAAAATAAGAATATCTGAGTGTCATCAGCATAGCAGTGGTAGGAGAAGCCTAATGGAATAAGTGTCCTTGTATAGAGGGAGAAGATGAGGGGGCCCAGACTGCATGTTTCAGACACTGATGCTTTCAATGTTACCTGATAGGAGCACCCATCAGAGCATTAGACACACAAGAGTGGAGAGGAGGATCAGGTGGTTAACCATGTCATCAACGCAGCAGACAGAACCAGAGTATGAGGAGAATGAGTTTGCTCTAGTAGTGTGGCAGCACCACTGTCACCACAGAAATGGTTAACTTAGGTATGTGGCATGCCTTGAATCCAGACTGTTGAGGGTCTAGAAGGTTTCCCACTTCCCTAAATTATTCTATCAGCAATCCAATCCAAATAAAACAATCAATTAAGCCTTTAGCCACCACACCTCTCGTCTACCAACATAGGAGCCATAAACTAATCATCAGCCTCCAGCTGCTGGTACAAATGCCAACACCACCTGCATCAAGAACCCAAAATCAGAGGTCAGGAGAACCATGTGGCTTACACTTACATCCAATCTTTGTACAATCAAAGATTTAGCATTGATGCTCTATGATTGTAAATGTATCTGTGCTGATTTGAATGTCATGGTCAAAGACCATCCAATGGATAACAATCCCACAAAGCCTCCGGATAGCATATTTTAACATCTGTTGCCATCAACATGTTATTATGGGGAGAAATACATCTGCCGTGGTTTACTTTGAAGTAACATTAGAGTTTTGTTCTGTTTGCAACGCTTGATGCCCTGTCTGCAACTGAAAAAGATACTGAAAAGCTCAACGGGATCTACTTCGCTAAATGAAGGTTGATACATAAATAGTACAACAGGACTAATGTAATATCAATCCAGCACTTTCAGAACTATGGTTCTTTTGCTAATTCAGCAATAGAACTAAAACAAAATATTTCCACAGCACACACAAGGTATTTATAGAAATCTACATCAGATTCACTTTCCCATGAGACAAATAGCAGAGTGGAACAGTTACTATTGAGGAAGGAAATTGGGACATTGGAACAATTTTATTGAACAAACATCAGCGTTAATCAAGATTGTTATCAAAAGGAAGTGATACTGGCTACTCCCAATAAAACTATAAGACCACAATAGCCACAGTGTCTAAGCAAGAGCAGGTTTTGTTACTTTTTTTTGAACCTGAGTTTTTTTTCAGGAGCACATTGTTACACAATCAATCAAAGAAATGCGTCCACATCTGTACATTACAAAAAATGGCTGCGTGCTCATCTATTGTAATTTATAGATTAATGTTACAGCATAACTGAAAAGTTTCCATTATTGTCAACCCTTCAGCAATATGATCCTTTTTACCAATCATTCAATCTTAAGACCATGAGTTCATCTGGTTAATAAATTCACTTGAACTGTAAGGCATCACAGTCTGTTGTGAGCTGGGATGATGAATGCATTTATGGAGATTTTGTGTACTGCATATCTAGAGTATGTGTTGCTATATGTATTGGATATGAAAACAAATATCCCTCTGGGACAGAACATCTAAATCTAATCTAAGTAAGATAACATTTCTTTTGCAACTATAAAAAAAGTGTTCAGTATCAATTAAGCAACATAAGAATCCGTCACTTGACTTGTTTCACGCTTTGCAGAAAACCTGTTCATTTATACGAGTCTGGGTGGAGCTGTGGGGAAGATCTGCTATAGATGATTTTCTGTTATTTTGAACAAATTTCCACATCCTCATTCATTAATCAGACACATGCTTGCAAAGCTCATGTGCAACTATCAATTACAACATTTCACCTTGAGGAAGTGTGAAGAAATAAAAGACTAACTGAGGGGTAAAGCAAGAGAGGGGCTGTCAATGAGAAAAAAGTGACAAAAACGGAAGCACAAAAGAGACAGTGTATGGCAGAATGAGAGGAATCAAAAGGAGAAAGGAAATAGAAAAAAAAGAGGAACAAAGAAATAGAGTTGATACTGGTGAAAAAGAGAGCAATAAAGAAAGAATAGAGATAAATGAAGGAAGAAAGTGAAAAAAGAAAGAGGGCGAGAAAAAGCTAAAGAGAGAGATGGATGGCTATGAAGACTGGTACTGATCAGTAGCTCTTTCTGTGATGCGGCTTCCAGCTTCCAGCCCACCGATTGGTCAGCTGCCTAACTGGGAACATGCGTTCCCACAATCCCTCATCACCACTTCAATCCCACCACACTGGTTCACCACTCTGCGGCTCAAAACAGTGCCTGCTGGCATGGGCAACATATCAATAAATTCATTACACATTTGTACTTAAATATTTATACTGCAGCAGTGTGTTTTGCACAGAGATGGTATTTATAGTGTGTGTGTGTGTGTGTGTGTGTGTGTGTGTGTGTGTGTGTGTGTGTGTGTGTGTGTGTGTGTGTGTGTCTCTGTCTATGTGTACTCATATTTATAGCACGGTGTCACATCGTAGCTCTGTTCTGCGGTGAGACAGCTGTCTGGGGTGGGGGTGGGTGGGGGGCGTTGGCCTTTGGGCAGGGTGGAGGGGGGTTTATGCAGAGTAACAAAGAACAAGTGGCACACACAGTAAGTAAATGTGAAAGCAAGAATTAGTGACAGATTTCAATAAAATAGCTGATAACAATCAATATTGCTGCTACTACAAAACAGTGGAAACTGGGGAAATAAAAAAATTGAATATTCTTTTATTGGCACCCCCACTCCCACCCAAAGACTCACTTGTCCAAAGAGAGAGAAATATTTATTCTGTGGAAAACAGAAACTAGGGAAATTACATGGTGTTTTATTGTTCAGCTGTTTATTGAATGAAGACATTCCCATTCAGAGGCCCTTTTAGATACTTCACTATTGTTAGTACAGTTACAATGGTTTTCATAAAGTCCATTCAAAACAGTAGCAGGAGACTACGTGCCATCTAGAACATGGCAGCGAGGGTGAAAAGGTCACAGAGGCATTAGCAAGGCATCTTAACATGGAGCTGAAAAATCATTTATGATAAATAATTGTTTTTGCTGTTAACATAACCAACAAGAAAATAAATAATAATTTGTAGTAGCAGATCCTTATGTGGCCACAAGTGCTCTGACAGTTGTTGCAATCCATGCTAGCTGAAACTGGTTGATCCTATAGTGATGATCAATGTATCAATCAGTCTCTTTCCCCTGTTTAGAAAATAAAAACTTTCATTGGACTCCAGATTTCCTTTTCTGCCCGGGACTTATCTGTTCCTTTGGGAAACAGTATAGAAAAGAAAATTCCAAACTAATTATAATTTAGAACTACAGGTCATAAAAGGTCTCTACCTTTCTTCCAGGTTTTATCCACAGTTTAGATTCTTCAAAGTGGGGGCTGATACTTGGTACAACATGGACGTGGCTATCAAATGTTAGCGCTTTTTAAGCACTGACTAAACTATGTCAGTACAGAGTAGCAAACAGTATAAAAAGCTGCAACTGATTTTTTAAACTTTTTAGCTAATTAGAAATCTAATCCTACAGCTCTAAAAGTCTGAAACCACTTAGGGATGGGGCAGTGATTAGGTCAAAAAGGTAACACCCTTTCTTTGAAGGCGGTAGAAATGTGGGAAACAGTTTACTTGAAGTATCTACATAAGAGTGACATGACACTGTCATGAACACATGACACTGTCATGACACTGTCATGACACATGAACCCTAACCCCAAATCTAACCCTAACCCTAACCATAACCATAACCATAACCATAACTTGTCATGACAAAAACCAAATGACACTAAAAAAAGCGTTATGTCATAAACGTTTATGACTTGTTTATAAACATTTATGACACATTCATGACAGTGTCATGTCACTCTTATGTAGATACCAGTGTAACCAAAATGTGTTCAACATGGAGGTATGTAGGATTTGTGCATTGACATTGTTTGGTATTACTTCACACTTGTTGTGCTTTATGTGAGGAGGGTCTAGGGGTAAAGATAAGATGAGAACCTTGATGGTATTCTCAAATTCCGTGAGAAACATGGATGAGAAACGTCTGGACCAAGGGTTACACATGTTTTGCCTCCTACCTGGTGGCACAATTGTGATTCTTTATGACATGGGACGCAACTTAAACTTGACAACAACAGACTATACATTTCTACACATGTTACAGATTAGTTGTATTACATTCATTCTGACCATGTATGGTCAGAATGAATGTAATTCACTACAAGAAAGTAAATTAAGTTAGAAGGATACAACTTGAATGTGAAATTTGCCTGATACTAGCAAAGCTCATTATGCAGAGCTAACATATGGAAGCTGTAACATACAATTTTTCATCATGACTTATTGCTATACTAACCCAGGGCACTTTCTTAAAGGATGTCTCTACTAAAGGTGTCACTTTAACCAAACTCTTCATCTGTTACAGAGGAAGCTGTAGCTGACTTATGAATGAATTTATTGATGGGAGATTTTTGGGGTTAGCTGGATGTGTTGACTTGTTAACTGTGTGTATGCTGCATGTTTACTCAGTCAGCCACTAGTAAAGCAGTGGAACATACATGTGTGTAGAGGTCCTGAAAATATCTGATGGATTTCCCTTATATATGAATGTGTATTTGTGGGATACAGATGGCAGTGCTATCCTCTGATTTGCCTAATCCAATGGACTTTAGCAAGGACACGTCATGCCCTTTAAATGTTTAAACCAGGTCACTCATCATCTTCTGTCTCAGTGTGCATGTGCATTCATAAATTAATGTGTGAAATGCGTGTGTTGTTGTCAGTGTAGAGTTCATAAATGCTTCTGTTCAAAAACACGGCTGTGTCGCACAAACACACAGAGGGCTCCCTGAAAATAACACCCAAGTCAACAACGTCTTCATTTGACTTCATTCACCATCAGCAGCCTCATTTTACCTTACCATAATTATACCTCAACTAGCCTCCATTCCCCAGCGACAACATCTGCACTCCAGTTTCATCAAGCGGTTGAGCGTGAGATTACATTGTCAATGAATAAAATACCCATATTGGAAATATTTAACATATCGATATCATTTTAGAAGTTTATCCTGCTGACACATGGGAATTATAATAATATAGATTCCCTAGTGTTTTAATGTTACTTTAAATAGCAAACAAAACTGAGTTTTATTGCAGCATAAATATAGCATAGTTCTAAGAAACCTTGGGAACCCCAACTTTTGGTCAAATGTTTGCCTGATCAGACAAAGTACAGTCACATAATGTGCACAGCCAAACACGCCAGGGGCCCAAAAGGGAGAAATAAATTAGCATAGCTGCTGCAGTGAACCGAAAATCCTCCTAGTTCATGGTCAGTAACTTGAACGTTTAACATTTCCCAGTTTTAATTCAAAAAGAAACATGCACAAATAATAATTTAGATTCATTTTCTCATGTTTTGAATTACGATATTGTTATTAGAACTCCTCCTTACACATTTTCGAGGTTGCACATGAACCATACACCTTAACTGAAAAGAGGAGTTAATAATTGTTTTTTTTTGAAATGTTTATTTTAACTTATAACTTATGCTCTCCTAAGTTTGAAAGAAAAGTTTCCCTGTGTTACTGATGAAATTGAGCCTGCAGTAGTCACAAATCTTGCAATACTATACATAATGCATATAATTTAGTGTGTGTAGTTTCATGTAATATGCATTTAAGATTTGTGAATGCATACACTTTTGGCTCAGGTTAGCACACTGACCTGGATGAGAGGGCAGCAGTTTTTAGATGTGTGAGAGACAAACACAGTGAGATGATGTGAGAGTAAGAGAGGTTAAAAGAGAGACAGAAACAGGGAAACAGCGACGGACAGACCGAGAAATTAGGGGCTCCACTGACCAGAAACTGCTCTGACTCAGACAAAGTCAACATCTTTGCTGACATCACTGACCATCAGCTCCATCATTTCAACTTTAAATGCTTTGATGGCCCAAACAACCTTCATTTGTCTGAACCCACAAGGGTTTTACTACTGCCACTGAGACAGGGGTAGCCCTGTAGCCCTGTAAAAAAATGCCATGGCAGGTTTATGCTACATCCAAACACATTAAAGGTTTTTATGTCAAATTACTTCACTGCAATGCAAAATTCTAGCTTCAGAATGTTAATATTGGCCAATGTCGATGAGTTTGGTATCTCTAAAAGATGTGGAAAAAAATGCCAAATTTCTTCTTTTTTTTGCAGCGACTGCCTACTTGTTAAGTGTATTCAGAATAAGAGGACTTCAATGTGAGATGAGAGAGGTAGACAACTGACCACAGGCGTCCAGGAAGGCACCAGTCAAATATACACCAACTTAATTACAACACTTCTGAAAACCCTTAACAAGGCTAACAATGTGATCCATGATAGGTATTTTTATATAATATAACACCAAATGTTCAGCAGCTGGTATGGAAGGTTAGGGAGGCATGTGAGGTAATAATACGGGGAGGGTGTGTGTGTGTGTGTGTGTGTGTGTGTGTGTGTGTGTGTGTGTGTGTGTGTGTGTGTTTATATTTATATTTCCCTTACATTAAAATGTAAGGGAAATATAAATATAATAATATAAATATTATAATATTGATCTCTCAGTAACACCTATACTTAAGTGTCTATCTGTTAATTAGACTTTAATGATATTCCCTTTAATTCCAACACATGTGATACAAGAATAAGGACGAGGGGTAAGAGGGAGTTGAGGGTTTAAGGTTGTGGTTGTCTGCATGGGGGGGACAGGCAGGCCAGGGGAAAATGGGGGTGGGGGTGTTGGGGTTTCAAACCAGCAGCTTCTAATCCTGACACGCTGCCTCTGCCAATTATAAGGGCTTTAAACACAACCGGTGGGAGGAAAAACATGACCAGGGAGACCAGACTAGCGCCGGGGCGTATTTAGCAACATACAGGCAGACTGTAATTACATATATGGCCAACAGAGAGATTTAATGACTTTTTCCTCCTTCTACTGATTGACAAGGCAGAAGGGTGGAGGAGGGTGGGGTGGGGTAGGGGTTGGAGGGGCGATGAAGCAATAACAGTGAAAGAGCATTAGCATCAGTGTTTCATTTTAGCAGAAAAAGAACATTTCTGGATCTTTGACATAATGCATTTACTGTAATATGTGATCAATACATTTGCAAGAGAGGATTAAAACGATTTTGTTATGAATTGATGTAGTGAATTATTTTTTTCAAATTTCACAACAACATATTAAAATATACAGTGCGGTGTGTAGATATTTGGAGACTAATTGTTGGGTTGTTTTTGTTGTGGCTCTGTATTCTAGCATACTAGACTTGAAATTAAACAAATATAAACAATTTCATGGCTTGAGCATGAAAGTTTATTCTTGAACTTGGGAACAACATGTGTGATCTTAACTTAAAGGTCAACTTAGTAGCTTAGTTCTGAGCTTTCAACTGCATCTCCCTTTCTTCATCATCTGTGCAAGCTCCATCAGGGAATCGAGCTGGGTCAGGTGTCGACATGACCATCGAACATCGATAACGTGATAGCAAGTGGTGATGGCTAGATATTAACCCTTGCCTTGATTCAAAGATGCTAGTAGTATTCACACATCATTACTGATGAAGATATGGTTGAAAGCTCAGGAGAAGCCAGTGAATCAACCATTCAACTTTTGAGCTGACATTATTTGACAGTTGAAATTATTATTTACAATCCTCAGACATCAGCACAAACCTGGTTTCTTCCCTGGTGATGCTCTGCCAGGTCTATACGGTGTCAGGTTCAACATCTTAGTTTAGCATGCTAAAATTTGCTAATTAGCACTAAACACAAGGTATAGCTGAGGCTAATGGAATTCCAGGTATTTAGTCCTAAACCAAACTATTGGACAAATCAAAAAAAGAAATCTTGATGATTGATGTAGATGAAAAGTCAGAGGGTCACCCAAGTCCGAGGGCAATGTGAATGCCTTTGCCATATTTCATGGCAATTCATCCAGTATATAGTAGTAGTTGAGACCTTTCATTTAAAACCACAAATGTGTACGTCATGGTGACACTACAGGAAATGTCAGGGGATACATTGTTTGTGAACCATATTGGCTGTACAAACTTTGTGCCAACCCATCTAATGTTGAGAAAGTTCACAGGATAAGGGGAACTTAGACCCGCTAGATGACACTGAATATATCTACCACATTGCATGGCAATCTTCTACAACATGTTAATATGAACCTCATGGTAGATGAAAAATATGAGGATCACCAAAGTCAGAAGACTTTATTTTCGCATTTCGCTCCCCTGTCAAATGACAAGTAAGAACAGCTATACAGGTATATTGTATACTGGCCCTATGTTCACTGCAATTCCAAACATCCTTGGCAGAAGTAATGTGCCATAACAAATATGGTCCGATTAGGATGCAAGTTTCAAATTTTGGGAAAACTTTTTGGAAAAGGAATGCATTCAACATATTTGCTAGCCCCTAGAAACTAAAAATTTAAATGAAAACTCATGGTACTTGTAACTGTAAATTATGAATTCATCTAAGATGTAAGCGTGAATATGTCTATATGTATGTATGTATGTCTCTGTTTCCTATGCCATGTTTGCTTGGATTAGGAAACAGACGTGGGAAACAGGATACCATTTTTTTTATCGTACAGTGAATGGTTAGTGATGTCTTCAGTGAAATGTCTACAGCATATCAACTGTTTCTTAGAGGTATGTCACAAAAAAAGTTGATTCTTTGTTTAATGCAACAATTTACCAAAGTCCCCAAAAACCTAAATTCCCGAAAGTAAATTGAATGTGTCCTTATTTTTTTCTGGTGAAAATGGCAACTGATATGTACTTCTTCTATTGTCATCGTCTATTTGAGACCCACAGAAACATGATGTTTTCATATGTTGTTTGTAGATAGCGTGCTGCTCTTGTTTACGCCCTTGCGATCATCTTACATCATTACAACCACAGCAACATAATAATAGCGTGCACTGCAGACACACACACACACACACACACACACAAACAGACATCAACACACACACCTCATCCCATCCTTTCATCGCAAACCACATTCACACTTCCTGTAAAACCCTGGCTTCTTAAATCGAAACCCAAGATGGGTCGCAGCCACACTTCCGGTGGGTTGCCACATGATAAAGAGCACTCATATTGTTTAATGAGGCTGCATCCCAGGCTATATTTCTCCTTTTGGCTTTAAAGACAGAGGATGTGAAAGAAACTGCCATAAACATCCCCTTTTCTTGGTGATAGATACCCCCCCCGCCCACCCCCCCATCCTCTATTCATCAAAAGTCTCCATCTTTAATTTTCTTCTTTCGTATGTCTGTAATCTGTCTCTACACCACAACCTGTTACCATGGAGATGACTGCATCATTGTTCATCACAGATGGTAGGGTGTTACTGTACTATACACAGTCATAACTGTACACGGCACGGTACTGCAGTTGTTCGGGGGTTTAGTTCGTCATCAGACATGTTTTGATGAACGAACAGGAATAATATTCAGCTGCTAACATTTGTAATCAAAGAAGCATGGTTTCTGAATCACTAGTGGAAGTTGACTCAGGCCATGACACGCCCCACTTGATAAATAGATGAAACAGATCTTGGGACAGCAATAGACTAACAATACAGTCAAACTAAATTAAGTACTGCATCACCACATTCAAATGTGTGACTGTTACAGCTTATTGTATATCATATACACTCACTTAAAGGATTATTAGGAACACCCTACTAATACCGTGTTTGACCCCGTTTTGCCTTCAGAACTGCCTTAATTCTTCGTGGCATTGATTCAACAAGGTGCACACCATTTTAGTACAGTGAACAACAGGCATGACGGATCCATGTTCTCATTCTGTTTACGCCAAATTCTGACTCTACCATCTGAATGTCTCAACAGAAATCGAGACCAGGCAACATTTTTACAGTCTTCAACTGTCCAATTTTGGTGAGCTCATGCAAATTGTAGCCTCATTTTCCTATTTTTAGTGGAGATGAGTGGTACCCGGTGGGGTCTTCTGCTGGTGTAGTCCACCCGCCTCAAGGTTGTTCGTGTTGTGGCTTCACAAATGCTTTACTGCATACCTCGCATCCAAGGTGGCGCGCGCCCTCATGAAGTCAAAATTACGTAATATCCTGCCGGCGCGCGAGCCGAGGTCGCGCACGGCTCTTTTTTTTTCAGCGGCGCGTGACAAAGTGGAAACAGGAGGCCTGAACGAGTTTGCCGACAACCGGATACCAGGACTCTCAGAGTGACTGCAAGTCTGTCTTGTAAACTTACTGGGTTAAGATGAGCTCTTTTATGGTGAATGAAAGGCTTGATCCGATAAAGTAGGTCATCAAATCGAAGCATTGACGGCAATGCTGCTGCCAGTTCTGCCGTTGTTTACCTTTTTTCTTCTTCTAGTCCGTAGAAAGGGCAACGTCAGTAGCCTTTGCTCATTAGCGCCACCTCTGTTCAGGAGAAGAATGCAACTAGTGTCGCGACCACCAGTGCAGGTATAAATAGTTACGGCTATTTCATGATGTCACATATGCGCGCGCCAGCGGGGCTGCAGTTACTGTAAAACACGCTTGAGGCATTGCACTTCTATCCCATCTTTGTTGGGAGGCGCACATGTGCAGTAGCTAGGTAAGGATCACGTCACCTAGCTGTTTCTTTCTACAACTTCAGTTAGTACAAGGCAGGATTAGCCGGAAGACTTCCAACGTTGGCTTCCAACTTTGCGTGGAATACCTGCAGAACAGGGACATGTAAGTAGTTCTTTTGTAGATTATGGTGAACTAGTGTGTGTTGTAGCAGTGTTTTGCCATTGAGAACGAGCTAGCATGCTAGCGCTAGTATGCTACGGTTAGCCACCTCGTCTCGGCTGCTGACGTAGAAAGCCCTACAGATTTTGAACAGCTCACCCAGAGACTGAAGGCAGAAGACATTCAGAAACCCGTATCTCACTCAAAACAGCATCGATATTCTTTTTCTCCAAGTTTGTATGCGTGTGGAAGCACCAGAGACACAAAATAAAAAGTGATTTTTTCATAATATGGGCACTTTAATATCGATGAAGTCAAAGATTCAAAGGTGTCTTGAACAAGGGAGTAAGCTTCGTTCAGAACTCGAACCTCCTATAGCGCCAATTTGATGCTACAACAATATCATCTCTCGATTGCATTCCAATGACTGCCATTGATTTTGACGTCACTTTGACAGCAAATAACTTTACATCTGCATCACAAGCGTTTAAAGACTTCATTTGTCCATTGTCCATTGTTTATAAAGAAACACGACAATGTATAAATGGCTCCATTACCTTGTACCTCATGTTGTGGCTCCGTAGCAGACATTTTTGTAAAAATAGGCTAACCATTAGTTACACAGTAGAGAAATTACCGTATAGTACAGGAGAAGCTCGCAGGCAGTTTTGACTTACATTAGCTGTTTAAGTTTAATTACTAATGTTAACTAGCATTTTAGTTAGCAATAATTAGCCTGTGTCTATGTTATCTCCTTACCTATACCTACGCTCTCCGTCTCAGCAAGATTGGGAATGATTGAGATTTCTCTTTGCACAGCTACCAGAAGACTTACAACTTTCAGACAGGTTGCTCACGTCACATTTACGTCGTCTCTCTCAGTTGGAGGCTGCGCAGTAACATCACCAGAAAAGTGCTTCTAATATCCTTCACTGGTCTCCGTCTAGAGCAACGGGGTCTATTGGTCCATTCTTATAAACTGTCTATGGTCTTGAAGGGTAAGTAAAATGGAATATCATGTGTTTGTGATAAATTAGGTTGAAATTACATCCTTTGTTTTAATGTATTATATCCTATCCCAATGTACTAAATATTTATTAAGTTCTCCTGCCAAAAACAGTCCAACCAGTCCTATTTTACTGGACTTACTCATCACTCTGAGATTTAAAAAGCTTTTTAAAGCTGGCCCCTTTGTAATATTCCACATTCCCAGCGTTTAATAAATCTTTCATGCATTTCATAAAAATGTGACAGAACTCACATCATACAATTTTATTATGTTGGATAGACAAAACATAGCGGCTTCAGGGATATTACTTTAAAATTGAAAATGGCAGGTGAAAACTTAATGTTGAATCAACCTAAAATATTATGTAAAAGTCTGCAAGTGTTGTACCTTTCTACATATACGTAAACTAGTAATGCTTATATTGAATATTTTTCTCACTATCTCCTACTATTTTGCTATCACGCAAACAGATCTGTAAACTGGATGCCAGGGCAGTGTCCCTATATGCACATACACTCTCTCTCTCTCACACACACACACACATACACACACACACACTTACATACATATTGCTCCCAGCAGATGTTTCGTCCACCGCTGCCTTCCCAGAAACCCACAAGTGAGCGTATTTTCCCGCCGCAGGGTCGGGGAGCAAAACCACTGAAGAAGACCGCTGCACCCCAACATAAAACAAAACACCAGAGGGAAAAAAATGTACAGAAAACCTTTCAAAAAGGAAAGGAAGGGAAAAAAGCAAAGGATTTTCTAATCCATCCTTTATTGAGGTGGCTGGTTTTCGGCAGTGCAACCTTTTTTATGTGTGAGAAGCCTGGCCTGTAATTTGGGTAGCCACTGCGACCAGAGGGACTTGTAATAAAACGAGACTCTATTCTGGGATGCTCTGTAATAATGGACGCCACCATCCAATCCTCTTGTTAGAGATGGAGGGATGGATGGAGGGATGGAGATGGATGGACAGAGGGATGGATGAATGGCAGCATCACATATGGACAGGCTGAAAGACCGATGGACAGTGGATGGATAGTGGATGGACATGAGCGCTTTATGAGGAATGAAATTGGACCAACAGAGGAATAGGTCAAACAAAAAGCAAAAACTTGAGCTAATAGCCAGATAAAGTATTGATAAAAAGATTAAATGGATGGGCAGATGAATAGACAACTGGATAGTTGGCTCAGCGGATAAACTAGTGAAATCAGTCACTCGAGCTCACACTAGCTAACTCATTCCTTCTCAGGCTCCCTCTCAAACACACCAACCTACCTGTTGCGATCCATACTTGGCAGGACTTCTGAGTGACCATTTGTCACTGTTACAAGTCCCTGTGGTTGCCTTTTTGCATTCAGACACCTCTCTATAATCTCCACGCCATGTTAACAGTCACCCATTATGCCAAGGCCATAATTAGGAAATCACATTGGCATATACATCCATTCATTAGAAGTGTCTATTGCTATTGCATTGTAATTACATTTTAGTAGGTTGTTATTACACCATTTAGAAGCTGTCCGTCTTACCTCAATCTCCTCCTTAATTGGTCATTTTGGTCTGTCCCGCCCCCTGGGTCCGCCCACCTCTTTGACGGAACATTCCAGTGGTCTAAGCATTTTAAGCTGGAGAGTATTACAACTGAGTCTAATATGCCACAGAATGAAAGAAATGAAGAAGGAGAAAAAAAAGTGGGCAGAGAGAATTTGGTGAAAGACAGAACTTGGGAAGAGGGGTAAAGAAAAAAAGGGATCAAGAAGAAATGAAAGAGGGAGAAAAGGGTGAAAAACACAGTTTTCTTGTTGCATGACAGATTCCCTCCCAGTCAACCAAGGCTTGTCCTTTAATACCCAGAAGCCTTCATGTGGCTTCTCAACGATTGCACATGGGGCAAAGCTGACCACATTGCTGCCACGCTGCTTATTATACGGCATTGCTCACACTTTTCATGTGTGTTTGCATGTGTGTGTGTATGAGACTAAGTGCCCATGTACAATAAATGCGTACACATGCAAGTGTGCATGTGCATCTTGTTGGACAGCAGCATCAGTCATGCAGAGAAGCATTCAATGAGACTTTCATGTCCTAATTTGTCAACACTCTGGTGATGGATGGAGTGAGAAAACTGGGGGGAAATTTTAAAATATATAGAAGAAATGGGATAGAAGAGATACAAGTGAATAAATGTTGATTTTGTATCATTTTGTAATAGTATTTAAACAGAAGTAAATCTTGTAAAAAAAAATATATATAATCCGCCCTCTTACTCTATGTATCAGTTTGAAATGGATAACTATGAGCAGTGTGTCAACTTTTCTTTAATTGTAAATAATCCCATGTAGGTACTCCCATGTACAGAAGGTCTACAGCAAGCAAATAAACAACATACTACTTTATCAACGAGGCTTAACTTCATTATGGTATTTCATACAAGTGCATAAAACTATACAGGCTCACTCACAAAAAAGGGCCCACTGGACACACTGCATTAGCTTTCCACCACGGTCAGAGGCAAGAATAGATGGATGAAGGAGAAGAAAATGAAGGACGCAGACTATGACATGAAGCAAAACATGTGTTCATTTCTACTGACCGCAAGGACTTCCTCTTTATAACCTTCGTGACCAGCCTTGTCATGCACACATGTGCACATATAAACACGCATGGACAGTGCAACTTTCTAAAACTCGCTATAAGTCAGATATCTGATATAGAAAACACATATTTGAATATATAAAGCAATTATGACTTTTTTTAATATGATACAAAACATTCCGATTTAAAAAACTAAAAACAAAACCACACCAATAACCCTACATGGCAGGAGGAAGAGAAGGCATGAATAAGGTTGTCTTGTTTTGACAGTGACCCCTGAGACATGCAAAGACAGAAAGGTGCCAATCAACAGTAATGTTCATGCTCAAACAAAAATTGACTTGAAGAAAATAAATACAAGTACAGTACTAAATACAGTAGACTTGTATAATGGTAGTTTTACTCAGTAATGCTCACTAATACTGCAATGTCCACCACTTTGGAATAGCATATGAGCAGTAAACCAGCAATGTGATGTGTATGTGGAAAATATGTATATATTATATTAAAATTTAAACACAGAAATGTTAATTTTACTCATTAATACGTTAAACATAAATTTTAATAGTGCAATAGTTTGATTGACTGTCCAATATTACAATTGCTCCTATTGTTAAATTGTGTCAAGCATATAATAATAGGCTATACTGTATATAATAAAAATGTAGTAGTGGGCCTTTTTCATAGTATACATTTTGACATGTCACATGAGGGAAGGCACAGGTGTAAACTATAAAATTAATGTTGGCTGAATTCCATTTAGCTGCGTCAGTTTCAGGGTTACTGTAAATGCTGGCTTAGTGTCACATTGTCATGGCTTACTGGGACACTTGAATAGAAAAGAGCCATTGTTAATGTTAACACCTGTGTGTTTGTTATAACAAATCAAAATGTTTGCTGTGAAAGATACCTATTATACTTATTCATACTCATATTACAGTATGCCCAACACTTACTGATTCTGAACAGGTGGTTGTGTGACAAGATTATTGGATTTTGCTGCCCTCTGCTGTTCAGCAGTCAAACTTCAAAAGGCTGATTAATATTTATCTCTAACAATTGAACATACAAAGGAAAGAAGTGAATAATTTGAACAACATATGATACTCAAATAAACCAGTGAGCTGAAAGATTTCTCTAGACAACATACCTGAAAAAAACAAACATTAAAATGCATTTGATTATAGCAATTAATTTGCTATTTTAAAATGTGCCTTTTGGCATGTACAATATCCAGTTGATCTGTATTAGTTATTAGTTAACAGCAGTTATTATTCTTGTTTGTCTCCAGACAGTTGGACATAGATATCATGACTCAGTGTATAATGTACACATACCGCTTTAAATTATAGTCACTCATCATCTTTAGGTCAAAACTTCCAAATATAGACAAGACAGGAAGAAACACACACACACACACACACACACACACACACACACTGCACATAGTGTATTGTAGCTTAATGTTCTCGGTCAGTGGGTAAAAAAAAGTTGTCAAATGGCCGATTATAGTCAGCCAAATAGGGCTAGAGGTGTGTGTGTGTGTGTGTGTGTGTGTGTGTGTGTGTGTGTGTGTGTGTGTGTGTGTGTGTGTGTGTGTGTGTGTGTGTGTGTCTGCGTGCCCGTGTGTGTGGACAGGAAGTGGTGGTGGCTGGTTTGAGGTCAGTGGCAGGAAAGAATGGTAGCTATGCTGTTGCTGTGACTACGGCTGGTCACAGCGCAGAGCTTTGGGTTTCCTGACACGCTGCAGACTAAACCGCATCCCACCATCACTCCATCCATCTGTCCATACCTGCTGCATCTGTCTCATTGATGATTTTACAATAAATCATTATGTTAAATAATATCACATCCATCCTTTTTTTTCATTTTGTATACATCTCTTTGCTTCTCTCTCTTTGTATCTCTTTTGCATCCACCCCAAATCCTACAACAACCCAACATCTCACTCCATGCCCAGTGGCATCTATATAAAATGCTTCCTTACTAAATGCTGCTCCACCCTTCTCTTTAACCATTAAACGCTGCACAACAGCGTGACCACAGGAACTAAAAGGCCGTGTTTCTGTGCTGTTTACTAGCCTGAGACATACCGCATCCCTCTCATTCACATCTGGGCCCACAACCATCTACAACCAATGAGAGAGGGACCAAATGGCATCTTTTCAGAATTTTGTTTTCACACACCATGAAAGCAATAATAAATATTTTTAATTATTTATTTAATTAATGATGTAATATCCAATACTTTTTGATATAATAAAACCCTCATAATCTTGATTTTAAAGGGTATCATACAGCATGTTTAAGCCTTGATCTAGGATCACTGAATGATGGGTAGCTGTCAACACAAGTAACTATTTAGTGATCCTTCAGTGGGAAAAAAAACATTTACACTTGAGATTCTGCAAACTGAATCAATTGGTAATGGGCATTTCCCAAATATGTAAGGGTAATTTTTTCCAGAGTTGCCCAAAACAAGAAATCACACAAAATTAACAAAAGTACGGGCTCTGGTGGCAAATGAAAATAAACAAATTCCAAGCCAAAATTATACCAGTAGATGTCAGTCTTGACGAAGGAAAACGTCAAAGGAAGATAAAAATGAAGCCAAAGGAGGGTATTGGGTTCACCAATTCAGCACTTTCAGAAACCATCAAATGATCTGATTTAAATGTGCACCAGTCTGAACTATAATCACGTTGGCTAATACCAAGTGAATTCCATATTGTTGTGCTGAATTGAAACTTTAAAACTTTATATGGCCACTTCCAATGTTGCCGCAATGTCAGTACAAATCTTATTGCATTGTTGCATTTTACATTATATCATATTATTTTAAATAATACTTAAACTATTGCCAGAGATGATTCTTATATTGTTTTGTTACTCTTGTAACATGTATTTATTATTATATTAATTATTTATATTATTATATTGTGTTTTATTATTGATTAAAAAAAATTGTTCGGCCATTTGTGATATAATGGACATTAATAATTCAATACCGTTCATTTAGTATCAAACATTAGATCAATGATCAGTGGCCTCAGACTGAAACGCGCAAGCGCACAACAGCGGGAACCCTCTGCCAGCTCAGCTGACAACAGCAGCTCCTCGGCCAGATGATGATGGCAGACTCTGGAAGTAACGAGGAAGTAGCTGTGATCGTTAACACCGACATCACTTCAACAGAATCCGAGAACAACCTTATAAACACGGTCGTACTTTTTGTTGTTCTCTAATAAAAACATGTTTGGAGTTTAAAAGCCTGTCTTCACTAGTGAAAACTTCCCCATACAGGCCTAACGTTAACGTAACGTAAGCTAATGTTAGGTGGAGTTAACAGTGACATGAAGCAACGGAGACTTTTCCACTCCAAAAAGCTGTTGCAATGTTTAGAATGTTAACTGGCTTCAAAACTAAATGTAGCTACTAGTTCCGCAAGGTAACGTTAAGCTAGCTAAAGTTGCAAAATTGCTAACAGTGGTTCGTCTTTGGTAAACTTTACTCCTGACGTTAGCTTGTTAGCTATAGCACGTCTGAACGCTATGTCTAAAGTTTAGTTTAAATTAGCCATAGTCTTCTTTGTGTTCTGCATGTCGGTCCAGTCCTAATTACCGTGGTTTCTAGTGAGAAAGGACAATTTCCGGGACACATGAGCAACGATTTTTATGCCTTTGGTGGAAATATTGGCTTGTCTTGTGACCGGGGTACACGCCTGTCATAACCTTGTGTAAAGAATCACAGTGTTAACAGTACCTTCCATAGCAAAACATCTGCCTGATTTTCTGTGTTCATCTGGTTTCATGCTTGTCAGTCTGTTTAGAATTGAATAGACTACAACTTTATTGTTCACCAGAGTGGAAAAGCGAGAATGTTTTGTTCTCTAGGAACCTGAGAACACACACCTGTCTGTTTGACATGTTATTTTTTCTGATGCTCCATCATATATTGGCCACATACCTTTTTATGTTTTTCTCTCCCTCTTCCATTCTCCCTTTCTCATGCTCACACAATATGTTTTCTTGTCTATGTAGATGGTGGAAAGAGGGACAGCTCTGTTGAGAAAAATGGAGATAAATGTGGCGGAGGCAGAGAAAAGAACAGGAAAGAATACGGTTAACATGCAGGAAACCTATACAGTCTACCTCATAGAAATACGGTAGGTCATAAACTGGAGTGTCTAGTTTTCTGCTACCATTTATTGGCCTTTTGTTGTTTTTGAATTACCTACTGTTACTTTGTGCAATACATAAACAACTTTTCAGGTTCTTTACCCTGATTGTTATCTGGCTTACTGGATGTACAATGCTGGGATTTCTCCTCCCCTTCCGCTATCACCGCTGTCTATTTTGCAAGGGCACCATCACTGCATCTGGTACTCCGCACAAAACAATTGTGAAAGCAAAAGCGCTGTGGAGATAGGTCTGGCAATGAAAGACTACCTTGATTGTGACAGCTATAAAAACAACTTAATATGGTGGTGCATAAATAAAAATAAAAATAAAAAACAGCAGGGACAAGAAGAGTGGAGTGGGACCACTAAGTCCTACACTTTATCAGTATTAAAAGCACATAGGACATATTTGCTTTATCTTGAACAGTGTTATTTCGAAAAGGTCCTTAGAGTAATTAAGCCAAAGTTAGATGAGATATGTTGCTCATTCTGTCTTAAGTTGCTTTGAAAAAGATCAGTAGCTTAAATGCCTTACCACTTCTATCATGACACCTGATAACAATACTGTTTTCTCATTCCTCTGTCTGCAGGCCAGCTGAAACTGTTCCAGAGGGGGGTACGCCTGCCACACCTGACACTTTGTGGAGACGCTACAGTGAGTTTGAGTTGCTCAGAACATACCTCCTGGTCACCTACCCCTACATCATCATCCCTCCACTACCTGAGAAAAGGGTGAGTGACAGATACTGTAGGTGGAAGGAGACTTATAATTAATAAATAAAAAGATAAATTAAGGCCGTCTATTACACCTATAGTTAAAACTTGGAGCGTGGTTCGGTTTTATTTTTACGCAGAGAAAAATCCTAACGAAACCGAAATGCATCACTACCAGAACTTATTGGTCAGATGTGTCTGGGGTGGGAGCAAGAAAGTAAATACAGGAAGAAGGTCCTGTGTTCTGGACTAGTACATATTGCTTGCGTCTCCATGGACAAACCAGCTAATTTCATTGAAATCATTTTTTGGACATTGTTTTGCAAGCAACATTACTACGTCTGCTCTAATCATGAGACTTCGCTCTGTTCTGTCTCCAACTTTAGCGGCGGCTGGTTTGACCACAGAAATGGGAGTGACGGCAAGCTTGACTGCTGTCTATTTCTGTGAGCAAAACATTGCAAGCTGCCACAGTTTGCCTGCTCTGCCGCACACCTGACTACAGGAACCATTTAGCTCAGACTTGCGGAGTACACACATAGTTTGGGCGGTTCGAGGTCAGGTCATGTTCTCACCACAAACGAACCGCTCCAGAGTTTGTTTGAAAGCGTACTGAGACCACCTCTTCAAGGAGGTCTTGGTACGCTTGTTTGGTCCGCTTTTGGCGCGTATCCGAGTGCGATCGCTTCATTCACACATGCCCAAACGAACCGCACCAAGGTGGAAATCGAACTTTAGTGTGATTGAACCGAACTTAATGAGGTAGGTGTAAAAGACCCCAAAATTGAATTAATTTGCTGGGTAAAGCTAGTGAGTTTTTATGATATAACTACTTCATCTGTAGTTAGTTAATGACATTTATTTAGTCTTTCTTTCATAGTTTGCTGACAGTAAATGGTGCATACCCTTGTCTTTTGAGATGGTATTCACTTTTTCTTTTTAACTCCCTGGATTGGGCCTCTTGTAGGCAGAGTTTGTGTGGCACAAGCTAGCAGCAGACAACCTCGACCCAGACTTTGTTGAGCGACGAAGAGTCGGCCTGGAAAACTTCCTGCTGCGTGTTGCATCGCATCCTGTCCTTTCCAATGACAAAATCTTCTTCCTCTTTCTGACTGAGGTTAGTACTCAAGCATTTAATTATTATGTTCCACATAATGTCCCATTGAGTTCTGCCATACATATGGCAGACATGCACACTCTCACACACTCACAGTCTAACATGGATTTCAAATTGACAATAGCACTGTGGCAAAACAATGCACGATGCTGCACTGGTAGGAGGATCCTCCCCGAGGCTATTTTGCAGCGTCTTTTCCCGGTGCCTAGCACCACCCTAGCACCGCCCAGGAGTGATTGATTTAAAGAAATGCCAATAAACCAGAGCAAATTTTTCTATCGTCCCAGAATGCTGTGTGGACTAGACTGGGGCTGGGACGATTACGTAAATGCGTCGACACAAATAATTATGCGTTTACTAAATAAAATAAATAAGTAAAACTGCAAATTAATTAATGTAATGCGGAACTAATGTAATGTGGAACTACTGTTAGATACGCGGGTTCTGGGGACACCTAAACTGTAGCCCCGTCTTAGCCTTAGGTCAGTTCCAGTAGTAGGCTACAGGCGAGAGAGTGGTGGATAAGACGAGGACTGTGTCAGCGTTGTTCAGCAGTTGTTGGGTATGTGAGTGGAAATACATCTAACATGCTAACGCATATCCGACCATCACCCAGATGAAAAAAAACTGTCCAACTTCTCCTCCCTACAGTGCTTAACCAGCCTTTAGATACAAATAATTAAAGTTAAATTAAAGGGAAAAGAGCTTGGATGTTAAACAAGAGCTTATTCATTATTTTACCTACTGTTAAAACAAAGCAAATACAGGTTAATCTCTCACACACTACTCTTTTTGCACTTGCTCTGTTTACTTTAAGTTTTTATTTGTGTATTCCTCCTGAAAGTGACTTTATTTTGTGGTTGGATTGATAGCCTACATCTGGCTTCAGGTTGCACTACAAATTCATTTTACTTGAACAGTGCAGTATTAAACAATCCTATCTATCATGTGTCTGTCATCTGTCAATCATCTGTCCTCAGGAGAAAGGATGGAGGGAGGCGGTTTTGGAGACAGGCTTCCAAGACAAGGTACACAGTTAGTTGTAATTTGTCTCCTTCACACTTTAGTTTGATAGTACGTTTGATAGTACACTTGTCTAACTTTTTAACAAACATCCATCAAGTTCCTCTTCTTCTGAATTGCTTGACTGAGAATTTAGTTGTAAAATAACCCTGTCAGTGTTTCTGTCACTTGTTTTATAAAAGGCGAACTGGATCATATGTATTCCTTTTCATAGATTCTCCTGTATGCCATATACATATAAAAACCTTGTTAACATGTGTATAATTCTGTTCCCCGCCAGGTTGACTCCAGACTAAAGTCTCTGAGTGCCATGTTCAGAGTCAAAAACCCTGACAAGTAGGTGTACAATGGACAGAAAAAAAGTTTGACGATCATTAGTTTTACCAGGATTTATACAAAGCAGGAAATGTAGTCAGATTACTGAATTATAGTGAAAAAATATTTTGAAAGTTGTTAATGAGTAGACTTAAAAGTGAATGATCCCTGTGGCAAAACGGGTAGAAAGAGGTAATATTAGATGGTAATTAGGTGATAATAAGAGTTTCTCATTAGTAAACATCACACATTAGAGCAAAACAAACTGAATCACAAAGAAATGCTAAGAGTCAGTTAAACACTGTTTAAGTTATGATCCATTTGTTGTGTTCTCCAGGCGATTCACAGCACTGAAACACTACAGTGATGAACTGAACACTGTCATCTCTCAGTTACTGAGGGTGCGGGTGGTGAGTTTTGGGATGTGCAAACACACACACACACACACACACACCTACATTCAAATGTCTGCTTAGGTGTGGCCTGTGGTTTTCTTGTACACCGTACTGTGTAACATGGGCATTAATATTTCACTGACATTTAGTCTGCCAACTCCTGAGAAAAATAACTGGGTATTTAGCTTGCTAGATTTTGACCTTCTTCATCAATTACTTTAATTCTGCCATTTTGTCTAGGGCAAGTATTACACAATCAACATGTGTGAGCTCCTGTGACCGCTGCCTACATTTATTTGTGAAGTAGCATCATTCTGGATTCATTTTTCTGACTATCCATAACGTATTAATGATTTGATTGTCTTTATTTTAGAAAGTAGCAGACCGGCTGTATGGAGTTTACAAGGTCCATGGTAACTACGGCAGAGTCTTTAGGTGAGAAACAGCTGTCCTGTTGTAACTGCATTTGTACATAAAATCATAGTTATGGCCTAAAAGAGGGCACTACATGTAAACAAAAGAGCATCAACAAGCCCTAAGTTAAAATTAAAAGGCATTCAGTGCATATACTGTATCAAGATACCTTTGGTCTACACAGTTGCTTATAAACAGGTTGAATTTAGTATTTCTTGAATTCTGTATTGTTGGGTATCCAGTGAGTGGAGTGCTATTGAAAAAGAGATGGGAGACGGACTACAGAGTGCTGGCCACCACATGGACACGTAAGTAGACTAAAGATGCACTTTAACTAATGTACCCTCTCTAACACTCAAACTGTAGCTTACACTTACATGTGTTTACTAAAGCAGTAATAGACCAGTCATTAAACTACTAACTTAAACACATACAGTAATACATTTTTTTTGTATTGGTTTACTTATGAATGTGACGTGTACACAGGTATGCTGCATCAATAGATGATATTCTGGAGGAAGAAGAGCACTATGCAGACCAACTGAAAGAATACCTTTTCTACACTGACGCTGTCAGGTGTGTGTTTGTGTATGTTTAAAAGAGAGAGAGAGCCAGGCCAAACAAGCTAATGCTCTTGTTGGTATTGACAGAGTGTCAGACTAGATTGTAAGTCAGCACACTTGATTACCATTTGGTTTGAAGAAATATCATAATATATCAATTAGTCAATTGAGAGAAAATGAATCGCCACCTTTTTTGATAATGGATTAATTGTCTAAGTCATTCTCAAGCAAAAATACCAAACGTGTGATGGTTGTGGTAGACATTTTTCATTGTTTTCTAATGTTTTATAGATCAAACAATTAACTGACTAATCATGAAAATAATCTGCAGATTAATTGATAATTAAAACAATCATTATTGCAGCCCTAATTTGACAGAGAAATAACGGATATGCCCCCTCCAGGGTATTGGTCATTAGTCTGGTAAGAGTAATGTTAGTGGTTGTAGAGATAAACCCTCACTTTTCCGCACTCAGTATTGCTCTTATGTTTGTTTGGTTAAAGCTTTTTTTAGGTGGGTTTTAGAGCTGTCTGTTAAATAAGGAAAACCTTTACGTGCTGTGCTTCCACCTCATGTTGACTTTGTTCTATATCTTTCTATTCAAAACAAAGCAACATGTAGCGGCGCTAATGCAAAGATTTTTTAGCATATTTAAACCATCTTTCAGCAGAGCATGTAATGCAGACCTGTAGTTGTCAACGGGTACTGAGGTTATGGCCCCTTTTATTAGATGAAGATCAGCTGTGTCTTACTTTAATAGTGGTAGTGAAAATGTAATTTCTGTTTGACTGTAATATTAGTATCAGGATGCAACACTGTCATAGGACTACACATTTTTGGGGTGTAAATAAAAAAAAATTGTCTGTGTGTTTGTGAATTAAGGTCAGTATGTAGGAAACATGAGTTGATCCAGTATGAATTGGAGATGGTAGCTCAGGACCTCGTCCATAAGAAACAACAGAAAGAAGAGCTGGCTACTGGGGTAACGCATAACACTCACACACTCGCTTATTGTCTCTCACTTTCTCACACATTCTGGGCACATACACAAGTGGTATATACACACACACACACACAATGTCTGTGTCAAAATTGTGCTTGATTACACACAAGCAATATAAATGGTGTCTGTCTGTGTGTGTGTGTGTGTGTGTGTGTGTGTGTGTGTGTGTGTGTGTGTGTGTGTGTGTGTGTGTGTGTGTGTGTGTGTGTGTGTGTGTGTGTACGTGCGTGTGTACGTGCGTGTGTAGACAGTACGTATCTTTTCTCTGAAGGGGATGACCAGTAAACTATTCGGCCAAGAGAGCCAGGAGCAAAGGGAGAGCAGGTTGGCAGCCCTGGAGCAGAGTATACAGGAGGGAGAGGAAATACTCAAAGAAAAAAACACAGAGTGCGGGTAAGCTCAGCCCCAATTATGAAATCCTCCACCTTCTTCTAATTTGTCTGTCTTTTAAAGGAATACAGCACCGTTTGTTGAAATAGAGCTTATCCCAGCCTACCCTGGCTGTAGATAGGTGGGCCAACGCATTTTGTGTCTCAGTACAAGTAATTGTTTTTTGTTTTTTTTGTCTTTTGTTGGCTCACTTTTACTCACAACATGCTAACCTGGAACATAGGATTCCATTCACTACGCTAAGCTAACTAGCGGCGGCGCTGCCGGTGTTGCACCGGACTAAAACAATGCATGCACAAAAAATGCGTTGGCCCACCTATCTACAGCTAGGGGAGACCATGATAAGCCCTATTTCAACAAACAGTGGCGTATCCCTTTAAATGTATTCCTTCTTAAATGTCAGGTCTGCTCACTCTTTTCCTCTGTCTGGAAATACAGTATATTGTCTGTTTTATAGTCAAACAATTTGCAGATACCTTATTACTTTTTCCAAGCATGAAGTGGTGGATAGAGTTCCTTCTGTGAAGTCTGAATCATAGGCCGTGGTAGCCCAGAATCAAAAACAGGTATTAGGTATGAATAAAAATACTTCGGTAATATTACTCAGTAATTTTGAAAACAAAAACTACCACGTTGTACATTCTTCTTTCTCTTCCGTGTCTTCTGGTCCACCATCCCCACCTCTACTTAACACAAAATGATCTTTCTGATTGTGTCTCTTCAGCGAGTTTGTGCAAACAGCCTGGGAAGACATTGAACGTTTTAAGGAGCAGAAGGACAAAGATTTGCGTGAAGCACTAATCAGCTATGCCATTATGCAGATCAGCATGTGTAAGAAGGTATGGGGCTCTTTTCCACAACGCATATGTTCTTGTAAACTTGCTTACTTAAAGGTCCCATGACATGGTGCTCTTTGGATGCTTTTATATAGACCTTAGCGGTGCCTTAATACTGTATCTGAAGTCTCTTTCCCGAAATTCAACCCTGGTGCAGAATTACAGCCACTAGAAAAAGCAGAGAAAGGGGAGGTAACTTTGCTCCTTATGACCTCATAAGGAGAAAGATTCCAGATCGGCCCATCTGAGCTTTCATTTTCTCAAAGGCAGAGCAGGATTCCAAGAGCTCGGTTTACACCTATCGCCATTTCTAGCCACTGGTGGACCATAGGCAGGCTGGGGGAACGCATAGTAATGTTAAAAAAAACCTCATTCAGTGAACTTTTCATGCCATGGGACCTTTTAAAAATGCCAGGCGTTTTGTGATGTTGATTCTTCAGCATGTTCTGCTCCCCATCTGATTTGAGATTGAGAAAATTGTCTTGTTTTTGCTGTCTTTCTTTCAAAATCGCACTCGGACACTTCATCACTATCTCAGGGAATCCAGGTGTGGTCCAACGCCAAGGAGTGTTTCAACAAAATGTGAGCCACTAGCTACTCTCTTGCACCAAAACAATTGTCAATCAGATTGTTCAGAGTGGGATCATCAGCCAATCGTTAAACTGCAGTCTTATGGAGATGGACCACGGGATCCCAAATACTTCCTTCACTTTGTTTGCTACGTTGAATGATTTCTCTCTCTATTTCCCTCATGCACACACATTTATTTAGAAAGAGTTTCCAAGTCAGTCATTTGGTGGATCCATGCCTCATTTTTTTTTTTAATCCAAGTGTCTTAACAGTACCATTCTTTTGGCTTTCTGCTGATTTTGCTTTCATACTTTTTGTACCTTTTCCTCCTTTGTTGCACAGCTGACAGCATGTCCAAGAGGAAAATCCTGCACTAATAATGCACAAGAGCTGCACATTGGGAATGGCTGTGCAGTGTATTTCGGTTGTTGCACTTCTGTCTCTTACCCTGAAGAATGTAGTTATGCGAAGCTGCGCATTTCAGTCAGTGGTTCATTTGACTCTTTTTAGAGTTTCCTGCCTTAGAGAAGTTGAAACAAACTGTGTTGTGCCTTTCCGATGTTTTACTTTTAGAGATTGTACTCTTTCTGATGACAGAGTGAAAACAAGTTCTATAGCATCAAGCTTGTTTGGTCTGATTTTGACCCTTTTAAACACATTATTTGTCACTGCACTAAAGCATAAAACTCTTACTTGGATAATGAGCCTGTCGCCCATGCTAAAGTCTGCAAAATAATCATCTCCCTACATAAGCATCTATAAACCATTCCCAGGCCTCCCAAATGTAGCAGAACTTTGAAATAAAAGGGCTGACGTTAAGGAATTAGTCTGAGAATTGTTGCCAGGAATTATATCCAGAATAAGGAAGTGTAAACTTTTGAAATTCTAGTTATTAAAAATGTCGGGCGGAGATAATTCAGAAACAAGAAATTAGATTTTAAGGCTAGGGAACATAGACCAAGCTTTAGGAAGTCACTACAATATAACTTCCTTTTCTTCTTTTCCTGAAATACGTTTGCAATGCTGTTATTGATTGATAGCCGACCAAAGTGCTTATGACCAAGTACCAGTCTGTATAGTACGGAGCACAGGAGAGGGGTTGACAAGCTTGGGGTAGTTTTGGTTATTGATATTGTTTTGTTTTTTGTTTTGTGCCAAATCGGAGAGCCATGAGTAAGATACAGTCATGAACGCCTTACAGCGTTTTGGTTACAATAGAGCCTCCTTTTCTTTAACTCATTAATGGAGTTTTCGAAGACCGAAACATTGCACCCCCAGAAACTACCTGATCTACCAAGTGCAACCATAAGTGTTGTTAGCAACACACTTAATAGATCAGTGGAGCCTTTTATACGCTGTTGAACTTTATAGCCTAAAAACGAACATTGGTTTTGAACAGGGGAGGGACAAAAAATTAGTTTGGCCCTCTTTGCCAACTGTCAATGTGCCTCACCCCTTTTTTTGATGTTAAGTTACTGCACTAACTAATAGACATGAGTTCAAAGCATGCCTTAGGTCAATGTTTATGAAAAATACTGACCAAATAGTGGAAACCTTTAACTACAGATATGTTGGCTCCTCAAATTCTGGCTCAGTACTTATGCTATGTACATACACAATACATGTGCTACTTTTGCTTCCTTAATGATATCCACCTAAGGAGGAAGGATTGATACTTATGGACATGTAAAAGTTGTGCAGAGGTTACTTTCTGTCAGTTGACCCTACCTTTTCAGAATAAACAATCAATTCACTCAAATAATCCCAAATTCAGGCTTTATGTACGTATGTTTTATAATAAGCGTGTTAAATGATTGTTTTTATGTTCATGTAATCATTGTGCTGAGACTCTAATAAACATATTTCTTTTTTTAAACTATTTTCAGTGCGTTTTCATATCAAATAATGTACAAATGAGTCTAAGGTGATGCTGAAAGCTAGGACGATATGTGACACTGCTGGTTTCACACAATGTTTACAGATTACTGAGCCAGGATGCTTGATGACTTTTCATGTATGGGACATTTGTTTTTCTTTGTGTCTAAAAGACTAAATAAACTTAAATGAGCACATTCTTAAGGTCAGACTACTGTAATTCATCTGTGTCAAAGTAACACAGCCTCATGATGGTGTATGGATTAGATGGGCATGTCTGTGTCTATTCCGATCAAGCATGAATTATCAAATCACGGTTCTGATTTTTTTGTTATAACAGATTTTTTGCTAAAACAGTAAGGATATTAAGCTACTTCTTATTTAGTGGATACGTGCATCAACTGTTTAATATCTACATGCATCATTCTTATAATATGAATATTGTTAATAACAAATTTTAAGGTGTTATTGAAAGAAATAGGTCCTATAAGCTTTGCTAAGGTGTTTGATTTTCAGCCATCAAAAAATCATAGGTTATTAATCATTCTTGGAGGTATTTAATACAACTTAGTTAAATGTGATTTGTCTGGTATTAAAAGATTTAATGGATGTAGCCCTTCCTTCACTACAATATGAGATATAGGCCTAGATTATCTAAAACTCAAGCAAATTCTCAGTATGGTGGTTTGTATTGCAATTATCTTATCAAAAACTATAATTGTGAATGAAAGGCGCCACCTGCCGATCAATACTAGTAAAGGCATTTCAAGTGGTAATGTAAAGGAGCTAGGAACATGCTCTCTTTTCAGATCCACCTACTGGTTGGTTTGCATGAGGTCATGTGAGGTTTTCTCAAATAAAAACCTAACATTAATTTAACGTTATAAACAGACCAAAGCCTTACATTTCCAAATCCATTAATTCAGTGTTTCTCAGAAACCCGATAGGGCCTAGGCTACTTTAATACATCCAAGTCAATCATAGCCTCGAGGCTGTAAGAAAGTAGCACAGACTTCCCTAAATCGTAGCCAAATCATAATGGAGATGTTTCATTGTATAGGCCTAGACATGCTGATAGGGGAGATTTTGTTGAGAATTCTTTTTTTTTTTTTTTTTTTTTTTTTTAAACATGATGGATGGATCATGTCAGTTATGGACTAAAATGAAAGGGGCACAATTACAATTTCATATCAGTAATCTGAAAGGGCGACGACTGGAATATTGTTCTGCATAATTGAGCTTTTTCTCGCACTAATCGATGTTGATAAAGACGAGTACCAAATAACAGTCATAGCATCGTAATGGTAAAACCCCTACCCATTAGAGGGTAAGTAATGCCTTCACAGCAGCACCGTACACAGCCCTTCTGTCCGCCTGCCTGCCTGTATTTGAGAGAAGAGACCCGCCCACCTTAATAAAGACTGGACCTTTTCTCTTCAAATCCAGACAAAAGGATCCGCGGCGGCGCGCACTGAGCCGAGCATCTGAGCACCTTTGGAGACACCACGGGTTTGAACCGTAGCGCAAGAACGCACCGGCACACCGACACGCACGCCCTCCAGGTCCACCTGAAACCTTCAAGCCGGTTAATTGACCTGTTGGAAGGCCGAGGAAAGAGAGTCTGAGCCCCGGTTCAATCGCAGCCAGAACACCGTGTTCCCATGATGTCATACCTGTGGATTCTGCTATTAGGAAGCCTCCTGGCGGCAAGCGCCAAGGCACAAGGTAATGATTTATTTTCAATTAATTCAGCCCAGCCTTCAGCTGAATGTAGATGTTTTTGTTTGCACGTACATTCTATCTATCTATCTATCTATCTATCTATCTATCTATCTATCTATCTATCATGTCTGTCTGTCTGTCTATCTTGATATGTCTGTGTGTTGGTCATCTTCATCTCACTGTCTCTTTTTCCCTCATCCATATCCCTCTGGATTTAACCTATATCTTTCTCTCCTGCCTTTTCTCTCCTCTTCTTCTTCCGTTTGCCTCACGTCTCATATATGTGTCTGTACGAGTGCAATTTCCTCTTGTCTCTTTTGCCAGCCTGTCTGCCTCCCTGTCGGAATGCCAATTCAATTCACCTTTACGTGGCTGTAATCGGCTTGTTTTACTCAGTTCTGACTGAATGAATAAAAGCAGCTCTGCCCTCTTCTTCTGTGCGGATTGTTCAACGACCTGCAGCCCATCAGTGAAATAGGTGTGTCATGTAATATGGCCATATATTTTTGGACATGAGTTTTGGCCCACAGGGGTGTGGTGGGCCCATTATCCTTACATAAGTATTTCCCTCTTTTTTCTCTCTTTCACCCCTCCTTCTTCCTCTTTTTTATCTGTTTATTTGATCCCTGATGCTTTTTTTAAAAGTCACAAGTCTTTCTTCCTCTCGTCCTTCCTCTCATTTTCTTCTCTATACCATCCTTCTTCATTATTTGCTCTCTCCTTCCTCTTCCTTCTTCTTCAGCTGGCCCATGGGCCCCTGCCCTTCCCTGCGGAGCATGCAATGATTTTAGATTGTTCAAACGAGCAATAAAACTGAGGGAGAGAAAGGAAGCATTGAGAAAAGCACAGACACTGGGAAAGATGGAGGGAAAGTTCGGGAAATGTTGGAAGAAGATAAAAGAGAAATGTATCAGATTTAAAGGGAAAACAGAGAGATATACAAGGAAGGATAGAGTGAGAAAGATAGTCAGAGCAACAGTGAGCTTCATCATCATTATGCAAACAACATTTCAGTTGAACGTTGGTTTTGCTTGGCTATGATCTACTGTAATCTCACTCTACCGGTTCACGTTTTATTATCAAACGAACAAACCACCAGAGAGGAATCACCCTTAAACACTCACACACACACACACACACACACACACACACACACACACACACACACACACACACACACACACACACACACACACACACACACACACACACACACACTTTTTTCTAATGCTGAACTGTAACCTCACTGTAAACCCAATGGGTTCTGGTGTACTGTGACACAGGAAATCTCCATGGGTGTTTGCTCGCTGAAAATGATGGATTGTTAGGTCAGTCGCATGTGTGCACATCATTCACGGTGTGTGTAAGCTATAGAAGTGAAGGATAGGGAGTGTCTCAGTAACTAGATCCAGCTCCAGCTGTAGACAACACCCAACAACACAACTAGTTTCAGCGCCTTCCTCTCCCCCAGGGCCCTCAGCATATGTGTGTGTGTGTGTGTGTGTGTGTGTGTGTGAAAGAGTATGTGGGTGGGTGTGGGGTATGACTTCAATGTACAGGACATGTGGGAGTATGTGAGTGCTTCATTAATGTGAGTGTGTGTAGTATGAGTCAGTTATAGAGTGTGTGTGTGTGTGTTAGAGGAAGATGAAAGCAAAAAGAGCTGTGTGATGTGTGCCAGGTGTGTGTGTGTGTGTGTGTGTGTTTACTCTTTCAACTACCAACACATACAGTAAATCACTCTTTTAATGAAAGACACACATGCACACACACACTCTCTCTTCTCCCATGGGGATAGTTTAAAGGTGTGCATAATTGGGGTAAACAGCACTTTCTGTCCTACAAACACACAATAGAATCATACCTGACAAAGCAATGTGCAGTTAAAGTGTTGTTGTATCACCTGACCCACCCACACACACACACACACACACACACCGTTTCTGGTGTACTGTTACGGGGCAAGGCTTAGTTATTGGTATATGTACATGCAATATTACTCGTTCAATCACACGCAGGTAATCTCACAAACTCACGGCAGAAACCCAAAAGAGTCGGAAAATGAAGTTCCTCGCCCTTTGGCATTAATAATATGCCTCAGACTCCATTTTGTGTAATGTGGACTGTGTGTTGCATAACTAAAAGTGCAGTGATTTAGAAGAAAAATATTCACTCATTTGTTGAACATGACGGAAATTAGAAATATATTCAGTTTTTTATTATCAGGCTTACCAAGAAGTGTCATCAGGTGCCATGGTGAACAGTTTCATCACATATCAACCATGGGATATCAAAACAGTGGCACCGGCATCAAACACCATTACAGCCCTAAAACTTCCATGAAGCGTTTAAAACCTAACACTTCAAGTGCAGTTTTCACACTGTATTGGCTGTTGTCATAGTAGCTCACCAACAACATGATGTAACTTGCTGATAGTGCTTCCAGTTTTACTATCTACTAATCAAATGATTCAATAGAAAGATACCTGCACTTTATGAGCTACACCTGTACAATCTAATACAACAGCTCAGGCATACATTTGACCTTTCAATAATGTTCAGTTTTGATTGATACTGTCAGAGAGCTATACATTTAACTAGGCTATATGTTTAATATAGAATATGTGGCAGAGCTGTTGTATTGGATTGCATCAGCTTGTACATGTACAGTAATAGTTCTACCTGATAAAGGGGCCATGGAGTGTACGTATCAATCTATCAAACCACTTTAGTAGTTTTCCAAAATAACATAATGTTACTGACAGTATGATTTTCCCACACGTGTAAACTGGTTTGACTTAAGAGTCTTCCTTTGGGGGACCTTTTTGAACACTCCACATGCTGTACAGCCTCATACAATAGCGTACAGCCATGTCAGAGACGCAGAGATGACTCATCACCCTCAAGGGAAAGCAGTGGCAGAGAAACAAAGTGAGTTTGGGAGAGAGACAGAGAGAGGAAAGGGGGGAGACAGTCCTAAAATCAAAAACAAAGCAAGAGCAGGAGGGAGAGAGGTTTGGATGTGCAACAATTTGTTTCACTGCTGCACTAACACAAAACAGGACAGCACTTACTCAAAGTGTACGAGTGAAAGTTAACTTGCCTTACGTGTGTGTGGACATGGGGTTGTTTGTGTGTTTGGACTGAAAGGAGAAGAAAAGGTGTTTTAATGAGTTTATATGCACGCAGACACGCACGTGTGTTTGCGCATGCATGTGTGTGTTGGTGGGTGGGGGGCTGTATAGGACTTTGTAGCGGAGGTAGTTAGAGGAGGAAGTGGCAAACTGATAGATGGGAACAGAATGTTCTATAGAGTGGCAAGAGAAAGAGAGTTTGTATGGGGGGCAGTCTCTCTCTCTCTCTCTCTCACACACACACACACACACACACACACACACACACACACACACACACACACACACACACACACACACACACACACACACACACACACACACTATGTGTTACATGAGAGCCACATACCTCACACTCACGTTCATATAGGCACAATGTCATTAAAAAAATGTGCCGACTTATTTCCACATTTACTGTTAGCGAAAACATAAATACATATACACACATTAACAGAGACCCTGGTCTGACAAATAAACAATAAAATGTCAGTTAAAAGTTCATACTATTCAACAGGTTCAATGTTGTGCCACGGTACGTTTGGTTGAGGCAGTGATTTCCGAGGAAGTCGTAAGATCGTGAAATAGAAACACCCACACAAGCACCACACTTGCACATACATGTACTCACAGATGCAGTCCTGTTTATCCAACTCGGAATGCTGTTTGATTCTTAAGAAACCATTGATGGCACCGATTATTGTTTAACTTGGGTGATAAGCTCGTACGGTGACATTCACTGGAAAAACAGTGCTTGTTTTTTTTATTTGTAACCATGCACCTGCGCATGTCTTATATTCATATTTCTGTGCATGTATAGTGTGTGTTAAGCCATGCTTTTGCACACGTATGTATGTATTTGTGCGATTCTACATTCTCACTTGGCAAACAGTGATCCTTCAATGGAAATGTTCTTGTCAATGAGCAAATGTTCAAGAATTATTTTCTTTGACATGTTAAGGAAGAGCGTTGTGATACTGAGCAGCAAAACCTCACGACTCGTATTAATATACATGTATGTCTAATTTTCCAGTAGTATTTTGGCACCCGTCCTGCCTTCCTGTAAATTTTCTTCAACTTTTTCAATCCATTCTAAATACAGTTTTGCCAACAGACAGCACAGAATCACTAATACCATCATTTCTAAATTATTATATTTTATTTATTGGTTGGTACTCGTATTCGGAAGAAGGTACTGTCCCGGTGAACCAGCATCAGGGTGCTGCTGAAATCAGCAGAGCAAGGAATGCTCAAGTCAGAGCACAGTTTTGCTGTTTCAGCTTCTCACGTGCAACAGGGGAATTTCACAGCACTGGCTCAAACACACACAATCACCATGCTCATCTCACACACAGAATGACAAAGACATGCACTTTGTATTTTCTCATTAGTACAGAGTTGCAATGCCAGTACTGAGGTCGAGTCTTCATAGGATTTTGAGGCAGGTGAGACGTGATCGATGCGTCTGTCAACCAGTTGTGGCTGGAGCGTTCACATCAGGGACCAATCAGAGCAGGGTGTGGCTCTGTGTATTTGTGTGTGTGTGTGTGTGTGTGTGTGTGTGTGTGTGTGTGTGTCATTCGTGATAGTTGTGTGAGAGAATGTGACTTTAATGGTTTTAAATTACAACAGATGGAATAAGGCATGCTGCTTTTAATTACCAATGGTTACACTAATCACTACCAGTCTCACATTCTATTGGTTCTATTTTAAGTTATAATATTTACTCTTATTTGTTTGTGAATAGAGAGGGCACAAAATAATGGTCAATACAGTCTGTTTTGGATGTTGTGTTGTCAAGTTTAAGCCTTCAAAGTCATAAGAAGTCAGTTGTGTGATGTTTGTTGAAGCACCGGGGTTTCAGGACAGACCTTTATTTTTCCGTCTTTTTAAATTGATATGTCAGTAGTCAGTATATCCCTGTATGGGTGCTCTGTATTTAATTATTGTCTTGATTTCTTTCTTTACACATCTCTGTGTAGACGAAGTAGCCCCAACAGAGGAGGCAGTCGCTCTTGAGACCCCAGCCCCTGAAGCAGATGCACCAGAGGTCAATGAAGAAACCGCAGATGATGATGAAACTGACCATACAGCCGGGGTAAAGAATAAGAATATTTTTGTTTTTGTTTTGTTTGATTCTTTATTTATTTTGTTCATTTGTCTTTTATCTGAGTAGAGGTCTCCTGGTAAATCACAAATCTCAAAAGTTCCATCATGTAGCCTACTGACTGTCTTGAAAAACAGATACCTAAACAAGTGACATACTTTAAGTGCAGGTCCGACTAATGTGGTCAATAATGTAAAGGTGAATATAGTTATATATTAAATAGTTATTTTCAGTCTGGGTTACTGTAACATTGCAAACTTTATTGCCTTTAGACCTCGTCCTTATTCCAAACTCTGACAAACTATCTTGCATAGCCAGGAGCACAACTTAAAGGGTTAAGCCCTTTAAAAACTGCAGTACTGACACAATATATACATAAAACATAAATAATCTGTATCATGTCTTGTTGGTGATTACTGGAGGGTGACCTTACAGATGTTTGTAATGCTTTTGCAAGAATAAATTATGTGTGAACAGACAATAAAGTGTTATCTTATCTTATCTTATCTTATCTTATCTATAAATCCTGTCCAGCTCTGGGCCACCTGAATTATTCAGTGTTTCTGGGTAACAGTGCTTTTGCATCTGCTTCTAGTCAAGCTCTCTGAAGTCTGGAGAAAATCTAGTTCTAAATCCTTAGGCAGTTATTTGATAATCTGAGACGTATCAAATGGCTGAAAAATGTGTCATGTTACTTCTTAGTTGGATATTAAAAAGTTTTATGTAGCATTATGTTATTGTCTTGAAATGTATTCGCACCTCTGTGTCTGCCCTTTCAGACTGACTTTTTAGTTTTGTATTTCAGCATAGCTCCAGTTGCAAATCAGTTGTGCTTAGTAAAAGAAAGAGATGGTGAAGCACTAATAAATAAGCAGAAGTTATCTTAAAACCCCCTAACTACAGGAGGGCCTTCTTAACTATAAATGTTTAGAGATTTGTTTTTCTTGATCATTATGTGAATGTATAAGGTGTATATTGTGTGCTGAATATAGGAAATACCAACTGATCCTGAGCCTGAGGCCAAACCTGAGCCCGAGACTGAGACTGAGCCTGAGGCCAAACCTGAGCCTGAGACTGAGACTGAGCCCGAGCCTGAGGCCAAACCTGAGCCCGAAACTGAAACTGAGCTTAAACCTGAGCCCACTGCTGACCATGAAGATGGAGCCGATGAACCAGTGACTCCTGCGGTTGAAGATGCAGAGCCAGCGACACCTGCACCTGAGGAACCAGAACCAGCAGACACTGAGGCAGAAGCAGCTGCAACACAAGGTGATTACTAGGTGTTCAAATATGCACACTGAAAATGAAATACTGTGAAATTGAAGTATATATATATATATATATATATAAAAACATTTTGTGTGCTTAATTCAGTTGATTATTCTGACACAAATTAAATACTAACAGAAATAATGCCTTAGTTCCTAAATTCTCCATTTGCACATGGCCTTCCATGTTTAAATAAAGATTTCAATCAATCAAGTTCTGCAATTCTTCCATGAATTTCCCCTTTCTATGTATTACCTACTCCTTCCATTCACATTGTCAATGTGCAAAGGTGTGGCCCAATACTTTTTCAACCTCTTTTTAACAGTGCAATAAAACAAGCCATCACAGTCTATGTCATAACACTTTGGGTAAATGAATGATAAAAACATGTCAATGATCTAATACTTGCCCTTCCCTCTGTTTCACTCTCCTGTCCAGAGCCTGCAGCTGATCCAGAGGTTAAGGATCCAAAGGCTGAGGAACCAACAGCTAATGGAGAGGAGGAAGTTACCTCAAGCATTGGTGCAACACCTGCTCAGGAGGAGGTCAGTAGCAGTGTTAGAAAGTGTACACGGATATTATTCAGGAGTTAATGTGTCCTTACAACATGTTTATATGCTATATATTACATTTTTAATAGGGTGGACCTGAAGCCACACCTGCAGCAGATCCAACTGTAGCAGATGAGGAAACACTTGCTGATCCAGCTGGTGATGAAACTGTAGTACCACAAGTAGAGGTCCCTGTCCCTACAAGTAAGAATATAGATGCTCTGGTGCATATTATACACACTTTGGAAAATAAGGCAAAAAGGATTCTGGTGCCACTGATATACAGTAATTCGTGAAAGCAAGAATTCCCATGCTTGTTTCCGTGTTTTTTCCTTAATTACACTGGTAAAGAATAGCACTGAGAGACAGTGGGTAAGAACTTATAAATTGCTTCATTCTAAGGCATTTTGGATTGGAGTGTGTAACTTGTCGGTGTGAAATAAAAGTACACAGATATAAAGATTAGTTGTAGAAAAAGCTGAACACATGTATTCTGTACATGAGCTCACCTCTTTGGCATATATATACCTTACAATGGGAAAATGTACAAATATGTTTGTAAAACTTCAGGCACTGCAACTTTGTTCTGCTACATTCTGTCTAATTAACATGTCAGGTTGTGTCATAGTATCAACATTCACATAATCTCCTTTGTGAAAACTTTTAGAAAGCAGTTACAACTATGGGTGCTTATATAATTTAAGATGAATTAATTCAGCTTATTTTTTAACTAGGGAGAGAGAGAGAGAAGAGAGGGAGAGAGAGATTGAGGAGAGAGAGATAGAGGAGAGAGAGAGAGGAGAGAGAGAGAGATAGAGATATATGAGAAAACACCACTTCTGTTTTTGTAATTGCATCAAACCATGTCTCTGTTCTTTGTCTTTGCCAACAGTAACAGAAGATATTGTTGCTAAGGTGAATGCAGGTAAAAATATTTTTTTATTTCATTTATACAATTTCCAAAGCCACATTATATAAACCACAAATAATTGCTTATGACTCAGAAGCTCTTTTCATCATGCAAGAGCACTTCAGGACAACATAATAAAAAGCCACTTATGTCAGTGACTAAGGTAACAATGAATCTGCAGCAACTAACGTTTAATTGACGCTTGGGACAGATGGAAATGTTGAAATACTACATACTGTAGGAGCATTACATGACATTATTGTGAGTGGGAAATAGCTTGGAAATCACAGAACAGTATCAGCAGTTGTGTTTGAATTGAGAAATTTTGAAGCTCTGTCTGTATGGATTGTGTTTGAGCTAAACTGACTGAATACTTTTGTTGTGTATTTCCCTCAAACTCTAGACCTACTACAATATGTCAAAACATATTAAATCTCCATTGTGTCACCATTTGACCCCAGGAATACTCATGAAAGTATCGTTGTTACAGTAATTTTGTGTTATCAATCATTTAAGATAATGTACATGTACTGCTTTCATGAGATATAATGTTTAATTTTGCTGCAACTCCCCATTTTCTGAACAAATTAATGGGAAACAGATGTGCTTTTTTTTTTTTTTTACCAAAAAGCACAAGTCACATAGAAAGGTTATGAGGTGGGATTTTGGCGCACACAATTTTACCTCATTAATCAGTTGCTGTAGAAGATTTCTTCCATGTGATAAATGGCAGAGAAACATTCTTGCACGGTGGTCACAAGAGGAAAATAATTGAGAAATGTAAAGTAGGATAAAGAAAGGAGAGGAGAAAAGGGAAAAGGGAGGGAGGGAAAGTGGCAAAGGCAGAGTGAGATGTAAAAGCAAAAAGAAAAGAGATAACGGGAGATGCAAAGGGAAAGAGAAGAGAGGAGAGTGAGGTTAATGGAAAGGCCAGAGAAGTATAAAAGAAGAAATAGATAGAAATGAAAGCAGGAGAATTCTAGTATTGGAGTAAAACTTGGCTCTACAATATGGTTTTATTATTTAACATTCATGTGTGACAAATGGTGCTTTACAAAGTGAAAGCTTACTAACTGTGATTTAATGTCAGGATTTGTTTTAGATGAAAAAATAGCTCAGTGGATAACTGTGCCCCTGAGGTTCTATCTAAAATAATTCACTGATCCTACCTTGCCCTGCCCCGCCTAAAACTGTTGTATTAGTCACTTGGGTTTTCCCTAATTATATAGAGTCAGGGTATGGTATTGTTTCTGGCAGATAATATGCCTTAATCTAAGTCAACACAAGTTCCCAAGATCACTGTCACACCCTTGCAGCAGGTAGTGTTTCAGAGTCCTTATCGAGGACACCTCTGCAAGGTATTCACTCTAGGGGCCATTAGGGACTGAAAGCTTCCATGATGGCTGATATTATCATTAAAAAGTTCAACATGCAATGGCGTAGTATAGTGTGTTAAAGAGATTACATGTTTTTGGTGAACATCTGGAATATATCCCTTTTGGGCGGGACAGTGAAAGGTAAATTTCCCCTAGGGGGATTGATATTACATTCCTGTCACCATTGATATTGTTTTTTCAGATGTAGGATTTAACCTGGAAGATGCTCTGGCAGGAAAAGAGAATGCAGTGAACAGCCAAGGACGGAGCCGTTCTGGGGGTTAGTAACTTCTTATGACAATTACTGTTGATATCATCATTGTAACCAATAACCAAAACGTATGTAAAGATGCACAAGAACCTTTGGGTACACAGTTAGCAATACAAACAGACACGAGTAAAGACATAGTTCAGTTTTAGTGGAATTTAGGGTTGGGCGATGTCCCCTAAATTGGCAGTTGACGATGTTTACAGTAAAACATCGTGATGGACGATGATATCGTCGTCGGGGGCCAACAGTTAACATAGAAACGTTTAGAGATACATTTAAATGCCCTCTGTAAATGGTGCCCTGCTGGTAGGTTTTACAATTTGACCTACTTTCACTTAATTATGGTGGAGTAAAATCAATCAGATGTCCTTGATCTGCATAACGACAGTACAGTGGGACATTTGCCTTCAACAGAGCGACAGTAATAACCTAACATACCATCATTACTGAGATTAAACTACATTCTCGGTTATGTTTGCACTGAATAACGCATTCAATAAACAGAAACATATCTCTTGCAGCTCACATGAATAGATGCGCAATATTAGCTCACACATAAAATAGCACCCTCGTGAATTAGCCTACTGTTGCTAATGTACAGTCATAAATCCTGCATAACATCGTCCCGTACCTACAGGACCTCAGACTTACTTATTGATGCACGCACAGAGTAGTGTCGACAAACTTAGTCCAATGAGGGGAGAAAGGAAAGTTTGATAGCGTTCCACTTTTAACGCTTTTTTCTCTCTCACTCGAGACCGCTGTGTCCAACGTTACTAGAAGGTAGAGGGGGGAGGGGGGGGGGGGCCTCACGATGGTGGCTCTCCATCGTGATGTCAGCCAGCCATCACACACAACCCTAGTGGAATTGTACTTTTTTTCATAGTCACCACAATCTCATGGATGCCTTTTTTATCACTCTGCACGCTGTTTGCAACTATGTGGAACGGTGATATTAACCCCGCAGTAACTGGATGTCTTTGGGATCAGAACGATCTCAACTCTAAGGAATAATGCCTCTTACATAAAGGGGTTTTATACTTTGAGCTAGTAAGCCTAAACTTAATGACTTAATAAATATAGAAACATGACTTAGTTAGACCAGTCATCACCGTTGTGCTTCCTGTGCTACTTAATTGGAACAAAGCAGCTTATTGAATCCATAGATATTTGTGCATTGAGCCAAAATAGACTAATCTCACCATTCAACATTGTCTGTAAATCTAAGTTGTTCTTGCTTTTGTCATATTTATGCACCTGGTGTAACTGGCTTTAGTCTGGCATGAAAACTACAAAGTAACTCTTCCAAATGGTTCGTACAACATCAAGACAACACCTCATACAACATGCTTTTAGACATTCTTCTGATGGATCTATGTACTTGTGCTGTTCTAATTTTATGAGCTCTGTTCCCATGACAAGAGAACAAATTGACCCGTTTTACCTCCTGGGTCGAGAAAACCTATTCACTAGCCACAGAGCAATTTGACAGCAACACTTTAGCACTGATGGCTCGCAGTGTTCACCCTTTATTTCCCATCCGAAAGCTGATTCATCTATGTCCGTATAATTATTTTAATCTAGTGAGAGGCACTCTTCATGCTCTGTTATTTGTGGCTTTGTCATGTTGAAGCAGGTAGAGGGCAGCCATGATGTCACAGGCATATAAAGACAGGCAACGCAGAAGTAGATAACAGGGTTGTTTTGCATATGTATCGAATCAAAGATCAGAGAGAAAGACATAGAGGGTGTGTGTCTCTCACAGATATGTTATTGCTCTGATATTATAAAGGTGTCTCTATGAGTGTACACAAGGGACATTTCATGCAGTGTGTGTGTGTGTGTGTGTGTGTGTGTGTGTGTGTGTGTGTGTGTGTGTGTGTGTGTGTGTGTGTGTGTGTGTGTGTGTGTGTGTGTGTGTGTGTGTGTGTGTGTGTGTGTGTGTGTGTGTGTGTGTGTGTGAATAATCGTTTTCTGTGCTTTACATGCATTATTAACACATTTAAACTTGGAATGATAATGCCTTTTATCCCCATCCTCCTTACTCATCTTTCTTTTTTTTTCTTTCTTTTTAGCACATGCTGCTGGCGCCATAGGAAATGGTAAGACTTTTTTGTGTTAATTGTCAAAATATGTATAATAACAACAAAAATAATCACATCACACCATCTGCAGTCCAAATCCCAGTCTACATAGCTTTGCAGCCATAGCAGCTGTAGTTGGGCTCAGGTAGTTTGAGAAACTGGTGAAGCACACAGGATATTACTGGCATGCCTCTGACAATACAAACAGGATACAAGACTCAGCAGAAAAAGCCTCTCCCCTATTGTTTAAGTTCAAAAAATGTTCGAAACTGGTCTTCTGAGTATTTTTCCTTGAATTCTCAAGTGCAGTTGCGCTACATCTGTCAAAGGTGCTACTTCTCAAGCTTGGACATAACTCCCGTTCCTGATTTTCAAACAGATACAGTAGGGATCCAGATACAGGCGCATGTTTAAATAAACCTTTCCTTGTGTCACATTAATGTAACTCCCATAGTGTTAAACCAGTTTGTTTCATGTTGTTAACTGTATTTGTGTGTTCTCTGTTCTAAACAGTAGACAAACCTAAACCCAACGGTGAGTTAATCCTTCTTCTCTTTACTTTAACACATTAACACATTATTCCACCCACCCATGCACTGCCCCAAACATGCATAAGCATTGCCCTATTTTATTGTGTATTGCAAAGAGTTGTTGTTGCTGCATGACATTTTCTGAACTTTCCTTTAAACTTCAATAAATATCTTCGTATGACTAATGAACTACAGGCAAAGGAGGCAAATGGGGTGGTTGTATCTTAAATTGGCATTATTTATCCAAATCATTAAAAGTTTTTAGCATACATTCACATTGCCTGTGTCGGCTGTCAGACAGGGTGAAGAACACCTCTTTCCAATTCTATTTCTTTTCAATGATATATACAATAATCTGTGTAAGTATTACAAGTCATAGATCAGTTTGTCTAGATCATCACATTCTAAAAGTCTAACTTTTAGCTATGTTGACAAACTACTATAGATTTTCCTCTGACCTCGGCATTGTATCTTTCAGTAATGTGATAGGGGTTGTGGTTGCTGACCACATATGGTCACCATTGATTTGTGTTTTCCATAGTGCATCTTGTCTGTCAGTTTATCGCTTTATGTTTGTATTTACACTGTCTGTGTATGTGTGTGTGGGTGTGTGTATTCATGCAGCCTTTTTGCACCAAACAAACTGGTGTGTCCATAGTGTGTGTCCTGAATTAGTGCATATACATGTTCATACTTGTCCGTGTCTACCCACCTTTTCTTTCTTGTACTGACTCACTGCCTTTTCCAATTTTATTCCACTTAATTTCACTGACTCATTCCTTTTTTATTTATTTATCTTGAGTCACGCAAGTTCTCTGACTAATATATGTCCCTTGTTCTTCTCACCTTTTGTTTATCACTACTCTTTCATTCTTTCTTGTGTGCTTAAGTTGTGACTCACCCACCACACCCAACATCCTTCCTCCCTTCCATCTTTCTCTCTTTTGCCACTTCAGCATATCCCGCCCGTTATTACTCTTTGTTGACTGAATCCACTACAGGGACAATAAAAAGCTACTTTTTTGAAGAGATGCAATGAGGAAAAACAATGATATAGGACAATTTTACAGTATACAATCCATTTTTGTCTGATTTCTTTTCTTCTATTTTTAGTTCAAAATTGCAACAACAAAAAAGTTACAGATTAAATGTAGGCATCAAACCATGCACTACCTTATAATCTAGTCTGAAATCTTTACTTCCTTCCTCATTTATAGTAAATTCAAAAGGCTTTAGCAGCATAATTTTGCCTCATATGACCTGGTGATGCACCTACATCAAACCTTGAATACTGCACAAAGTACATGTAGTGTAGACGCCTGCCATTTGCTGTTAAATCTTTAGTTTATATATATTTATAGGTTAGCCTATGTATAGGTTACTTTAATCAAATCTGTTGAATTCATTATTAGTTATATTATAACAAATAATTAACATTTACGTACAAACTAATTGTGTGATATTTGCACTAGTATCAGCATCTTATGTTACTTTATACAAGTGCACTGTACTATAAATTGCTGATAATACCTTATATGATTATCTTAGTAAAATATAGCATAATCTTGTGGTGGTGTATTTTTTATGTATATAAATGAAAGATCCATTGTCATCATGGCATTTTAGGTTTAATGAGTGCATTTGTTTGTGTGCCTTTAACAGACTATGACAGCTTGAGAGCTATTTGCTGTGTGCTATGACACAGCATGAAAACTATACAGATCGGTGTTGTCCTAGTAACTGGGTTACAGGTGCAGATATATTTATGCTTTCACTGTGTTTAGGGGTCTAGATTATTAGGTAGGTGAATGAAATGGGATCAGAAAATATTACGACTACATGATACATCTCTCTCGCACGCACACATTATGTCATGTCATTGAGCCTCACTGCTCAATTATTTCAACTGCAAAATGGCACCCAGTGTTGATACTGAACATTACAATCTCTTTAAGTAGCTGTTACGCTGACAGATGTTAAACACAGTGCAGTCATATCTGTATAATAAAGCATGCTCACAGTAATATGTTTAGAGTTTAAATGTTTTTTTTGTTTGTTTTTCAAATGATATTGACAAAGTTGACTATACATTTGCAGCTCTGATGCACCAGTGTCAATTATCTTTTTATTTGTTTGTTTCCTACAGAGGCCAGGTCCAGCCCTTTAGTAGGCATCCTGGTTGCAGTTTGTTTGTCTGTAGTGGGAGCAATCGTTGGATACTTCACCTTTCAGCAGAAAAAGCTGTGCTTCAAAAATAGACAGGGTAATTATCTTGCTAATTAATTAACTAAGTGGGAAAAAAACATGATACCTAACTGTTGCACACAAGGCTTAATATTTGCTTTATTATGGCACTTATTAAAGCAATTCCTTTAGACTCTAGTTTCTTGAATAATGATCTGCAAGGCGATATTGTGTTGTTTTTTTGGTGCAGCATATGAGTACTGCATATGGTTGACTTGGACCATAGCAGAATATCAATCTTGATTTAAGCTAGCATCTTAAGTAACACTTTGCCTTTGCCAAGCTCCAGTGAGACATAGGTGGGGTGTGTGTGTGAATTTTGGTCTGAATATTACAAGTTCTGAAGGTCAGCAGTCTATCTTTGAGACATAGCAGACTCAGCTTTATCCCTTAGAGAGTGTTGTTAGTTGCAGTCAACTCATACACACCCTGCATATCAATACTACCAATTCAGCAAAGTTTTAATTTACAGTCAACATGAGCAATAGGTCTTTCATCTGAAGCAATGTAGGGCAAAAGTCAGATTCAGAATAAGGATTATACTGTGACTATTAATAGCGAGTATTTCTCAAATATTTTAAATTTGAATAAAAAAATCACTTCTAGATATATTTAGTATTATACATGTATTTAGTCTTCATGAATATGAATGATTCTCCCTCAGTAGAGAGTGAGGATTGTCAACAATGTAATCAGTAAGTACAGCGCTACAATAAGTGGGTAGGCTTGACTGCACATGAACAAGTAGTTTTAAGGTTTCACACCAGAAAAAAATGAAAAATAAATTCATGGTGGTGATAAACAATTAAAGCCGAGAAATATTAACATGCTCGGAAACTCCCCCCTGGGTGTTTTCACTGTCACACATAATTTATGGTCAGTTAATTAAATGCTTGTGAAATCTAAACTGACATTTGATGACTTATGGGCTCCATTTGGACGCGTTTTTGTGTCTATTTGACTTTGTCAATCTCTGTTATTAGAAGCAGATCCAGAAGCTGCACGCAAAGCGGATACAGCCGAGGCTCAGGCAGATCCCCAAGGTAGGACACACACACAGAAATACAGATATAATGCATTTTAAGAAGATACAAACACACAGATCGAACACATACAGTACTCTGAAATGTTCTAACCTTTTTTTTTCTTCCTTTTTGCAGTCCTAAGCAACCTGCTGAACTCCTCCTAGACCAGCAATGATCGCATGACTGCCTAGACCAACTACTGGCAAGCAAAGTGGCAATCTCACTGTTAGGCTCTATCTTTTGCAGAGCTAAATTACTGTGAGGCCCCAGAGTAGGGCTGTGTGTGCATGTGTATGTATGTATGTGTGTATGTTGGTCTGTGTGAACCTGTGCGTGTCTGTATGTGTGTTTGTGCAAATGTGAGTTCAAATTTGTGTGTGTGTGTGTGTGTGTGTGTGTGTGTGTGTGTGTGTGTGTGTGTGTGTGTGTGTGTGTGTGTGTGTGTGTGTGTGTGTGTGTGTGTGTGTGTGTGTTTGTGTGCATATATGTGGGAAGTAAATATATGTGAACCTTAGGGGTTGTATGATTGTTAGAATATAGGAATTTATTAAATGATTGGACAGACTTTCTACTTTGAACCAAATCCATAAATTTTTTAAGAGTGGACATTAAAGAGATTAAATCTCAAATTAACCATAAAGTGGCTAAATTATAGAACTGCCTTTTTTATTTTATTTGTATGGCTACTATCCAGTTCTAGTTATTCAGTGTGAGTATAAACCAGTGACCGTCATGGATGTTGTAGACGTTTAACTTTGTACTGAATTCTTAAAAGTAGATTTTTGTTATGCTAATGATGTTGTTATTTGAGCCACACATATGGTTTTGAAAATCAACTGGCAACAGTCACTTAAGTAAAACATTTTTTTCTTTTTGTAATTGTCTGCAGTACTTATGCAGGGTAGATGGATAACAGGGGGCTTCAATAACTACCACTGTATTTCCTGGATTCTGGCAAGGAAAAAATAGAATAGGATTATAGGTGGGCCACTGATATCACTGTATGTGTGCGTGTGTTTGTGTGTGGGTGTCTTTTTTGGGTTGGTGAAGGGGCTAAGATTTAAATCCGGTTGGGTGACTACCACTTCTCCTCAGTCAGTTTAATAAATTACAGTGAAAGAGTGGAATTTCCAGTTAAACAAAAACTAAATAAAAATGATACAAACTCAGTTCATTCATTTCAAATTGATCGAACTATTAAAACATATCATATGTATATACTGAGATGAGGTGAAGTGAAGTCTACTCCAACCCTGTTTCTGTCAATGGGTGAATGTTCACCTGAAATGGAAAAATTCAAAAGAAGTCATGTAGTAGTGTGTTAGACCTTGTTCTGTTGTAGTATGTGTCAGTCTAATTGTGATGCAGTTATTTCTATAGTGCCTTTCACTGACACAGCCTGGCTTGACCAATCTACAGACACACAGGGAGAGAGCTGGCACAATAAACGTGAAAACAGGCAAATAAGTATTTGAATGTATCAAAATATACTAGACAATTGAGGAATGTATGATCTTAATTCATTCATAATCATGTTGGTGGTTGAAAAGCCTCACCTTAAACTGCTTGTGTATGTGAATCTGTTACATTATTCTAACAGCTGCTATATAGCTGTTCACAGTGGGTTGGTTGCTGTTTAATTTCCAGTACTTTTTAACTAATATACCAAACTCTTTTAACAGCCTCACATTTCAGCAGTATAAGTATCCTTATTGTGTGTCTCTTTATTTGAGCAAGCCAGTTGCTGTCACAGTGTTTTTGTATCATTCATATTACCACGTAACACCATTCACCTGTGATTTTTTTTTATATGAATTTTACATTTAGCAGTGGTGCCTCAGAGCTGACACAGATAGTCTATGGTCAACTTGTTTGCTGTAGTATTTTGTGAATATTATTGTGAAATGGCTCAAAAGCAACGCTACTGCATTTTCAAGAAGAAAAAAAGCCCAACAGTTTTTTTTGCGACTGTAGCACAAAAAATATTAACTTCTGAATGTCTTTTTGTTGCCTTGCAGTTTTGTACTTGCTCTGCTCCCTTTAAACTTTGAAATAGGGTTATAGAGGTTGCATAGTACTGCATGTCAAGTGTGTAACTTGTAAAGCACCATATAGCTGCAATACAGGACAGAGACTGTTTTTAACAGCCTAGCCTCAAGCTGAGAAATATTAATAGTCTGTGATGTCACATATTGATTAATCCTACTGTATAAACTGTGGGCTGGACGCAGGGTCAAAGCTCGGTTTGAAATGCCTTCTTATCCTGTAATCTGTGATAGATAAGCGGATGGTGTGTCTGAAATCTCTTACTGCATCTGCTACAATGGCATGGAGTGATAATGCACAAAATATCCACTAAATAACAAGCTTTCAGATATAGCCACTGATGCCTTCAAAACAAAACTTCCTCCTTTTAATGCAGTACTTGCCCCCTTTGAGCACTCCAATAAGTTAAATAGGAATCAACAAAAGCATTCTGCTGTCCTGCAGTGCACATTCAGAAACCTTACTGGCCTCGGACTGATTTGATGTAAATGAGATTAAAACAGCAATACATCGATAAAAAATGGCACAAGGAATGCTTGTGTTTTGAGCATTATGGTCCACTCCCAAACAGTCCCATTCCTTGTAAACATAACTATAACACAAACTATTGGAGCATTGCATCCAAACCAGAATGTAAAACCAAGGAAATTGTAGACTTATTGGGTCCTGAAGTGCACTTCCCAGGTAATGCCAAGGCATCAATCGTGGCGCTGACCAGTCCTGCCTTATACCGCCTCTTGAGTATTCCAGAGAGGAAAATGTCATCGTCAGAACGTAAACGGTTAAACAAACAGAGATGCTTTGCAGGTGATTTGAATAACACAATCTCTATGGGAGAAGCACTTTCCTATCCTGTATACATCTTGATTCATTAAACGTATTTAGACAATTTATTTTTGATTCAGACTAGTGACCCTTTTTATTTAAATTTTTTATTTTGTGCAGGATCTGTCTTCATTTTTTGTCATCTGGCACTTGTGTTGTTCTTCTGGAAATGTGTAAATAATGTTCGAGGAGTCAATTAAACAGTTTTCGTGGGAGTTGGTGTTTTATTTCCCTGCCAAATATTTTTGTCTGGTTTGTGAGTAGTCCAAAAGGACTGCATAATGCGTCACTGACGTTAAAGAATGATATTCAAGTATTGGTATTTTTACAGTTAAGATACATACATATATATATATATATATATATATATATATATAATACATACATAATTTATAATTGTTTCCATTGATCAAAAAACACATTTACTGTATGTAAAGTTTGTGCAGCTGCTTGTACCTCTCTCTCTCTCTCTCTCTCTCTCTCTCTCTCTCTCTCTCTCTCTCTCTCTCTCTCTCTCTTTCTTTGTTACGTTATAGAGCCTGCAAGCTGTTTGAAAGTTAAGAAAGCTAAGGAGAAGAAAGGGCATCACAAGACATGACCTGAAATGTTTAATATGTCATGAATTTATAGAAGGAAACTCATATACACAGCTTTGAGCTTAGTGAATGATTGATGCTGACAGGTCCATAAAGACACACACCTGAGGCCCTTAGAAGTAGAACGAGGGAGCCTGCGTAGGTTTTTCATACCAAACATATACACCCAAGATTGCTGTACATGTGCACATATTAATTTCATACCCACCAGCCATTACACCCACGTCAACTGTAAACACCTAATTAAACCCAGCACTGCAAGCGGCTGTGACGACTTGATGTTGACTCAGTAATGGAGTTGATTTTATTATAAGTAAATCAGACTTAATTATCTTTAATGGTTGAAACAATAAAACTGCGTTGGTGTCTGCAGGGTAAACACATAAAAACACCAGTAGTAAAAGAAGCAGTCAAATCATTTTACTCAGATAAAAGTACCGTAATGCCAGTGTTTTTTGTAATTCCATTACAAGTAAAAGTGGTATTGTTATGAAGATTATTGATGGACTGTATTATGACCGCAGAAGTTTAATGTATAGCCGGTCCATGTCGACCTACTATTCCTGTACTGTTGGGCTATTTACACCAGTGATCAGAAAGCCACACGTGGTCACAAGATAGATGTAAAAAGTAACTAACAAGACAAGACAAGAACAAATAAGACAAAACATTACTGCAATACTAAATTGAGTTTAGTTTTGCAGACTTTTTGCTTTTTTTCTTCAAGAGTTTTGACTTGTCAGAACTCTAAAAATGGTTTAAAATGACCCAGTATGAGAACAAAACCACTGCTTGGTTTAACTGCTCTCAACTCTCAGACAACCTGTGCTGAGGGGTCAAGAGTATACATTGCCTTCTATAAAAGATCACAAGGCAAAAAGGTGGTATCAGTGGTTTAAACTACAGCAATGAGCAATGTACAGTATCATGTTAAATTATAGCATATGTAAGCTATATTAAGTATTGATCTACAAAGTACGTGGCACTACATCCATCAGAGACATTTAGTGGAATAAAAGTTAGTGGAGTAAGTGTTCCTTAAAAAGTGGAGAACAAGTAAAGTGGCACAAAATAGAAATCCTGAGTAAGGTATGAATACATCAAAACGATGCTTAAGCACAGTTATAAACATTGTTACTTTCCACCCCTGTGAAAAACATGCATGTATAAGTATGAATGGGATATAATAAAATAGCAGGATACCTATAGAGTGCATGTTTACAATACTTGTTTGTTTCCTTCAGCATCAGGAAACTAAAACACAGGATGCCAACTGTGATTGAGGAAGACTTGTGAGGTTCATTTAGCGGAAATTCTAAAAGAGTGGTTCCCAAAGTCACTTCTTTATGTGTCCTCCAATCACAGGTTATGGCCTTTGTGTGGACATGAGTTGTGAACAGTTCACCTGAAGAGCAGTTTTTTTCTTCTAGTTTTGTTCTTCTTGGAAGATTGTTAGTATACCTGCGGAGGTCAAAGAATGCATTCAGAGAAAAAAACATTATTTTGTGTTATGTTGTTTTTCTTTTCTTTTTTCTTTCTTTCTTATCACTTTAACCATTTGAGGGATCTTGACCCACTGCTCTAAAATATCTAACTATTTCTTTGTGCGCATTTACTCCATACATTACGGCAAATGTGGTTGTGCGCTCATAAGCCTGTCAATACTGTAGAGTCAAACAAGGAGGCGCGTCCTCTCTCCATGGCTTCAGCAGCGGGGGAATGTCAAATTTTTTAACTCTTATGCACACATGCTTGTAGCGTTAGGTGAATGAATCAGTGCATTGTGCAGGTATGAGGTAAGTCCACGTGGCAGGTTTACCTTTGCCTTTTTTTTTTTAAAACAACAGCACATGCAATGTCTTTTGACTGAACTACCGTAAAACCAGCTGAATGAACTAACAATAAGTAACGAAATGATACGTCTATCTGGCAGGCTGCAGACTGTGTTCACACTTAGCACATTTGCTAGTTACCACTTCTACTTTTATATATCTACTTGCAAACGTTTATTTTTGTTTAGCCTACTTAAAAAGTGCAAGGTGTTTTGCGTCGCATTCACTGCTGTCAGATGACATCAGCCAGCACGACACAGGACAGGGTCGATCAATCATTCCTGGGAGATCAGTTCCTGCTGGAAGAGGCAAATGTCCATGTTGTAACGTTAATATAGACGGCGCTTCCGGGTCTGAAAAATGAAGCCAATGCGGAAGTGCCTTAAACCTGCATTCTATCTAATTTCCAGTAGAGGGCCATTCCACAACCGCAAAAAGAAGTTGGCTTGCATAGAAGTCTACGAGAAAATGACCCTAGTTCTCACTTGATTTATTAACTCAGTAAACATTTTCATAATTAATTTATGGTCTCAATTGCAAGTTTCAAATCTTCCCTAATGCAGCATGATGTTCATTTAGTAAGTTATGGTCGCTATGGTTATTTAAAAATAGACAATAGGCCTAAAGCAGGGCATCCTTTAGGGCGTGGCTTCGCCGACTTTTCGGATGAGAGGGTGGAGCTGGGGAGGATGACTCGGCCGAGCCAGTCTCTCATTAGCAGCTACCTCATGTGTATCCATGGCACTGTGAACTTGTTTTCGGTGTTGTCCATATTTTTTGTCAAAAGTTGACCTTCTCACTGTGTGATTTTATTTTTTTTTTTTACATCAAAGTTAATTGTAACATTTTGGTTGCCTTAAAACGTCTTGTTCAGCGTTCCCTTAAGGAAAAGTCTGCTGACTTTCTGTACTGCTGTACATGCAGATTAATGGCGTCACTACCCAGAGGTCTGTGTTTACTATAAAACTAAGACTCGCTTCAGAAGGGTTGAAAATTAGAAACTTTCTTTCTTTAGCATTTAGCTTAGCGTAGCGCCATTGGGATGGTCACGTCATCCTCCCCAGCTCCAGCCTCTCTTTGAAAGATCTTCACACAAAAGAAAAACAAGATGGCGATGGCCAAATTGCCAAACTCAAGGCTTCAAAACAGTAGTCCACAAACCAATGGATGATGTCACTAATAGATGATGTCACTAACGTCCATTATTCAGTCGGTGGAGCTGACTTAACCACAGCCACATTGTGTGTCATTCTTGTGTTATAAATGTCGATGTGTTCTCCTTGTCGTTTGAGTAGCTTACTTCTAAACTGATCTCGTTGCACTTTTAGTGCAACTCAACAACCAGTTAGGCTATCTTTGTTAAAAATCATTAATAATTCTTAAATAAGTTAGTAAAATTTAGAAAGCAATTGAGAGGGCTGGGGTACAGGGGCAAATTTCTCAGGAGTCAGGTGAGGGTCAGGGAAGAAGGGTAGCCAAAGCGGACCCTCACAATTTAGTCCAAAGTGAAATGTTTTGTCTGACCAACCTGAATATATTCAATTAACACTGATATAAGACAGAGGAAATTAGCACACATTTTAGAAGCTGAGGCTAGAGAATGTTTATATTTTGAATGATTAAAGGATTCTCATAATTGTCGCTGATTAATTTTCTGAGGATTGATCAATCGACTAATATTCACTTAATTTTTCACCCTAAGGTCCCACCTGTTGGCACATCTTCTCTATCTGCTTCTGGCAGCAGGGAGAGATGTCACAGGGAAGGAGGTAGACCGGAAGCCCAACTTTGTTCTGATGATGGTGGACGACTTGGGCATCGGTGATGTAGGATGCTACGGTAATGACACCATCAGGTCAGTTGTAAAAAATGTGTTACGTATGATGCTGTTTCTCTGCGTTTCTTCATTGTTTTCTCACCCATTGTCTGCTTCTATTCTTTCTTATTTCTGACTTCAACTTTTCTTTGTCAACAATGTATTTTATCATCATCACAGCCTGTTTATTACATCATGTCTGTAGTATGTCAATATTTCTGTTGTTAAATATTATGTCAAAAGGTTTCTTCTCTCATTCTGATTCCTGGAATTTAATGTGTATTCATTTTTATTATCTACATGTCTCTATAGGAGCATTATTATAGCAAAGCTTTGTATATGGAGAGTTGTGTATCTCAATCCGTGAGTGTGGAATCAGCTTTGTAAATGTGTAAAATAAACTCTAAATGCGTATTGAGATTTGTGAATGTCTACAAGAATCTGCAAATTTGTAAAAGAATCCGTGTATACGTAATCCGATTGTAAATGTGTAAAAATAAATCTCCAAATCTGTATTCAGATTTTCAAGTGTTTTGAGATTTGCAGACATGTAGACAAATATGTAAATGAATACAATTTTTATTTTTTTTATTTTACCTTTATTTAACCAGGAAAGTCCCATTGAGATTAAAAACCTCTTTTTCAAGGGAGTCCTGGCCAAGAAGCAACAAAAGAGTTTCAAACATACAATACAATTACATACACATTATGTATTATGTAACACATACATTGATCTGCACATGGGTAGAGAAATCTGTAAATGCGTACAAAAATGTGTTGACAAAACTGTAAATACATAAATAGATCTTATTGGCTGAAAAGTATGTACTGCTCTCCTCTACTGTGCTTCAATAGCAATACAGCCTACATACCACAAATGTATTAAACACACAAGCATTGAGATACAGTTGCACAACTCTCCACATGCATACGTCTCTGTTCTACCTATTAACTATACCTATGTACACCTGTTCTGTCCCTGTAGAACTCCTAACATAGACAGACTTGCTTCTGAAGGGGTAAAGTTGACTCAGCACATTGCAGCTGCTCCTCTCTGCACCCCGAGCCGGGCCGCATTTATGACGGGGCGCTACGCACTCAGCTCAGGTAACAGATACTCTTTAAACTTATTTGTCAGTGCAAAAATTAGCCTTCTGGTCATATTTTTACAGCAATGTTTGACAGTATGTTCCATTTATTTTTGCTCATGTGTGTTGACTAGGATTGGGTAGCACAGGCCGTGTGCAGGTTCTGCTGTTCCTTGGAGGTTCAGGAGGGCTGCCACCCAGTGAGACCACCTTTGCTAAAAGGCTACAGCAACACGGATACACCACCAGCTTAGTGGGTGAGGTAACATAATGTGATCATTTATTCTTTGGTTGTCATTGTGAAATGTCTCCTGACCCTCCCCCAGGTGACAGAGTTATGGACACTTCAGCTGGTCAGATGTGCGCCATCATGTAGGAACTTGAAGCTTGGTCAGCTGTACAGGATTGCACTTGGTTGTTTACACCCAGTTAGGTGTATGGAATATAGAGTGTGTGTCTGTCTGTGCTCAACTTCTCTTGGTCTTTTACTTACTACTACGTGTGTGTTTTAGAAAGTATAAGAACAAGACTAGGTCAAAACCTAGTATGTGGCTGGACTGTGTACAGTATGGTCAACGTGCCATATATACTGTGTGTGTGTGTGTGTGTGTATCTATCTATATATCTATCTATTTATCTATCTATCTATCTTTTAAAATAATAAATTCAGAACAGGATTTGAATTAATTTATCTTTTAAAGATAATTAAATGTTGTTTCTAGAGCAGAAATAGTAAAAGATACAACAACACACTATATAATCTCACTCGAAACAAAATGTCCATAAAATAAATATTATTCCTGAAATCACCATACTGAGTGAAGTTGGAAAGAATGAAGAACACAGACATCAATCAGTATCAGTCCTTTCTCCTGTCCTCGTCCCTCTGCTAAAATGATGTAAGTACCACTGGTGTAGAGAGGCAGGGCTGGTGTCTCTCAGCCAGCAGCTAAGTTTACAAGAATTTGTCAAATTTTAAGATACGTGTCAAACTAAGCTAAACAGTTAGACTACATGTAGACAGGTTTTGTTTTAGCTTTGTCTGTAAGAGGATAGAATCGTAATGTGAGTGTAGGTATACTGTAGTAATACAAGATTGCATTAGTTTGGAGTCACTGGGTCACATGACATGGAAGATATTGAAAAAACTGCAATCATTGTCTATTAAAATATGTATGTATAATAAACAGAACGGCTGTCAGCACCCCTTGAGGACAGGGCTGTCGGCGCCAATTTATTTTGAAAGAGCAATGGCCAATGGGGAAGCACCAACACTCACATCATCAATAACTCTGACCAAGGGTGTAACCTTATCCCTCATTCACACACTCAGTGACTCAGTGACAGACTTTCATGTTTATAGGGCTATCCTCGCTCTGCGGTACCACCCAAAACGTATTATCTCTCTCATAAGGAGGCAACTTGAGTGTAGTAGGTGCATCAACATTTTCACACCTAAGCATTGGCAGCACACAAAAACCATATGGTTTTGCATTTGGCATATACTGTACACTGTTTTTATGCAAGAGAAAGGAGGATGTTGAAATGAAACAATTTAGCAAAGTGAAAGGCTGGTGTGTATTCACATTCCTGTATCTTCTTTTTGTTTTTTAGTGTCTGGTTCTCTATCTATCTCTCTTTTTCTTTCTGTGTCTCTGCAGGTAAGTGGCACTTGGGTGTGAACTGTGAACACAGAGGGGACCACTGCCACCATCCAAACCAGCATGGCTTCAGTTATTTCTACGGTCTGCCATTCACCCTGTTCAATGACTGTGTGCCCGGACAGGGGAGTGATATCCTGGCAGACCTCCAGCACGCACTACGAAATCTGACCATGTTGCTTGGAGTTGGACTTTTTACACTGGTAAGGGTGATTTTGTCAGTTTGTCAGTTTAGCTTTCTCTCCTTCGAAATCATCACACAAAGGTACACCTGAAAAAGACATATAGAGGCGCATACAGTAATATGAGAAAAAGATGTCTAGAAAGCTACAGCTAGAAACCAAAATGAAAATAAATAAAATTGAGAGATACATTTGGATAGCAGATGAAGAAATTGTAAAACAAAGAGTTGCTGTGCCGTTCGCCCCAAAGCAAAATAACTAATGCGTAATCACTGAGACATGAGCCACAGGGTTAAAAAAAAAAAGATTGGAACAAAACCAGCAATTGTGAAATTCACAGTCACGTCTGCCTGAAACCTGCTTTAGGGAAAAGCAAGTAATATCGAAACTCAGTGAAGACTTGGCAATGGCAGGTAGCTGTAGGATGAATGGGATCCAGCTGTGCCAAAGGTAGAGCAAACTAAAAAAGCTTGAAAAGAGGAAGAATGAACCAGTCCAAATAGAGAACTCAAGTTAGAGGTCCCAGCAGCAAGACAGAAGCCTATAAAACTATTTCAGATCTAAATTTAAATACTGTACAGTATGTGTGAACAAAGGA